>NC_082402.1:10430655-10693155 GCF_031168955.1 Gadus macrocephalus | reverse complement strand
AGCTGCAGCGGCGACAGCAGCTCCTGCCTCAAGAAAAGGTCCCCGTTGCCATAGGAACAAAACTTGTCGATATGTAATGCAAATTTGTAGCGCATGAGTCAAGCAATTCATTAGGGTAATTGCTTTTCTTTTCCTCTGGCAGATGTACCTTAATTAAAGATTCACTTTAAGCGCGTCGCCGTACGGGCTCTCATTAGACTCCAGCTCGTGGCGTTCTCTCCAGTAAAACACTTCCACCCATGAATCAGAGAGAGGCTTTGCACACCTGTAGTGTGCAGAAATACAATGCCTGAGCTATTGTTTCATGTGGCTTCCTGCCACATGGCGGTCGGCCATCTCGTGGCAGTACGCTCTGCCACTTACAGGGCGTACCGGCACTCGTTGGTTCCACAGAGGGATCGAGTTGAACCCGTGTGTTTCCAATGTCCCCCTGGAATGCACAGGTCAAGGTGGAGCAGCTGGCTTCTGATTGGAAGGCTCTGGACGTGCGGCTGCGGGAGTCCCTCCAGGCTCCGCCTCCCAGCTCAGCGTGGATGCAGCATCACAGCATGGTCCAGCACCAGCAGCTCGGTACGCCCTACTTCCTCCCCCACTTCCTGTTTGATGGCCGGCAGAAAGCTAGAGTGTAGCTTAAAGGGCCCTATTTAAGTCTAGCCTTACCGTACAACGTCCCAGTATGTCCCTTCTAAACTTTAGAGACGTGTCAACAGTGAATAGTCAATGTTTTACTTCGATGAGGTACATTGCTGTCATACCCATACGATAGATCAACCTGCCAGCCGACCCAGCGGACCGTACCAATGGTAGGCTGATCTATCCGTCATCCATCTGGATGTAGATCTGATCCAGACCCCTGCTGGTTCCTTTAACAGCAGCTCACACAAAGGCCCCGCGCACTCAGACATCCGGTGGATAGCAGCCCTGCATGGCTGGCTTCCTTGGCCTTTCTTATCTTACCCCTGTAGACCCATAGGAAATTAACTTGTGTCTAGCAAGCCCCCCCCCCCCCCCCCCCCCATTTAATGTGATTCAGGGCCATTTTGGACAATTTCTAGGGCAATTTCACCAAACTTGGGAAATAACTTTTTATGTTGCCTGAATGACAAACATTCAATATCTTCAGTGAAAAAAGGCAACGCCTTTGCAAATAGTAGAAAATAATTTACATTAAGTTATCTCTTTATTTAATGTGGGCATTAAGGAGCCCACATCCGTCAAACATCGTACAATCACAATGTTTTTATAATAACAACAGATGTATGTGTGTTTCAACCCCCCAGTGTCCTCGGTCCCGTCGGCGTCCCGTCCCGTCCTGGCGGGCGAGGGCCCCCGCCACCAGGCCCCGCCCCACGGCGTGGACACGGTGGCGCCCACCGACCTGAACGTGACGGCCACGGAGCTGGCCGACTGGCTGCTGCTCATCAGCCAGATGCTCAAGTCCAACATCGTGACCGTGGGCGACACGGAGGAGATCCGGGCCACCATCCGCCGCCTGCAGGTGGGGGCCGGGGGGCTGTGGGGGCTGGGGGTAGAGGGGGGGGCTTCAAGGGGTCAGGAGGTTTTGTCAGTGAAATGTGAACCCAGAGTAAGGACGCAAAGAAGCGTAGGAGTTCGGACCGTGTGCCTTTTATTACATGCGTGTGTGCGCACTGATTGAACGCACGTGTCATGACCAGTTGTTTTCGTGGAAAACTTGAACCATCAAAGAAAGTGCTTGTGTTAAATGTCGTGGACATCTTTTTGTGTGTGCGTGTGCGTCCACCCTGCAGGTGACCAAGAGCGACTTGGAGCAGCGCCATCCACAGCTGGAGGACATCTTCACCCTGGCACAGAACATCAAGAACAAGACCTCCAATCTGGACGTGCGCACGTCCATCACTGAGAAACGTACGAGCGCCGGCATTGACGCCATCCTGCCAGCATGGGTCCTCTAGCGGGGGGTGGTCTATGATTGGCCGTACAGCATAGTTCGGCCGTCATTTCCTCCGTCACCTCTATTTTTTTATTTGATTTCTGAATAGTTGCCATGTAATTGGACTGGATTTCCAACTGACCCCCTCAAAGCAATTCTCAACCGTCTGTGTTTTCACTTTGTATTCATTATGCATGACCAGGTCTCTCTCTCTCTCTCTCTCTCTCTCTCTCTCTCTCTCTCTCTCTCTCTCTCTCTCTCTCTCTCTCTCTCTCTCTCTTCCCCCCCCCCCATCCCACCATAGTGGAGAAGGTGCGTAGCCAGTGGGACGGCACACAGCACGGTGTGGAGGCCAGGCTTCGGCAGCTGGACAACATGATTGGCCACAGCGACCAGTGGGAGGAGCAGAGAGTGGAGGTGGCGTCTGTGATTGGTCACAACGAGGGCCGCTACCATAGCCTGCTGCAGCACTCCAGGGAGTCACTGACGAAACAACTGACCGATAATAAGGTACAGTGACCCGTCCAAATGTACCGTAGATGAATGAATGCACCTCCTCATTGGTGGTATCTCATAAAAAAGAGAAACTGTATCAATAAAAATTAAAAACCCTACGCACTATTTCCTAGTATGGTTATTATAGAGTTAAAAACGCATGTTTTCTTACATGTGAATGGTTAGGTTGTTTATTCTTATTAAAGAGAGCGATTGCATTTGTTAGGATGAAACAGATGTTCAAATGATGGTCAACAATGCTTAATCAATCAAATCATAATTTTTTTCCTGAAAGAAAATGTGTGAAGCGACATCAAGCCATATTAGTGTCTGGAATGAATTCGGTTTGATTGGATTTTTGGGATGTGGGCAATAAGGAAAAAAATAATAAAATTGCATCAGCCTCGTCCTTTGGGGAAGATCGAATTACATGCATCCACAATTCATCCTTGCGGCTGCTAATAAACCCACATGAGTTTCCTGCTGGTCGTTCATCATGTTAAATTGTGAAGCCGTACTCAGAGAACTGCCAATTCTGCTTCATCACCGTTGGCGCCGTGTCGCAATGACAGCCTCTGAACACTAGAGGGCAGCTGTGTTTATGAGAATACTTGATCTGCTCCGCGTTGAGATTCCCGCCCCTACCACTCCTGGATAGTTGGAATTGTCATCTGTTGGAAGATATATGGCCTCCCATCTTCATTTGAGAACATCTTAAATCCTCAGAGATGAACTTTTTAAGAATTCGTCAGCTTAGCTGACAAAGTTAAATTATGTTTTCAAGAGACGTGCGGGAAAAGATAAAGGTTAAATATATATATAAAAGTCAGCCCAGACTACTGGCGCAATAAAGAAAGGGTAACAATTTGTCTGGCACGCAGAAGAGACTGAATTTAATTGAATGTCAGTTGGGTGTCTCGTTACAAGAACATCAATATCCTCAGTGCCTAATTGGCCGCTCAGAAAGCAGATGACACGCGTAACAAAAGAATAGGAATTAAACAACAAGTCGTATAATGGGAAACACACTGTGATCACTCGATGGCTTCTCTCTCTCTCTCTCTCTCTCTCTCTCTCTGTCTCTCTCTCTCTGTCTCTCTGACTCTCTGTCTCTCTCTCTCTCTCTCTGTCTCTGTCTCTGTCTCTCTCTATCTCTCTCTGACTCTCTCTCTGACTCTCTCTCTCTCTCTCTCTCTGACTCTCTCTCAGGCCTTCCTGCAGGACCTGGGTCGAGGCCAGGCCAGCGTGGCAAGCTTCAACGATCTGTCCAATCAACTGCTCCGGGAGTATTCCATCGACGACACCAGGCGGATCAAAGAGGTTGCGGACAAACACAACGCCGCCTGGAACGGCATCAACAACAGGTCTGTCAAAAGAAGACACACAAACAGATACAGGCACACATACACACAGATACATATAGAGAGAGCGAGACACACACACACACACACACACACACACACACACACACACACACACACACACACACACACACACACACACACACACACACACACACACAAAGACTCACACACACACACACACACACACACACACACACACACACACACACACACAAAGACTCACACACACACAGAGAGAGAGATATGTGTATTCAACGTATGATGGATCCAACATGACTCTGGTGTCGCTGGGCGTTCTCGTGGACAGGGCGAGCGACCGGCAGGCCCAGCTGGACTGTGAGCTGAAGGGCCTGCAGGGGTCCCTCCGGGAGCTGGAGGCCTTCCTCAAGTGGCTCCAGGAGGCGGAGACCACCGTCAACGTCCTGGCCGACGCCTCGCAGAGGGAGGAGCTCTCCCAGGACCCCGCCCACCTGAAGGAGCTCAGAGCACAGCACGAGGTAGGCAGACGACTCCGCGGCTCAGGAGCGTGTGTGTGTGTGTGTGAGACAGGTGCTAGCTAATTAACTGTGTGTCACCCTTCATTAGCACATGCTTCGTTTGGAAGACAAGCAGTTTAGCGGGTTGGCGCACAATTAAAGAGGCTCAAGTGCGCCAGAGCACGCCAACATGTGTGTGTATGTGCACGTGTGTTCTCCTATCCACGGCTGGCAGGAGGCTGTTGATTCCCCCTGTGCCTCCTACTGATTTGGAATTCTGTGTGTGTGTATGTGTGTGCGTGTGTGTGTCGCCGTCGTCTGTCCTTTTTAAGCTGGCTTGTCATTTGCACAGCACTCACCCAAGGGAACCGTTGGCACACATTATCCTTTCCTTGTACGGGACATTTTGATCCAAAACGTCGAGGTACGCGTTCATCCCTTCGTCACAGCCCGCTGCCGCTGAAAAGCCCCCCCCCCCCTTTCATCCTTCCCCACCGCCCTGAATCCCTCAGACAAATCTCCGTTATCCATCTTGTGTGGATGACACACTGGGCTGCGCCGCTCTGTACGTCTTTGGGCCGTAGACGCGGCATCGACCCGACCTTTTGTCGGATCCGCACGGTCAACGCCTCGTGGACGTGCGGGACCGGCGGGGCGGGGACATTTTGTGTCCTCGCATGAATATGAAAGGTCTTGTGTTGTGTGTGCGCTCACCCTTCCTCTGTCTCGGAGCAAACAAAAGAACGGGGGAAAAAAAGCATTGTTAGCCGTGTCTTTGGCGGTTGAATTCACCAATAATTTAGGGACCATGACGGTATGCCTAGTGTCTCTCAGAAGCGTCATGGGGGAAGTGAGATTTCAGCTCAATTTCGGTAAAGCTGACATAATGGACTCTTGATTAACTGTCAACAGTGATTCTTTTGGTAAACGACTGTGTATTGTAGCGATGCTGCAATCACAAGTGCTCAAAGGAGACACGCCGCATGCTAATGTGTCGTGGAGTCTGCCAAGTCCTCCATAGATGTCCGCTTGGTTGTCTTTAGTGCTTGACAAACCGAAACAACCCTTTGGTCAGGCAAAGTAGGCATGTGATTGTTTTGGAGGAGGCCAAGAGTTGCAAAGTAGATCCATTATTAATGTGTCTGCCAGCGGGCGCGTGGCGTCCAGTCGTACGCTTCAGGCTGCGCTGGTGGTTAACTCTGCAGCAGCGGCCCCTCTGATGTGGACTGACCCGCTCAGACCCCGGCCTGCGGATACCACATCTCCAATAAGCGGCACGCGCACACGATGCACACACAAACTATGCACTCACACACTAAGCACACACGCACACTATGCACCCACAGATATTCATATACCACACACGCTTTGCACACACGCATACATATAGAACTGACACCCTATGCAGATACATAGAGAATGCACGCTCACACACTAAGAACACACATACATATGGAACACACATGATACAGACACACACACACACAGCCTGAAGACAGTGTAAATGGCACAGTAAAAAACGCATAGAAGCATGTCTAGGCCTTTGTGTCCTGTGGGTGATGGTACAGCTATGATGTAACGCTCTGTATGATTTAACGCTAGGATGACACCAAACCGCCGTGGAAGGGGTTGTGATGCTACCAAGCCGGCCGTACGCCTGCATTTACCTCTGCTTCAGAGCCTAACATCTCCCCAGCAAAGTGGTTTTACAGTACTCGCTCAACACAGGGCCAGTCACTGTATTGACTCACACTGGAGACCTGTATCAAGTTAAGCCTTGTTTAAACACTGCACTTTACCCAGCTCATCAGCCCATCAATGAGAAGTGTGTGTGTGTGTGGGTGTGTATGTGCGTGTGGGCGCCTGCTCGAGGACCAAGTAAATACAGATTAATTTCGGTAAGCTGTGTCGAAAAACGGTAACGTGCAAATTTGCTCAGAGAAATTGTATGCAGATCGCTGGTTTCTTAGTAATATATTAGTTTAACACTCGCAGCGTCGCAGCTGACTCTCTCTGACGTAAAGCCGAGTCTAAGCCCTATGTGCCGTGTGCCCCCCCCCCCCCAGTGCGCACTGTGTGATGCATAGCCTTAGGAGGGGGAACTGTGTGGGAAGGTACTGTTTTGCTCCACTGTGCCCAGCCAATCCAGAGGTTCCAATGTAACGCTATGGTGGAGTGGAGCCAGGAGCGACGCACCAAACAACGCCCGTTTGGGTTCTCACATTTTGGAGACCAGAAATAGAGCCCGATATTGATAAATTTGAGTGACAACTGCACACCTTTTTTTTTTTGCAAGTATCCCTCAGAAGCTGAGGGATGCAGAGTGAATAGGCTTTGCATCGTACTCGTGCATAAAATAAATACAAATCATAATGCTGAATGGGAGTGGACACATGCGACCTGATTTCCGTTTAGCAGAACAGCGACATTAATTTAATTAAGGCCAGTGAATAAATCAAATCATTCGCTCAACCAATCACAATCAGGAGCTTTTGTTATAGTCACCATGGCCAATGTATATGTTGAAAGACTTAACTGCCTATTTATATCTGTTTCAACACACGGTATACTCTTATTGGATCCATAGTGGTGAACTACATTAATAGACCTATAATTATCGAAATATCTATTATAAGGATCGTTTATCTAGTCATTTATCTAGTTACTTGCACTGTGGGACGTGACTATAGGTTGCTTATGATGACATGAAGTCGTGCAGTTGTATTGCGCAGTTTCATTTTCTCGAAAAGGGTGATGGCAAACTTTTAGTTATCGAACAGTGAAACGACAACAAAGACGAACATCTCCAAATCATGGATGTATTAAAGCATGCACACCCATTTAAAATAATCCATCATATCCGCAAACTGCCGTTCGCTACACAAATTTACACTTGGATTGCAAGTAAAAGTCCAGTATAATTGAATCATCATCAAAGATAAGCTCGTCTCCACAAGGCCATGTAGGTGAATAGTAAATCGTTCATTTTACCATTTTAGCCGGCACAATATTTTTCGGAAATGCAGCATATTCGCTTTGCGGCTAATGAAAATAGTTTTGCAGCGGCTATTATTGGGGGAGAAAACATGAATGTATTAAAGAATGCACACTCATTTAACTTAATCCCCCTCATCAGTAAACTGCCGTTCGCTACACAAATTTACCCTTGGATTGGAAGTAAAACTGCAGTATAATTGAATCATCTAAAACCATGGATGTGATCGTCTTCCCAAGGCCATGTTGTTGAATAGTCAATCTTTCATTTTTACCGGCGTGATTTTTATTGGAATATCCGTTTAGCCTTTTTTATTCGCAACACGTCTGGTGTTAAAGGACCTTAACAGGCATTAGAAATAATAATGAACAAAAACACATGGGATTAAAAGCTATTGAATGTTTAATGAGGGAAAATAATGACCGAACTGGACGTAAGATACATGGACTCCGCTGAAGATTAAATTTTTATTGCGGCCATATCATAACGCGGCCAATGCTACTCTGCTGAGCCGATACCGATATCAATGCAGCTTCATTGGTTTGCAAAAAAGCTCATTTTTCAATAATGGCTGGAAACCTGACAGGTTCCGGAGTAAGGGAGCTCCTCTCAGTCCCCAGGTTTTATGGCGGCTGGCATGGAGAGTTACCGGGTTCTGCTGGAGTGTCTATACTATCTGTTCTGGCACTTTGTGTGTGAAACGGAGAAAGACGGAGTCCTCCTGAACCTAGCTGAATGTATGAGTAGTGAAAATCACTATCCCAGTAATTAACCTGGCACTGTGTGTGAAAGGGGCTTCATTGTACATTGTCACATTGTTTCTCTCCTCCAGGGAGAGTCTATTTCTTTCACTTTATCTCCATCCTTTTTGGACCTCCTTGGTCACTCAGTGAATGCCATTCACCTTCCACAACAATGCACAAGCTTCCCACACTGTCTCTGTCTCTCTCTCTCACTCTGTCTCTGTGTCTCTCTCTGTGTCTGACCCTCTCTGTCTGTCCTTGTCTCCGTCTGGCTCTCTGTATCTCTCTCTCCATCTCTCTCTCTGTGTCTCTCTCTCCTTCTCTCTGTGTGAGAGAGAGGGAGAGAACCATTTCTTTTCGTCACCAACTCTGTCTGTTCCACTCGCCTGTCCTCTGAGCTCTGCCGATCCTTTACTCTCTCTCTCTTTCTGTCTTGCTCTCTCGCTCAGACATCTTCTATTCATCTTCTTCAGTCCCCTTCAGCCCCTTTTTAGGGACGTCCGAGGCTCGCTCTCTCACTCTCACTCACTCTCACTCTCACTCTCTCCGTTTCCCTCTTCCATGGTGTGTGAATGTCTGCGTGGAGGAGAACGTGAGTGTCCCCCATCTCGTCGCGTCTGCCGATTGCGCGGTAGCATCCACATGTGCACGCATGAGAGCCGGTGCCGAACGCAGCTTCTGGCGTGTGTGTGATTTAGCATATGTATGTGTGTGTATTTAATTGATCCTGGTAGTGTGAGTGCTTGCTGTGTCTTTGTTTATGTGTGTGTGTGTGTGTGTGTGTGTCCGTCCGTGTGCGTAATGCAGCGGGGCATGCCGCTCTGAGCTTTTCCTTTTCTTTTACCCTTCAAGGCGTGAGAGAACGCGTTCATACGCATGCGAAAGAGCGCGTGTGTGTGTGTGTGTGTGTGTGTGTGTTAGTTTGTTTGTGTGTGTGTGTGTGCGCGCTCATCGCATCAGCTTGGCTGGGAATTGGACCACTGGCTGAGGGGAGGTAAGCAGAGAGAGAGAGAGAGGGACGGGTGGGTGGGATAGATAGAGGGAGGGAGGGAGGGAGGGAGGGAGGGAGGAGGGAGGGGGGGGCTGTTCGAGCCGTAGTGGGAGCGCAGGCAGAGAGCAGTATGCGCGGGGCAGGGCTGTCCTAGCATGTGGAGGAGAAGCCGGCTGCTGCAGAGCCGTGGCAGTCTTAAGATGATGGCCATGGTCCGGACCTCTCTCCAGAAAGTGGTGGTCTTCCTACACAGGCTGCAGAGGATGGCCATCTCCTCGCCGCGCTACCAGAAACTCTGCAAGGTACGTGGGGAGACGTGGAGCTCCCACGAGGTACGTGGGGAGACGTGTAGCTCCCACGAGTGACGGGGGGGGGGGGAATCTATTATTTTTTATCATCCTTCTGCTCCGGTCCTTGGTTCATGGTTTGTTTTGGTGGATGTCCTCCGTTCATTCGCACCAGTGGGGGACGAATGTGTGTGGTGTGAGTTGATGTCCTTTTAGCTTGGGTAGTTTTTGTCGTTTTTTTGTGTTCTTTTGGGTTTGGGATGAATGGACTTGTCTCGCTTTGGATCGTATTGAGGAGTCGCAGTTGCTCTCCTCCTTTCTCGCTCTCTGCCGTTTACTTTCGGATTGTTCTAGAAACCTTCACTTAAGATTGAATACAGTGTACTGTGCAAAGCATATTCACGTCCTTATCACTCTCATCGTGCTGTTTCAAATTCAACATTGAACTGTCTGTACCGTAGATATCATCTTTGTTTTCCCTCTCCGTGCTTTTTTGAAATCTAGTTCTGATTTCCAGGCTTTGGAACATTTTGGTAGTCAAGGAAGTCTCATTCTGCTGATGTTGTGTTCAGTGCCCTAGTCTTCACAATATGCTTCTGTGTGACACGGCCGTGGTGACATTCTGTGCATTGCTATTGTGGTTTGTGGTTGTTTTGATGTGGTGTGTGTGTGTGTGTTTGTTAGTGTGTTTTTGCTCCTTCTGTTTGTGCTCTTTCCCATTGTGAGGAAGTGGCAAGGTGAGGAAAAGGTTTTGTGGTAGTTCTCCTTTCATGGATTTTTTATAGTTAGAAGTTATTCGTACAATACAGTGCTTCCCAATGAAATGCAGAATGACGAATGCAAGGTTGTTGGTTACAATGCGTGAGTGTATACTGAGCATTATACTTTGGAATTAATTAAAAAACGATACACAATACAATCTACACAAAATGTATTATTAGTAGCGTACTTTTCCATAAGGGGGCGAGATTTATTTTTTCCCACAATGCTTGAAATGGATTATACAGTATACACGTGATGTGAATGGTGTTGTTGACGGGGTGAATTGATAATGAGCTGCTGGTGTTGGCTTGGAGGCTTCAGGGCTGTTCTCCCTGTCTAACCTGCTAGTGCTTCATGCCAGCTTCATCTATCTCAGCGGGGCTGGGGCTAACCGCCGTCACATGTGAGGCGCTGTTCTCTCAACCGCGCGCACACACACACACACACACATACACACACACATACACATACATACATACATACATACATACATACATACATACATACATACATACATACATACATACATACATACATACATACATACATACATACATACATACATATACACACACCTACATACATATATACACACACACACACACACCTACATACATATACACACACATACCTAAATACATATACACACACACACCTACATACATATACACACACACCTACATACATACATATACACACACACCTACATACATACATATACACACACACCTACATGCATACATATACGCACACACTACACACATACGTACATATACACACACACATACATTTACACACACACACACACACACACACACATACATACACACACACACACACACACACACACACACACACACACACACACACACACACACACACACACACACACACACACACACACACACACACACACACACACCTACACACACACACATCATTTTTCTGCCATCCTGCAAGAATGCCCAATCACTCCATTGACAAAACATTGCAGTTTCCTCTTTGGGTTTCCCTTTCTCCCCCACACTTCTCCTGTAACCTCGTCATGTAGAACTCAACATTCTGCGTGGCAGGCTCCCACCAGATGAGGCTGTTTCCTGGCGTCGTGCCTCCGCTGCCTGGCGGGGGAGCGGGTGGTAAATTTGAATGCGGGTCCCTTCCGACACACAGCAGGGGGCATCGGTCATTCCGCACTCCATTAGCCCCGCCTGCACCCCCGTCTTCTTTCTTCTGCTTTTCCCTCTTTTCCTTGGATCGCATCTGCATTCACTCACCCCCATGGGGGACCGGGGGTTGGCGTGCACCGCACCCCCCCCCCCCCCCCTAGGGGTCACACCTCACCACCCTCATCTCGCAACGATTAGCGATAACATGATGCAGCTCCCCGACTAGCCACACGCCCCGAGCTGCCTTCTTTATGTTCGCTTTAAGTTAACCCAAGAGCGGTTATTTAGAAAAGTCAACGTTTTGTTTCTGAAAATCACAAATGTTGTAGTACTCTGCTCTCGGTGAGAACAGCACCGGTCTGGTGTGAGGTCTCTGGGCTAAGGTAGGGGCACGAAACCCACAGCGCTTTGACCTGACTTTATTGAGTTTCCCGGTTCATTGAGGTTGAGATGTGGGATATGAGCTCAGGCTTCGCCTCCTGCCCTCCGTTTAACAATAGAGTCCTGGCGCTGATGATGGGTTGTTACTGAAGTTGGAGACCGATGGTGTTTGGCATCGTTTGTCTGTCAAATCACCATCGCTGATGTTTCAAATTGTGATTCATCGACTGAATCACTATCGTTGATGGTTCGTATTGAGATTCAACGACTGAATCACTATCGTTGATGGTTCGTATTGAGATTCAACAACTGAATCACTATTTTTGATGGTTCGTATTGAGATTCATCGACTGAATCACTATCACTGATGCTTCATATTGGGATATATCGATTATATCACCACAATCACAACACAATTCCTTTAAAAGGAAAATATTGGTGTGTGTGTGTGTGTGTGTGTGTGTGTGTGTGTGTGTGTGTGAGACAGGTGCTCGCTAATTAACTGTGTGTCACCCTTCATTAGCACATGCTGCGTGTGTGTGTGTGTGTGTGTGTGTGTGTGTGTGTGTGTGTGTGTGTGTGTGTGTGTGTGTTTGCGTGTGCGTGTGTGTGTGTGTGTGTGTATTTCAACCTCAATTCAAACGGCTCATACGGATGGAGCCGGTGAGGGACATGTGAAGTGGCCTCGCCGCTCCCCACTCCTCGTCTGAGACAGGGCAGGGCAGGCTGACCTATCAGCGCAGCACCTGAGTTCCTCCAGGTCACCATGACTCCCAGGTTTTTAGAATGCTGAGAACATCACCCGTCACTTTCCCCAATCCCGAGCCAACGTCGAGTGGGTCGTGAGAGGCTCAACTCTGCCATCGACTTTATAAACTATATTGAGTTACCCACTGTCTACTCCATACCCTATACATGTGGATCCATACCTTTTTAGATATATAATGCAGAGTCTGAGCTGGCTGCTGCCACTCAAAGCCCTTTTCATTTCCCGGAAGGTACTGGAATGAGGGGGGGGGGGGGGGGATGGGGGGAATGGGGGGCCGGATGCCAGCGCTTCCCTGAGCTCCGTGCGGCGCTGGTTAATGAGGTGTCGCGCCATCCAGGGGAATTCTGCCTCCCATCACGCGCTCACAGCCCCCCCTACCGCACCTGTGCTTATGTTTACCTTCCCACGGGCTGTTTTTGAATTTATTTTCTTTACCACAGCGTGCGTCATTCGTCTCTGTGTGTGTGTTCTTTTGTGTGTCTGCGCTCATGTGTGTGTGTGTGTGTGTGTGTGTGTCTGTGTCTGCTCAGATTCTTTGTCTCGATCTTTGACATCCCTGAAACTACTACTTCCTTTTCATCGCATCCTTGATTCCCAGACTCGTCATCATTTGCATTTCACATTTTGTGTTTTGTTTGCTCACGGTGGCGTATTTAGGGTCCCACTGTGTGTCTGGTCTCCTCGTGGTGACGTACATGGTTTGTCTGGACGGAGGTGTGTGTGTGTGTGTGTGTGTGTGTGTGTGTGTGTGTGTGCCGACGTGGTCTGACCTGGTTTACAGAGATGCTGCTGGAGAGTCTCTGGAGGATGCTACTGTGTTTCTTAACCAGACCCCACAGCCCCCGTCCCCCATCTCAGCCTGAAAGAAGTGTATGTGTGTTCATGGTAAAAAAACAACACCTGCCGCAAGCCAATGCCAGCTAGATTTGACCATGTGGGTCAAATCGAGTCTATTTTTACAGACTGCCAGGTAAAAAGCAGACCTTCTAACAGTTAACATTTTACTGCATTTTAGGGCAGTCTGTGAGCAGAAGCATTTCATCATCCCGGGTGTAGGTCGGATCAACCGACGTACAAATAAATAAAAACCAACACACTCACTCATTGCTCGCTTACTCACTCACTCGCACACTCTTACACATGCTATATACTCACACCCATATAAACACACTGTCTCACTCACTCGCTCACTCACTCACTCACTCATGCACTCACTCACTCTCATACACATATGTAAATACACCCAAACTCTCACAGCTCTCCTCAAGCTCCAGGTGCAGGAGCTCGGTAGTCAGACCTCGTGGTCTCCACGGCTCCTCTCGGGCCCTCGGGGGTCGTCGCCCAGTTGTTGTCAGTACCTCTGAGGGCCACAGGTGCGGACCCCCTGTCTGCACACCCCCCTCCCCCTCATGCACTCGGCTCACCCCTCACTCTTCACTCAGTCCCGGGCAGGCTCAGCTGAATTGGTTACAGGTTCATTGAATAGCGTCATGTCCGAACTGCACACCCTTTTTGTACACAGTTGCACACACAAACAGACGCACGCGCGCGCACACACACACACGATGGGCACCGTCACTTTGTCGAAGTTGAGCACACACACACACGCACACACACACACAGGCACTCGGATGCTAATGTCGCAGCTGGCCGCTATGATGAAGCTGTGCGCCGGGGACAAATTACAGGGCAGCACATTGAAGAGCATGAAATGATTCAGCGTGTTCCGGCGTTTACCGAGAGAGGGCTTTGGGAGGCCATGTCAAAGAAAGTAACACAAAGCCCAGCGATAATCAACAAAAAGAAAACCTGTCCGTTTCCCCTTCCTCCCCCCTTCCTCCCCCCTTCCTCCCCCTTTACAATGCAAATAGCGGCTCACTTACCCCATTCAGAGTGGCACCCTCCAATCCGGCAGGATTGGAGGGCCGACCGTTCACAGAGGCGTCGGGCCGGCTGCTACGTCCTCCACTCCTGGTTCCTCTTGGCTCAGACGGGCCCCCTGCCGCTGAGGGGGGGGCCAGTGCGTCGTAATGGGGGGGCACTTTGGCCCACCGGGGCGATTACCTCTTGGAAACACTGTTGTAGAATTCCAGAAGTGGATGTTACACGAATCTGTGACGGAAAGGAGGAAACTAAGCCCGACAGATTATTGGTTGCGTCATTTAAAAATGGCTGCACGGATAGTAGGTTAATACATGCTTGTAGAAATCCTCCCGTCCCCTCCTCCTCCTCTTCTCCCTCACTCACCCTGCTCTCTCTCTCACCCTGCTCTCTCTCTCACCCTGCTCTCTCTCTCACCCTGCTCTCTCTCTCACCCTGCTCTCTCTCTCTCTCTCTCTCTCTCTCTCTCTCTCTCTCTCTCTCTCTCTCTCTCTCTCTCTCTCTCTCTCTCTCTCTCTCTCTCTCTCTCTCCACATCCCAAATCACGTAAAATAACCAATTTCATAAAGCCAGTAATGTCATCTGTCTACATCTGTGTTACCGCGAGGGCCCTGTGCGTGGGCAGAGTGCACCGGTCCATTAGTAACATAGGTTCTCTCTCTTGCTTGCTCGCTGTGTCTCGTGTTCACTCTCCATCTCTCCCCATCCATTATCTCCTATTTCTCCTCTCTCGTCCGTTATCTGTTTCTATTTGCTCGTTCATCCCGTCTCCACTCTCTCTCTCTCTCTCCCTCTCCCTCTCCCTCTCCCTCTCCCTCTCTCTCTCTCTCTCTCTCTCTCTCTCTCTCTCTCCTCTCCCTCTCCCTCTCCCTCTCTCTCTCTCTCTCTCTCCCTCTCCCTCTCTCTCTCTCTCTCTCTCTCTCCCTCTCTCCCCCTCCTACCTCCTGGTCAGCGGTGATCAATGACATTGAGTTTTCGGGTTTGTTTTACAGTTATATCCGTACTTTTATCCCAGGCATTTGCTGTGAGTCTGTTTGGTCTTCTCGTCCATCACTGGCACCCAGTGGAGGACTGTAAAAGCCCTTTCCTTTTTAATAGCTCTCTCCCTCGCTCCCTCCCCCTCTCAGCCAACCACTAAGATGCTGCTTAAATGTGCTAATGCCTGCGTGGTTTATCATCAGATTCACTTTATATTGACTGAGCCCCCGGCCCTCCTCTCTCCCGCACTGCCGGGACGGCGGGAATCCACAGCAGGATGTGGTCGGACAGCAGATCCAGTCAAGGCTGGGCCGGAGACTGAGGGGACGGGCTGGGAGGGGCGGGAGAGTTATTCTCTGAATAGGAGAGGGAGGGATGGGGAGAGAGAAGAGGGCAAGAGAGGTGGCTGTAGTGATGGATAAGCGGGCAGGCCAGATGAGTAGATTATAGAGTTGATGATTCAATCGAGAGAGAATGACCCTGGCTCCACTGCAATTTAGCCCTCGGGCTTTAACACAGTCACGCACACTCACACGCACACAGACTTGCATGCACACACACCCACACACACGCACACTTAGAGATTTACATGCTCTGTTGCCCTGATGTTTCGGGTCCTGTTTGAGGACCAGAACGCCATTGTTGTGTGACCTACTGTGTTGTCATTATGTAATACATGATGTCATGTGCTGACCCCCCCCCCCCCCCCCCCCCCCCCCTCCCCCTGGACGTTCCGGGTCACCCTGGCGACAAGTTGATCAATACACCTCGATGCTGCACACTGTTAAACGTGTGCCCCATCAATCAACAGGAGCGACCCCAGACAACCCCCGCTTTCCCGCCAAAACCGCAGTTCTCCTGTCCTCTCTGTGAGAGAGAGAGAGAGAGAGAGAGAGAGAGAGAGAGAGAGAGAGAGAGAGAGAGAGAGAGAGAGAGAGAGAGAGAGAGAATTTGTTTACCTAGCCATTTTCCCTCTGAAGGTCTTAAGCATTGCAGTCTCTTTTGCCCTCTGTCTGTTCTCTCTCACACAGGGGAGACGGTGGCTGCCTGTTGGACTGACCATTCGTTTGCATTTTTTCTGGTGTTTTTGCCGCTGAAACCTATTCTGTCCCGGGCACAGCCCCTTGGGAGCCGCCCTGGGCTCTGCACCCTGCCTGCTTGCACACACACACACACACACACACACACACACACACACACACACACACACACACACACACACACACACACACACACACACTCAGACAGTTCCTAGACTAATGCTGACTCATTGTCCAGATTGTAAATCTGGGCATGTATCTGTTGTACATCCTGACCTCTGTGGCCCACAATGAATGTCAAGGCGCTAAAGTCAACCAACACAGACAAGGAAAAAAAGTCAACCTCCACATCTCTTCACCCTTCCTCCTCTCGCTCCCCCACTTCCTCTCCCGTGTTTACAACCTCCGCCCTTGCCCCATCATCATTTTCCTCACCCCCCCCCTCCCTACAGTGGCATATGAGGCCTGTTTTTGTGGTTTTCCTCTCTCTAATTGCGGTGCCCATCGGAGGTGATGGCCCGTTTTGGACATGCCGCGTGAAACCGCCGTGCGACTGTGGTGGAGGACCACGACGGGGGCTCTCTCGCTCTGCCCTCATCCCAGGTCCTCAAGCCTCATCCCAGCTCGGAAGTGTGCAAGAGTGAGTGATTTGACTCCCGCCTTCCTGCTCCTTTCATCGGTGGCAGTGGGGGAATCATTTGCCTCATGTCATGGCGCAGGGGGGGGGGGGGGGGGGGGGTTTGGGGAGGGTCGGGGGGAGAAGCATATGCTCCGACTCATACATTCAGCGCTTCCACTGTTCAGACATCATCTGCTCTCTGCACGACCAAACAGTCTTTCTCGCGCTCTGCCTGTTCCAACCCCGCCCCCGTCCCGTCCTCGTCCTCCTCCTCCTCCTCCTCCTCCTCCTCCCATCTATCTAACATCCGTCTGTTCGCCTGTTGGTCTGTCCTTCAGGATGAGTCTCTGCAGAGGGCTCTTGGTTCTGCAGATTTGTTGTGATGTGTGTGCTGTGTGCCGCGGAAACATTGATCAAATGTTCCCCGTGAGACGCTTCTCCAGGGACCGGGCCTCAGGCAATTCTTCAGGAATTATGTATGGTTTAACCTTACCACTACTTGGAGAGAGTGAGAAAGTCTGTGTGTGTGTGTGTGTGTGTGGCTGCATGTGTGTGGCAATAAACATGATAGATATTCCAGTGGCGTGTGATGATGTGATAGAAATGATATAAGATATGATGCACTTTATTAATCCCAGGCAATGTAATAAGATGTTTATTGTTGCGCAATATCGGCGGGGTACTTGTTTTTGTTTGTGTTTGCAGGCGAAAAAATCCTTACAAGGTTTTTATAGCCACGCTGAATCAATGCAGCAATGTCTAAAGGACATCTTCTCTTTATCAAGCTGTAGTCCCTCCGTCCTTCTCCCCAAGATAGATGGAAGTCTAGCGAGTCTCGCCAGTTGGGTGCACCACTGTTTTAAGTGCCTATAAAGCGAATGATGGCGTCAACTTCACTTAGGAGCCAAAAGAAAATAATTGTAAAAGTTTTCTGCTTACGCTTGCCACCTGACCCGAGTCTGGCAGCTCTGAACAAGCAAATTGAAAAGGCTCTGCTTGTCACCACACTCGGGCTGGGACTAATCGATGGCACCCCAGCGAGTCATTCAATTGACTGTTTGATTGTGTGTGTGTGTGTGCGTGCGTGCGTGCGTGTGTCAGAGAGGCCCTCCTTAAGTCTGAGTTCATTCTGTTCGATACATTACGTTACTCCTTATAAATCTATAATGCTGATTAATACAAAAACAATGTTGGTGCGATCGCAACAGCCGAATCCAGAATGATGCATACAAAGATGCAGTTGAAGCGGTCTACAGATTAGATTTAGATTTTGTATATATACTAATTGATCCCATGGGACCACGCTCTGAATTCCACCAATCCTAGCTAGGAGCCCTGGGCTGCCACAAGGTAGCATCTCCATGCGTAGTGCTCTTGCCTGGGTAATGGGCAGGGCAGGAGTGTTAACTTGCAAATTTTTTTTTGTTTTGTGGTGCATATGAATAAGACCCGTTGGGGTTAACAGGCAAGCCCCTCTCAGGCAGCCAACCCTCCTACCCCCCTGAGGTTCAAACCAAGGACCTTCTTGCTGTGAGGTGCTTACCGCTGTGCCACCCGTAAGTTAGTGACGGGTGGCCGACCGCAAGATAGTTTACCATTCACATAGTGTGGTGGTACAAAGCCACTACTGGAATGAAAGCGCTATTGCATATTGTAAAGAAATGAAAACGCGAATCCAGTTCATTGAAGTGCCATAGATAGATCAAGGGAAGGCATTTCATATTCACAGTGTATCACATCAATCAGGGAGAATCAGAATCTGATTATTGGCATGTTTTTGTTTTTTCGAAATCCTGGAGAAACTTTCACCACTAAGGAATTGCCCCAGATTCTCTCTTTTCTCTCCTACATCCACACTCAAAGCAGCTGTTTGTCAGAGCCAAAAGATACATTTGCGGAAAATGTCCCTTTGAGTCTATTTGTGTAAAGAAAAAACAAAACAGTTCTCTGTCACTCTTTCTCTTGTTGCTCCAGATGTCTCGTTTTCACTCTCTCTCTTGCTTTGCTTCCACATTAGCGCTGCCTTGAACGCCTTAAAGTTGTGGTGTTTGTGTGTTTGCGTTCGTGCGACTGACAGCCCTCCGTCTAGCTCGCACCCAGTTGAGGGCTGTCACACAAATCCAGTGCGGCTTGTTTTTCACGGACCAGCCACATCAAAGAGAATGCACAGCAAGCAAAGGCAAAATTAGACTCAATCCTGGGCTCAATGCTGGGCTTTTTCAGATTTTTGTCTTTGTTGCTTTAAAGAAAATTGTTTGAAGAGCTCTTGAGGGGCGACAGTAAAAAGATAAAGAAATGAATGCAAAAGAAACAGAGCATGGGGTTCTGATGAGAGAGAGAGAGACGGAGAGAGACAGACACTGGAGTTCTTGGGGTGATAAGAAGGGATGCGCCAACGTTTTTTAGAAGAGTAGACGGGGAGGAAAGGCAGAGTGACAGAACCAGGGCTTCTGTTACGAGGGGCGGGCGTTGATTGTACAACCGTGGTAGGGTAGAAGAGAGAGGAGGAGAGATGGAGGCGGTGTTAAATAAACAGGAGGTGATGACGATGATAATGAGGATGAAGGTGGAGGGTGCCAACGAGCAGGGGACAGGGTGCACGTGGACTAATGGAGTTAGTCTGAATGGTTTCAGCGACTGCTCAGGGGGGATCAATTACACAGTGTCACACACACTGAGATCAACGGTTCCATATTGCGGCTGTCATTGAAGGAGCGGAGGCAATCAAATGGCCTTATGAACAAGCCCCAGAAAAAGCTGTCCACCGCCAAGGTGACTGCTCCCTTGAATTTTCTAAATTGGTGCTTATGTATGTATATATGTGCGTGTGTGTCTCTGTGTGTGTGTATGTTTGGGAAGTGAATATACATCCAGCTGCTCTGTTACATCCAATCAGCTACGCTCATAATGGTTTCATACCTCTGCTCTAACTTAATATCTGACTCACTGGCTTCTTGGCCTCTACCCCATTTTCAGCAGCAGACCTACGAGAAATTAAATTAAATGAAATTGCATATTTCTCAATCTCCGAACATCTGTCTAGTGTGTGTGTGTGTGTGTGTGTGTGTGTGTGTGTGTGCGCGAGACAATAAAAAATAGTGTGTGTGTACGCGAGAGTGACGATGGAGAATAGTGTGTGCGCGTGCGTGCCCCCAGTCTTGCGTGCGTGCGTTGGTCGGCGTGCCTCCTAAATATCATTTGGATTAGTGCTGGGGGCTTAATTAAAAAGCAATTACCTCTGGTGGCCGCAGACTGCGCGTGGCAGGGAGCAGCTTGGCTGTGTGTACGGCGGATGTGGGGTGTGGGGGCCTCTGTCACACACACACACACACACACACACACACACACACACACACACACACACACACACACACACACACACACACACACACACACACACACACACACACACACCCACGCTCAGACAGAACCTAACACACTGACCTCTCCTGACCCTCCCCCCACATACACACCTGCACACCTAATTACACCTACACACATGCTCAGACCGAACCTCACACACAGACCTCTCCCCACACACCTACACCTGCGCACACACTTTTACACACACACACACACACACACACACACACTTGTACACACACACTTATACACAAACACCCTTACACACGCACCCCTACACCTACACACCCCTACACACACACAACTACACGCACGCACGCACGCGCAGCACACACAGTTCATACAGCACACACACGTTTATGCAAACACAACACACACGTGTGCACACACACACAAACACACACACCACACATGCGTACACACACACACACGCACACACACACGCACGTAAATTCCAAAATTGTGTAGCGTATTAAAGATGGTTTAGAACACTAGTTAATCAGTGAAGTGGGATGCGGGCCCCAGGGAAGCCGTACACCCCCCTCACCCTCCAATCTCTCCTCGCCAGGCAGGTGTTTAATCTACGAGGTCAGACCCACTATTGATACACAGAGGAGGGACTCTGTGTGTTTTGGGTCACTGGAGCTCTGACCTTCTTCATACTCTCTCTGTCTTCTCTTCATCCTTCCTTATCCTCTCGTCTGGCTCTCTCTTGATCTGGATGTCTCAGTCTCCCCCTCTCTCCCTCTGTCTTTGCCTTGCTCTCTCACTCTCTCGCTCAATCTCTATAGAGAGAGAGGGAGAGAGAGAGAGAGAGAGACACAGAGAACTAAACGCAGAGAGAGAAAGATCTGCTTTCCCTAACTTTTCTCTCTCAGGTTATCACTGGTGGTGGCGCTGCTAATATCTTTTCATTTTCCAGCCTAAATTAGATTGAGCTAATGGCCATAATTAGATCTCATCCATCGGGGAGGGGCTCAGAAGCGTCCTTGAAATTGCCAACACTAGTGATGTCTGTTTCCAGGAGTGTGAGTGTGAGTGTGAGTGTGTGTGTGTGTGTGTGTGTGTGTGTGTGTGTGTGTGTGTGTGTGTGTGGCCACTTGGATGGCGGTCCCTGTATCGTTGAGATTCAATGGATGTAAGATGGACAATATGTGTTAGAAAACGATGGCCACTTTAAGGGAGGAAGACAGTAAAGGCAAGTAGCCCATGTATATTGTATTTAATTCCTCTTATTATATGTGCTTCTGTGCTGTGAGACAGCACAGAAGCACATAAACCGGTATATGGAGGTATTTGAGTTGGCTTCAGACATGCAACATTCGGATTGTGCTGTGAGGATAGGGGACTGCACACACATGCCCTCAGACACAGGCACACGTGCACACGGACACAAAGACACAGTAGCTCGCCCCTTGAGATTGTGACTCATAATTGTCCTCGTTCTCTCACTGGCCCTGCTCTATTTAAAACCCTTGGAGCCCCGCCTTCTGTGAGACAGCACCTTGGTGACTGGCTGATTGACAGCGCAATCGACCAGCGAACCGACTGGAACTTTTTGCCTGACCCTCTCTATCCCTTTTTGAACTTCCCCCCTGACCATCAACTCTTTTGTGTGTGTGTGTGGGGGTGGGGGTGGGGGTGTGTAGGGCAGAGCGGGGGGGGGGGGGGGGGGGTTGTGTAATCATAATTCAATTTTCTACAACCTTACACCCCAGTGGTAAATGTCCCCTGACAGAGAGCTGGAGCAAAGTCAGCACAGAAATGTATTGTTGGAAACTACAACCACACAAAAAGACACACTCCACCAACCCCATCTCGACCGTCTTATTTGTTGCATTCACTGATGCTTGACATTGGGGGCCTTCCATGTGAAGCATGGAAGGCCCTTATTTCCTTCTCCTTCCTTTCGCTCCTCTGTCTGGAGCAGAAATCAGTGTAGGAGAGGAACCAAGGCCCTATAGTCTGTCTTCAGACGTTGCATGCAGCACACAAAGAGCATACTCGCTGGCAAAGCAACATTCCTCTGTACATACACGCTGATTACGATCCCTCCGTAGCAGTTGTCATTTTCGTTTTGAGTCGTACGCCTATCACGAGAAGGTGAACGTCATTCCTTGTTATAGACGGTGAAACTAATCCATTTCACCTCATATCAACGTTTCCACAGTCTGTCAAAATGCACCTTTATTTATTTTTGGAGCTTCCTTCTGCTGCGTTCCACAACATTTTCTGTACATTTCTAGTGCATCTCTAGTGCATCTCTAGTGCATCCCAAAGCCCTTAACAGGACCTTCACTGCTAGAGTCAAGACGTGGCTATATACAGAGACATATTTATTTGGACAAAGGAAAGTCAGAAGTGTCGACAGAAGCAGTTCCTTAGAAACTTGATTCTATCACTAAAATAGCAACAGTTCCAGCAGTGTTGTCGTACAGAAGGAGCGATTCTGTCGTTTGCTTCTGCAGCATTCAGTCCCTCAATCTCCTGCTGAGTCTACAACAAGTCCACCTGTACCTCATAAGGGCTTGATGAACCGTGGCGTGCCTTGTAAGCGCTGCAGTCTCTGCAGAGCGCCGGCTTAAGCCCGTCCCCAGCACATTTCCACCACACAGCCCCAGCACACAAACACTTGTTTTTTAAGGGAGGCGGTGGTTTGTGAGTAATAGCAAGCCCCCATAGTTGCTGAAGATCACTGAGTACCAAAATGAAAGCACTGTTATTGAATGGAGTAAAAAAAAAAACACAGACTCTTGAGTCTTTGTTTGACTCTCTGCTTTTTATTTCTTTATGGATTAGTCATTTTGCAGATGCTCTTATCCAAAGTGACTTGCAGCGAGGACAAATCCATTGATGAGCAAGGGTGGGTAAGGGTTCGGGCATCTTGCCCAAGGATGCCTTCCGGTTGGGCTGCGGTTATCAGGGATTGAACCCTGTGCCTTCACTTGGTAGGCAAAACACAATATCCACTAGGCTATGCACGCCCCCATAACGATTCCTTTCAGCCAGATCAAATCCTTTGAGATGAGACGGGGCTAAACTCGTCCACCTCCATGCAGCCTGCCATGTCTATTTGTGTCCGTCATGGTCGGTGGGCTCTTGTTGTGTGTTCTCTCTGTGTGTGAGTCTGTACTTTTCGTGTTATCACGTTGAAGTCGACCCGCCGCTCCGTGCAACAGGAGACCGGTACAGCAATGCAGCGTCGGGGGGGAGATGGAGGGAGTCTGAGACGGGGGGGGTAACAAGGAGAATGTCTTAATGTGCGTCATCAGTCGGCCCACACGCCACCAGGCCGCCTCTGGGGCTTCTGAGCCGATTGCGATTGGGGTTATATTTCATATCCCGTGGCAGAAGGTCACCAGGGAGCAAGGCACCACGATCGGAGTTCGGTACTCCTTCCTCCTTCAACCCATTTCTCTCCCAGCCTGTGCCTGGGCGCTGTGTACCGCTGTTGTAAAGTGGATTTATACAGGATTGCGTCGCGGCAATGCGGTCTCCCAGGGCTCCACCGGCCTATATTAACAGGGCAATGTGGACGGCATTTCTCTCCGCCCACCATGCCCTCGGACAGGCATGGGAAATTGTCAAATTAAATGGGATCCTGGTAAGAATGGCCCAGGCGATTTGTGAGGGGCCAAATGGGAAATACAGTACAGCAGAAGTTGATCCATAAATATATACGGGCAAATTGAATGAGTTGAATCCATAATGTGTATCCACACCAGGGGGCGGAGGGAGCAGGGGAGGGAGATTGAGCTGGGGCGGTGCTAGGAGGAGGAAGCCGGAAATCGCCAGACCAACTGGAAAATGCGATTTCCTCTGGGGCGTTATCAACGGGCTCAGACTAAATGCCTCTGGACGCAATCGGAGCAAAGGAACCTGTGACAGAGCGCTGAGAGCTCCGTTGGTTGAATTCAACTTTTACCACATCCTAATTCGAAGTAAGGCAAACGTATCTTTGTAGACCAAAGCTTTAACTGCAGTCGTTTCTTCTTCTCTTAGGGAAAACAATTCCACCCGGATTCAACCGACGGTTCCAGCGGTAGCCATCTTGTTCATCTCGTCATCGTATTAAACCCGCCCAATATCAGGGGGGCCAGACCATCTGCCAGAGCAAGTCAAACATGAGCTCACAGGTTAAGGCTTAGAAGGATGTTATCCAATCTAAAAAGAAAGCTGCCTGTTAAGTTAACATCGTTTTCCTTTCCTTTTTGCGATGAACAGGAGGCCGGGAAAACTTTGTACATTTTGTGCGGTCGAGTTAAGACATGTGTGCGTGGGGGGTTGGACGGGAACGCCATTCTGACTTCCAGTCATTAAAAATCCCGAGCAGCGGTTTAACCGGCTCAGAATATGATAATCAAGTCGTCTGCACTGCAGCGGTCCTCTCCAGTGCCGGTGGCCTCGTCCTTTCCGAAATCTTCCTAATGACCCTTTCCTCCGCGCGTGCCCACGGGCAGCTCATTAGGCACCAAACAGCTTGCAGCCCGGAACATTCTTTCATCAAAAACGCTTTCATTGCGCTCCTCGCTCACTCGGGCGCGAGTGTGTGTGTGTGTGTGTGTGTGCGCAGCGGGTAAAAAAACCTCACACAGCCCCGGAGGTGACGGTCTGGAGTGCCGGGCCCGCGCTTCTCGTGATCAAATCCTAAAATGTGTGCGCTGGGTTCATCGTTTGATAAGAAGTTAATGAGACTGGGCTCCGGCGATCCCAATCACCTCGGCCTTATTAAAGGGAAAAAGACGGGGAAAAGTAGCCCGAAGCTGTCGGCGGCTAAACGTAGCGTGGCTAGCGCGTGACGCACTCTGGCGCCGATCCGCCATGTTCCCCCGCCCCCCTAACGCCTCAGCCGCCTCCTCATCGCCATCCCGCCGGCTCGAGGATCAATTGTGCTTCTGGTCGGACGGCTCCCTCAACGCGGAGTTGTGTGTTTCGTCAACCGACGGAGCCTGGAGAGATGCTATGCACGGCCGGCACGGGTCCGAACCGCTCACAGTTAGTGAGTGCAAGCTAGCTCTGGATGGCGAGCGCAGAAGGGGTGGGACAGATGTCAACGTTACGTGGGGGAAAAGATCGCCACAGGCTGTTTCTTTTGCTCTGGCAGCCTTTAGTGGAGATTATTATTATCATTTTGGTGATTATAATTCGAATGATGTTCTTTTTCCCACCATCTGTCTGTTGCGAGGTCATCAGAGGTCGATGTGGCGTTGCGTCAAGGGTGCGAGAGTCGGGTGTCTGAGTGTCTGCTGCTTTGTAGACAGTCTGCGGATGGATGTCAATGAGGGCGAGGACACCGGTTCAAATCTCTTGAGGTGGATGTACCGGCGCTCTGCTGAAGTGCCCTTGAGCAGAGGCATAGAAAACCGCTCTCCGGTTGAGGGCGTGATGCCAGCCCACTCTAGCACTGTTCTTCCTCTCTCTTCAACTTCCCTTCTAACATTGCTTCTCTAGTCCTCCTCCTCCTCCTCCTCCTCCTCCTCTGTCTCTAGCAGCGAACGTGGTCTATTGATCTGCCTGCCTTACAACCCGACTGGCGTTTGTAAGCTCTGTCTTCCCTTTTACAATGATTAAGCAGTTCTGTGCCATGATGTGCCTCATTCCCTTAACCAGCCATTCTCTTCTGGACATAAACTGCCTAATTGCCTCGCTAGGATTGGATTATTTTTGCGCTCTCATTTTCGTATTCCTTCTCCATTTGTACCTGCACACGTTTCCTTCCCGTCTTAATTGGGTGTTTACCCACGCTCCGTAGAGACGCGCCGGAAAAAATCACCCGGTGGAATATCAGGGAATGCTTAGTCATGCGTTTGGCATTTTGTTTGTCCCCACAAATGTCATTTCATTGGTGTTTTCATAATTCGTACACCGAATGTAGTTTGTGTATGCCAGACACACTTCTCATCCTGGTTCGGAGGGAGCTCCGTCTCCTGCTGAAGCCTCGAACACAGCTCCTTTCAGTGGTGTTCGTAAAGTGTCTTTATCCGAGATGATGTATAGCCTAGAATGTTATCACTTCAGACCGCTTTCCTGGCAATGGTGCGCCGAGAATCTATTTAAGTTCCCTGTAAATGTACTCCGCTTGACAGATAGTGGATGGAAGAACAACTTCTGCCTGACTGTGATATCTCTTAGTGTACATGAAAGCCTGTGTTTGATAGCCGCTAAGGCTTTGACAGATTCCCGGGGGGGGGGGATGGGGGGGGGGGGGGAATGTTTACCCCCTTTCCTACCATAAAACCCACAAGGATCATGCACACCTTGGTAGCAATGCTAATCTGTTTTGTTTTTAATTATTGTGGCAGTGTAGCCCCAAGCTGACTGCTCCTGTTGCAGATAACACTATTATTCCTACGATAAAGCTGTGCTGGCCTACTGCCCATGCCGACGGACTCCCTTCTCAAATCTATTATCTTTGTTAAACCTGACCCCTTTCTCCCTGTCGTCTGGCCCTTTCTTACTTGCTTTCCTTTTTCCTCACTATTCCACGCTCTCTCGCTCTCGCTCTCTTTCACTCTCTCCTTTTACTGATGCGATCATCTGTTTTTGACCGGCTAACCTTCTGCAGCGACGGCTTGTGGGTTCGGCTGAGGGGGGGGGGGATGCGTTAAGAAACCATAATGTTCTGGGGATATGACTTGCCGTTTTTGCACTTCAAGTGTTCCCGTATTCTCTAATGATCTGTGTTATCACGGAGGTGAAATAAAAAGATGTGTAACCATTTATAAAGACAGTGATTCAGATGGCACGCACAGCAATCACAGCAATAAATCTAGAAATAAAATAGCAGACAAGGTGAACAGGGTCGCAACAGCAACTGTCATCGCAACAACCCTGCCCAGATTCTGGCTTTACTCAGTCTCCATGTTTGGTGTTAAGCATCACCCAGACCCTGTGTGTGTGTGTGTGTGTGTGTGTGTGTGTGTGTGTGTGTGTGTGTGTGAGTGTGAGTGTGCGTGTGTGTGCTTGTCTCGCACAGATGTTGCGCAATGTGATGGCAGTTTGGCCGTGCGTTGCACTGCTGTCCCACCCAGATGTGGGTCTGGTGCTGTGATCAACAACATTGTGTGTGTGTGTGTGTGTGTGATCGCTAGTGACGTGTGTGTGTGTGATCGCTAGTGACGTGTGTGTGTGTGTGTGTGTGTGTGTGTGCGTGTGCGTGTGTGTGTGAGTGAGTGATCGGTAGTGACGTCTGGGTTTGTGTGTGTGTGTAAATCAAGGCTTAGCCATTTAATGTCCATCGCCAGGCTGCCAGTCTCCACATTAATATTTACAGCAAAGGGGGAATGCAGGGAGACATCCGCATGTCTCCCCTTGTTATGATTCTGTTGACCTCTCGTATAAAGTTACAGAGCTATGCTCAGTTAGCGCTGTCATCCTTCACTCTCCTTGCATTACCTGGAGGAAACCACCCCACAAAGCCTCCGTTCTGCCCTACAGGCATGGGTCGGTGAAATGTGAGGTTGAAGAAAACAACAACCGCCACCCAAACAAACGGAGGGACTATATAGATCTCCGAAATATCGAGGCGGCCTGTCGGGGGTTGTTGCACTGAAACGTCGCCCCGGCTTTCAGAAGGGACTCGCCTGCTTCCTCCCAAGGCCTCGTTAGGCCTGGCCCCCCCGTGCAGCTACAAACGCAGAAGGCAGGGAGGAAGTGTCTGCGGTAAACAACGGAGAAGAAACGAGCCCCCTACCCACGGCCCCCACCCTTTCCTCATCCCAACGCCGGCCCTCGCCAGAAAGCTTTTAGAAGCTACACTTTGGTGCTTCGATCCAGCCACTCTCTCTCTCATGAGGGCGAGGTAGAGAGGCTGCTCCCTAATGGGCCCCCTGTCTGAGGCGCTGCTCTCAGGGCACACAGGGACGCTTGTGTTGCCTAGGCTGCTCCGAGCCGAGCTGGGATGTGAAGGTAAAGAAAGTAACAACAACCTGCCTGTGTGTGTGTGTGTGTGGGTGTGTGGGGGTGTGTGTGTGTGTGTGTTGGGGACACTTAGTAATATACTTCAAACAGGTATGAGGTTTAATGTAAAGCGCCGGAGAATGCCAGAGAACGGCCAATTGTTTATGCTTGTTTGTGAGGGTGGGTGGGTGTGTTTGTTTGTTTGGGGGTGGGGGGGGTGTTATTCTTCAAAGAGGTATGATGTTAGGTAATGCAAGGTGCGCTGTAAGGTGTTGGTGAAATGGAATCATTTTCAATTTACGCGTGCATGTGTGTGTGTGTGTGTGGGCGTGCATGTTTGTGCCGAAAGCCATGTGCACCCTCATTTAGAGATCAAAGTCTAGCCAATTAGCCCATCAGGGCTCTGCCGGTCAGGGTTAATTGGACTAACCGAGTCTGATATTGGGTCAGTCCCGTCGTCGCCGTGCCAGCGAGACGTTCTGGGGGCACGGAGAACAGGAGAATCTGAGACATAAGGAAAAGGGCATTTGAGGAGACGGTGAACCTGAAACACAGAGCTGTGAGGAAGGTTTCGTAAATAAGGAACGCAGGCGATTTATTCCTTGAGTTCGAATGGATCCGGTGGTTGAATCCAAAGCAGGGCTGTAAACAGGAAGAGCAATAACAGCAAATGGGTTGGACATAACATTTTGCTTGTTATCTTGTTATGTTCGATGTGATAATGTTGTTTAGAGCTTACAGCTTCTACGGTCACGGCCTTTTATGCAAATAAACATCAGGAAGGAAAAAAAAAAGCCTTGGGGTGGATTTGCAGTGGTGAACAGCCGTCACTGTGATGTCCCGGCTTCTTCAAAGGCTTCCTATTACTTGAATATTTCTGCATACGAGGGGGCAGGGGGGGGGGGGCAGGGGGGGGGGGGCTGGGTTCTCTGCCACATACTGAGTTCAATTAGAGAGGCAGCGGTAGCTCCACAGCTCCATCTGTAATAATAGAGGAAATCCGCCTTTTCATTCATTATAAATACATTCCCCCTCCGTCTATTCTTTGCATTGTATCGGTGGATGTATACAAGATGGCCGACGAGGGTTCTTACCACCGGGGTATGTTCACAGATTAGGGGGGACGTACCTGAAGACATCACTTGAAGCCTATCACGGCTGAGTGGATGCAACATGTTGCAGGGAGGTCAGCTCGGACATTTATACCACTTTGGGTGTGGTCAGTAGTGCACAGTGGGTGATTATATGTAAGATTCATGGTAGGTAGTACTTACCATATTTGACATTTTCATGATTCACGCCTTTTTTTTATGGGGTGCGTGAATCATCGTTTCATGACGTTACTTTCCTCGTGAATTTGCACTGTAAAATGTAATGTTTCCGGCCAAAAGCATTTTGTAGCTATTTTCTTACGTGGTCGCTAACATACTTTTCATCAATGTACTAACGATGTGTCGCCTCACATTTTTGTACTTTGACAAAGCCCTCTTATTTGACTTGCCTGTTGGTGTACCCCACAGCTTGCCAATCGCTCTTCACCTAATCCAAAGCTGGTGGAACAATACAATACAATACTTCTAAAGCCGCTGTGGTGTTAAGTAACGATGACAAAAAAATGATTTGTACGAACTAAGCGTGAAATTGATGACAGCCCGACAACTAACGGAGACCAATCCTCCATTCAAATCAAGCATGAAATAGTCTTCATGCTGACAAGAAAAATACTTTCCTTATTTCATGATAGGAATACATTTTGGGAACAACCCAGATGCACATTGCTGTACCCGTTTGGACAGCAATGTACATCTCTGTGTACAGACAATAATGTGCTGTTGATGCATAATTAATTCATTTCAATGTTTGCCGTCACAGCTATTAATCTATTAATAGTACTCCCTGTCCACTCCCGTCCACTCCACAAATAACGATGTGAGCCAATGCTTATGACTAAGTTAAGTCCATCTGAATCTCTTCTAGCATTTCTTTTGAGGGGAGAGCGCTTTCACTGCAGTGCACGGCTAACCGATGTGTACACATATTTTGCTTCAGAACTATGCGTTTCATAAATCGCTTTAGTCCCCTCTAATTAAGGCCCGAATGTGTGTTTCCTCATCAAGTTGCGAGATCAAAGAGAGTGCTCAAAGGCTGTAAAAGAAGGCCTTTTGCAAGTGCATCTGTGTGGTTGCGTGCGCGTGTCAGTATATCGCTTTCACTCTGTATTTTTGCTGTGTGTAATTTGTAGTGCTCCACATCAAGCCCGACCTTCAATAGTGTCCTTCTAAAATTAGCGCCGATTGTACAACAACTATGTATTTTTGGGCGGAATACAGATCTCTATTTATCACAGATGCCTCGACCAGTCATGTCAGATCTGCTTCGTTTGAGGCAACACAGTCGCGTCTGACTGACCTATTTGGGACATGAATGAGAGTATTCACCGTGATGTGTTCGGCTAATGGAGCATATAAATGAGAGGGCAAGGGCACGCGTGTAAAGTCAGCCTGATGGATGTGAAAAGCCAGGCTTAATCAAGAGTGAAGGATGGAGGGAGGGATGTCGAATGAATAAAGCAGAGGGAGAACTCAGTGGCAAAAGTGACACGAGGTGATATGAGGTGAAATGCGAATGTAAATATGACCCCAGCAATGGAAACCGTTCCAGATCTGCTTCTGGTGCCACCGTTCATGGTAGGCTTAAACACAAGGTCCAGTGGCGTTGTGCTTACTAGGTCACTAAGTAAGCACATGCTATGTGTGTAGTACACATTATAACCTATTTCAATACAAAACTAAAGTAAACTTAAATCGTTTGGTAAATGTATGACATTTTGCACAAGGACCGGTGTTTGGATCAACTTGAACACCATTGGCACGTATTACAGTAGGCGAGATAAAACATTGAAATGAACATGGAGCACTATCAATCCACTCCTTTAATTTCTTTGGTTGTGAGGATGGGCGGTTTCAGCTGCCCAGGCTGACCCCTACTTTACCTAGCTCTCTAAGGGAGCTCAGGCCCCGCTCTCCAGCCATCTGCTCATCCAGTGACGTCACGTCTCTATTCCCCTCGGGAGTCAAAAGGGCTGATGAGGAACACTTCTCACCTGGCCCAGCACATCCTCTCCACCGCCTCCTCCTCCTCCTCCTCCCACCTGCCCCAGACTTTGTTCCCCAGACTTACTTACGCAACATGGCTCCCTGTGTGAGAGGAACTAAGGCGTCTGATTAAGTGGCTGGGCCTCCCGCTGCGCATAATATGGCATCCATCGCATTATGCACGACAGTATACGGAACGCGACAGGCTGTACAGGAAAGCAGTCATCAAGAGAAAAACAAAACAGGAATCGAGGCAGAATACGCCGCGTGACATGTGATTCACGTTTTATTTAATATATGTTTTGCTCAGTGTTCAGGCAGACAGACACCGCAGACGCGTCCACACACAGGCAGACACACTCACAAGCATACACGCACACACACAAACACACACACAGACAGTCACACACACACACACACATACATAGACACATAGACAGACAAGCAGACAGACAAGCAGACAGACACAGACAGAACGCAAACAAACACGCAGTGAGACACACAGACACAGTGTTGGTATTTGTTGGTGCGGAGCAGACGGACTAGGCCGGGCCCTTGGGGACCCGCTATATGTATTTGACACCGGGCCCCCCCTACCTAGCGCCTTTCATCTCCATTAGAGGCAGTGGACCGTGGCAGGATCCACAGAGGTCCAGATGCGCCAGACGGTAACTGCTAACTCTTTTATTTATCCCCTTCGACCGTTCTTATCTGGTTGTTTTTTTTCTCCATGCACTGCTTCATCCTCCCACGCGCACTCGTCCTCCGCCTCCTTCCTTTTGCTCCACGTCGGAAACAGCTGTCGTATGTTCATTAACCGCCTAATGGTGGTGCCGATAACCCTCGGTGCTGGGTTAAAGTAGCACACACGTGCGCACGCACACACGCACGCCCAAGCCCATGCACACGCAGGCCCTCAAACCAGAACCTTCCATTTCCCTGCATTTCTTTCTCACGTTTTTGTCCCCATGCTCTCGTTCCTGTTCCCTTTAATTACCCTCATTGAGTTTTGCATCCCTCTAAAGTCTGAAGCACGCGCTTGTTTTGTGTCAACGGCTGGCAGGTCGGCCTCCATCACTAAGAAAAAGGGCTTGTGGTGCAAGTTTGGCTCTCGCGTCGAGAGGCAAGATAAACCTGCAACCTCTGCTTTTTTCCACATCCGCCGCTCCTGCTCTCGCCTCTCTCGCTCTCTCTCTCTGATCTTCACCTCTCTCATCCCGGTCTCCTGATCTTCGTTTGGGGGTAATTTAAGTCAGCGGCGCTGGGCAGCACTTAAGGCGAGTTCAAAGTGTACATCTGATCTGCTCTCCTCCATGTGTGGAGATGAGAGACTGTAGGTTGATGCTGATTGAGCCTGTCTCCACATAGGGAGAGGAGTGTGGTGAGTGCCCCGCTAGGTCGATGCGGAGACACCTGGGTGACTTTGTTTTCCACAGGCTTGACCAGACTCCCATATAATGTTAATTTGCCATAGAAAAGAAGAGATGAATCTTGCCCTTAAGTGAGCAACAATGCTTTCTTGCAAAATACGGTCTGTGTTGTTGCACATGAGTACTCATCAACATTACTTCGCTCAAGCCTGTATGACTAATAATTAGTCATATAACCTAAATGCGCTGCCAGCGATCTTTCTAGTTGTCTCTCCCCTCTCCACCCCACATCACCATATGTTTTTCCACCAATCAAAGGCCACACTGATACAAATCTGGGTCTTGCAAGACTATTTCCTGGCAGCCTTCTTACTTCTCTTTTCTTCACTGTTATTTTGGGGTTGGCGCATTTAGTTATTCCGGTTTCGCCTTTGATACCGTAGCTTTGCCGGTTTTGACTTTGTCCCTCGACAGTGACATCCTGCTAACTGCGTTGCGGGTTTGTGGAGTTCTCTCTCCTGATCGGATGAAATGGAAAATGCTAAAGGGGGGAAGCTATTTCACACGTATTTAAACAGATAAATATCACTGACTTGCTTGCGTTCTTTTAATGCACTCTGCTGACGTGCTGCTAACGCCTCGTGCCCACTGCACCGTCAGTCAACGGACGTGGGAAGGCGTGGCTGACGGATGGGGGAGTAGTCTTTGCAGATGCATCCGTCAGCCAATCAAATCGGTTCGCCGGGTTCTTCCCGCTTCTTCCTGCTTGTTGCGAGGCAAGATGACCCGCTTTCCCGCTTTCCAGTATCGTCAGAGCCCGAGTGGCGTCACAGTGCTTACATTTGCATACGCGATCTGATTGGATGACGGAACCGTCGCTGCCGAAAAAGTTGAACATTTTTCAACTTTCTGACGGTGGCGAACGCTCCAAACGAACGGACGGATCCACAATGCATTGCGCGTCCGTCCCCATTCAAAGTCAATGGGCAACGGACAACTGACGGAGGTAGTGGGCACGGGGCGTAAGTGTGGTGAGATGCGCCTTGCCACACAAGCTGCGTACACCGCACTGCGTAACACAGTAACACATCTGGTGAGCTCGGCTCCACCTCGGCTCCAGCTGTGCTCCGCTTTTGGAGCAAACGCGTCACACATCATCACCATGCGCCGTCCTGTGTTGTTATGTCAGGCAGGAGGTTCCATCGGTTCAGTTAGTCAGGCATCCGTCCAGAATGGTGTCAGCCCTTATGTAAATATGTGTCTTTGGAAACACGCTGTGCACACCCTAATAATCTGCAACAGTTTGATTGGACCTGTGTGGAAAGCAGGGGATTTTGTAGATGGTAAATAAATATTGACACACTCTTTGATTATGCATTTCCAAGATTTTAGATCAGATAAATGGAAAATGTACAAGCCAGTGACCAGTGGCGTGGCGTGGGGATTTTTTTTGAATAAGTGAGACAAAATGAGACAAAACCTTTAATCTGCATGCTTTTTGAAGTTGGGGAACAGAAAATAGTACGTTGCAGCTTGTATCTATTAAATGTAATGTAAATGTAAGAGCTATTTGAGCGCCTGGTAATTTTACCAGGATTTACACACGCCTCTAACGGTTAGAGGCGTGTGTAAATCCTGGTAAGAGTCTAACCTGACCGACACGACAAACGCGCTCTCTCTCTCTCTCTCTCTAACTTACTCACTCACTCACTCACTCACTCACTCACTCACTCACTCACTCACTCACTCACTCACTCACTCACTCACTCACTCACTCACTCACTCACTCAATCTCACACACGCACAGTCCTCCTAAACAATGTTCTCCACACGCAGCTGAAGCTTCGACATTGGCCTGCCGTCAGATTTAATTTTTAGTTTCTGCCCATGGGGCAGTTTGGTTACATTTGACTAAATACTCTAAATCTCGACCCTCCTTGTTGCAAACGTGCTAATCTCCCGCTATTTGTTTACGTTGACGTTGATGCTTTGATTTGATTGGTGTGAAGCCTGGCACCCTGCTGACTAATCACAGGAGGGCAGTGTCATGACGGTAGCCTCACCTGATTGGTTAATCCTTCTTCTTTTTATTCACCAAGGGATGCCGTCTCGGGCTGGCTTCCTCACAGACATACAGTGTGCAATGTCGTGTTTTACCACGTATTCAGTATTTAAGATTTAGAGGGGCGCTGTTTCGCGCATTTTGAAATGCTCAATGAGACGAGAAAATGTGGAAGAAATGACAGCAACACAGCACCAAAGAATAACCAAAACTGTTAATATAAATGTTTTTATTGGATGTCTAAAAAACAGGGAAGCCTGGCTTCCCTTGGCCTCCGGGAGAAAACGCCACTGCCAGTGACCCTTACACAAATAGCTTAACCCCCCCTCCCCCAGAATGTATATCAAAATGAAAGAACGGAAAATATAAATTCAAAGTACAGATATTTATTTGGAGAGATATTTTTTTCATCGTTCTTCTGAGGAAAGGGGTGTCATGCAACTTTAGAGGTTAAGAACCATAAGAGTTTATGGAAGAAATACCTTTATTTTTTGTCTACGCTAAGCTATGAAGGGGATCAATAGTAATCATACTTCTTGATGAAAATCCTGATAAAAAAACATAACTGCAATCGGCTTCACGGAACATGCCGTGATCACTTTGTAATTGAAGCCTTTCTTAGATCCATTCTTAAGCCTTTCTTCGAAAAAAAACAGAGGCCTTTGTCCTCCAATCAGTTCTCGCTTCACTGCATGCAAACGCCAAGATGACAATCAGGCAGTCAGTGAACATTGTGTCTAGGCAGCGGGATCTAAAATGTTGGCCAATGGTAGCGGAAGAAACAGATGGATGGAGACAAGCAACAAGGTAGCCGGCAGAATGAGGAAAGGCTGTTGCTGCCTGAGGAGCGGAGACCATGGTATCGCTGCGTGGGCCCAGACAGCCCCCTGCTGCTATAAACATCCAGGAAGTTATATGTTGATCCATCAGATCGTTGTTAAGGAGATGGGGAGGGGGGTGTCAGAGGGAGGGCGACCTGTAGCTCTTTCTGATCACTTCATTCTCCCTGGGCAATAAAGGAACAAGGGGAGGAGGACGACATTGAAGCTCGTTGAGTAGTGCTAGAATGAGGAACAGGGGCGATTATCAGGGGGCGGAAGGACAGAGTAGGATGTGGAGAAGAAAAGCGACCATGAAAAAAATACAAATAAAATAAAAGGTACATTTTCTGCATTTGTTAGGAAATCTATAGAAGGACACTGTTTAGCAGGCAAACATTAAAGCTTTAATACATTCACGACACGCACACCGACAGACTATGTCATGTCACCGCCTCTGTCTAATCTGGTGTTCATATCCACACTTTTTTTGGCAGCGGCAGTTGGTGTTTATGCTCCTGGAAGCCCTGTCTGGATTGCCAGGTGATTGCAAAAGAAAAAAGACTAGACCTTGTTTTGTTTTGTTTTTCCTCGTGCCATATGGCAACGGTTCACCACCCAACCCAGGTGTGATTTATGAATTGGATAAACATGCCACCGAAGTATCAGGAACGTTAATTATTTCTCCCTCTTTAATGAGCCATCTACACCCTCCAGTGACTAACTTGGGCCCTTATTTAACATTCATTGGGGTGCACGAATAAGTCATCAGTCACGATGAAAGATAAACATGCTGCAAAATCGTAAATATTACAGTGAACTTGCTCTTCATTACTTTAGCATGAACTCCTGTTTAACCTCTTATAATTTACTTCATGGACATACGGCCCTTTCCACTATGTTTGGAAAGCAATTATGTTTCCTTTCGGAAAGCTGACCTTCTCCCTAATTCATGACCTACCCTTGTCGTAACGCACTTTGTTCTCAAATATCCAGAGATTTAAAAACAAAACCTTAACTAAAACAAAAGTCAATGTACAATAACTGTTTCAATAGGTTTTTGCATTTCACGTACAGAAGCGCTGAGGCCTCTCGGTTGTGTAATGTGGGAGGTCGAACAATGCACCATTCAGCTGTATCTGCCTTACACCCTCCAGTCGACGCCGTACCATTCAAGGTAACGTGTACTTTGCAATCGTCTGCTCTGCTCGGCCAAAGCCTATGATCTCAAAGCTCACACAGGACCGTGCAGTTGATTGATAAGCCACAGTGTAGGTTCACGTTCACAGTGTGACGAGCCTCAAAAAGGCATTTTATGCGTCTCTATTCACAATGTCCTATAAGGTTCAGTTTCACTTCTATAAGCCATGTGAAGGTGAACACGGAGTCAATGGTGCACTCCGGTTCTTTCCAGGGAATTGTGGAAGATTTCTAATACTGCAAGATGGCCGGTTACAATTTATGTCATGTCAAAAACCCATCCAGGCGTCTGATTGCTTCATCGCAGCTCGCTTTGGCATCGTAACCCCCCTTACTCCGCTAGTCACACGGCAACCGATTAGTCTTCAATTCGACCCAATTTGGATAATAGTTAGCGACTGTCAAATCAGCTTCAAATTTTTGCCTAATTCCTGGAGTTTCATCATCTGTAATTTATTCCGGCTACAGGCCTATTAATTCTGCTGCTTTATTTTGGTGTCTTAAGGTATGACTGCGGTGAGTAATGTGTTCTGTTTGCTGGGATGTAGATCTCCGGCCGCCTGCCTGTTCATCATGTTCAGTGGGCTCAGAGAGGCCACGGTGAAAGCAGCTTTGCCGTCGGAACAGTGTGTGCCCTGTAAGGCTGCCTCTCTGTGAAGGCACAGGCGTCATAGGAGAGAGAGACGCTAACCGCAAGCTCGAGGCTGCGGTTGAAAAGCTGTTTTGAAATCCTGAGAGGAATGGGTTAATATCCGTTCCTTTTCATCTTGGTCAAGATTTTTTTTCAGTGGACTTTGTTATCTGAAGGTAACTCGTTTCCAATTTGCGTCACATGGTCGACAATGTAGCGCAGCTATTTGTTAAAAAAAAAATCTCGGAGAAATAAATGTCTACTTCCCATGATTTGGTTTAGAATTCGAGGTTACGGAGACTCAAATTGTGAAGATGATGCCCGCGTCTGGTGAAGGGTCAAGTGTTTGTTGGTTATAATACGGTGATAACACATGTTAACATATATTTTTTTTCTTTTAATCCTTCAAAACATCAGCGTCAACCTGCCGCCATATGAAACCTCTCTCCAAGTTTGAGATTTAGAAACTCCTCATGGAATGTTTCCTCAAGAGGTGGGTATAGCGATTGCCATTTTCCAACTCCTAACAGCCATCCCTTTATCTATTATCCAGATTCTTACTCAAAGCAAACAACTCTAATCATCGGACCAATAATGGCAGACCATTTTGATAACGACCCAAATTCCTCCTTTTGGGTTTATTTTCTGAAGGAAGCAAGAATGTTCCGCTGCACACAAGGCCTTCTCTTCCACTCTTGTGCCGTTTCTTCACGGCAGTGACCCGTTGTGCTCCATCCCCCGTGCCTCGACCTCCGTTCTCCTCTTCACTGCTCTGTTCAATCCTTCTAAGCATGTTCTAATTTGTCTTTCACTGCCTCCGTCCGCTCGTTTATCTCCCAGCCCCAGATTGTGTCTGTAACCACGCGCTCCGGGCCTAGGCTAGACTCACACCATATTATTTTATGATGACGGGCCGAAATGGCCTGCTCCGGGGTGAGAGTGCGTGTGTGTGCGTGTGTGTGTGGGTCTGTGCGTGTGTGTGTGTGTGTGTGTGTGTGCGGCACTGCGCGCACATGTGCACGCATGCATCATACACGGGCAGAAACGGATGAGGACATAACTTTTTGCCATACTTTAGGTCTTTTGAAATCTTGACTTTGTGACTTCAGCTCATTCTAAAGGACCGACGTTTTAATTCCTGACTTCAGCTCCCTTCCGCTACCGCCAATGTCGTTATTTATAAGCGCCGGTGCCAGTTTGTGTTGGCATGATGCTAATTGGTCCCACAGGCTCCCGCCCTTTCTATCGCGGGCGTCACAAGGGGTCTGTCGTGGTGTCTCTCCGACAGAGCGTCGGACCCCCCACTGCGCTTTGTGAGATTAGCCTTGCCCACCCCCCGGAGGCAGAGCACTTGAAGCGGGGCGTTTCAGAAGGACCTAGTGAAGTGGAAAGAAGACAGCCCCCCATTCTGGGGGGGGGAGGCACGTTTTTGGCTTTGAACGCTAGATTAAATGAAGGCATATCATCATCTCCTAGCGTGCACACAAACAGAGACACACACACACACACACACACACACACACACACACACACACACACACACACACACACACACACACACACACACACACACACACACACACACACACACACACACACACACACACACGCGCGCACACACTGATTTTCTTATGGTTATCTCCTAAGCGGCTTACAGACTACAAAGGGTCCACCATGATCAATAGGTCATTATTGGAACCAACAGTGCAACAAGTCTCTGATCGATTCCAATCTTCCCCGTTTTGAGCAGTTGATCTGTCTACCCATGGACAGCCTTCCGTTGCTTTTCGTTGTCACCGAGGGTCAATCATCGAGTGGTTGCACGCGATGTTAACAATCTGCCTTTTTTTTCATTCAACCTTTGACCCCACGTCCCACCCATTATTTCAAGAACGTCATGGGTGTCAGATCATTCTAGATCAGCTGTTGGGGGATGTTGTTAAAGAGAGCGTTTGGTCAGTTTCTCAAAGCTTGCTGATTACGAAGGACAGAGGCTGCTGTTATTGAACGTGTGTTTGTGTGTCTGTGTGTGTATGTCCCAGAGTTCGGGGTTGTGTTTATGTGTGTGTTTGAAGGTTGAGGGTTGTACGCGTGTGTGGGGGGGATTATGTCTGTCGGTTCTCCTGTTTTTGCACATTATTGTATAGAGACACTCAAGCCCACGCAGCCTCAGACTTTGACTGGCTTTGTCTTTTTTATTCTTTTTAGCTGCAACCTTTACTTGAATATTTTGCATCCTCTCATTTTATAATTTTTTTTACCTGGACCTAACCGGCTCGGTCTGGAATGAGATGATCAAGGCCCCGGAGTGAGGAGCTCCGACAGCGCCGTGCGGATCCCTCAATCACATCACGGAGCCCATCATGTCGAGCAGTTGGCGGCTCCGGCTCAGCCGTTGTTTTTTTTTTTTGTTTTTTGGGCGGCGCTTCAGGACTTTTGCGGTAGCGGCTTCCGATTCCGGCAGTCCTGTGGTGATCTCGTATCCACCCACGCTTGATTAAATACATTATTCACAGGCTGCCAACCTTATCAGATGGCAAATCCTGGCAAATCCTCTGTACACATAGCTTTCGAGGACGCCGTGTGCGTCTTCCTTGAATCGCCGAGCCTTTGCGTCCGTTTGTGCAGGCGGGTGTATTTCAGTGTGGCCAACCACCACTAATATCACCTTTCTCGACATGGCTCTCCATCACCTGTCCGAGCATACCTCTTCATTGCTCTGCCTTGCCGACCGTTCCACCTGTATCTATATTGTCGTTTATTGCTGAGTTTGTTGTGCTCACATCCCATCAGATCATGCGTGTCTTTGTTAACGGCTGTTGTTGAACAAATGCACTGTATTAATTTAATTGGGACTCAATAGGGATTTGCGTATCGATTTGATAACGGTTTCTGTCGCCTTGTAACACAGAGAAACGAGGTGCTCCACACACCACGGCTGGTCGTACAGATTTGCAATGTTCTTGCAATGTGTATGTAAGTAAGTAGATCAAGACCAACTCCACACACAAACACAGAGAAAAACTAACACACACACACACACACACACACACACACACACACACACACACACACACACACACAGAGAAAAACACAGAAAAACACACACACACACACACACACAGAGAAAAACACAGAAAAACACACTCACTCACTCACTCACTCACTCACTCACTCACTCACTCACTCACTCACTCACTCACTCACTCACTCACTCACTCACTCACTCACACTCACAGAGAGAGAGAAAAACACACAGAAAAACAGACACACACACCATGTATAAACATGAAGTCGCTGATCTGGGCTGACATCTCTCGGGCAGGGCGCTACAAACAGGAAGAGGTGTGCCAGCGATAACCTGGACCACAGGAAGTGACCTCATTGTTGATGGGGAATCTTTCTGAGAGTGTTGCCATCTGTCACTCTAGTTGTACAGAATGTGCTGCAGATGAGGTCAGCTTGTCTGTGTGTGTATGCCTTGTCTCCCAATGATGTTTAGTTCCTGAGGAGAGCAGTGTTGCCTTTTCTCATCACACTGGCCCCATTTTCTGCCCTCAGTTGTTGACTTGTGTACTTTTGGACAGGCTACTCAAAAGGTTCTTGCAAACAAAATAAAACAATAGCTCGATAACTGTAGAGAGAACTAAGTTCCTCTTTTAATTCTCTGTGCGCTGTTTATCGTCAAGTATAAGAAACGATAAAATGAAGCCTGGTTGAGTCTTGCTATTCCTCTGCTCGAACTCTCGTTTTCTTTTCCTCTTTCTCATATCCCTGTATTTAGCAGGCTTTATTGTGAATTCAGTGAGGTTTATTTCTATATTGCCTTTCGTGTCATGAAATCCTTTGTGCTCCTGTTTGTGTGTTTCAGTCAGTGTGTTGCCGGACAGTATTTCGGCTCCATATTCTCTCTCTCAGTCCTGGCTATTCTGTGTCCGTCTTTCTCTCCGTCTCTCTTTCATTCCTGCCCCAATCCAGGGTGTTGCAGACAGATTTGCCTCAGCCCAAGCAAACCCCACACAATTATTAACATCGCTATCGCTCCCTAGTTTCCCGTTTCACTCTATTCAGTGTTCGACCATTCTCTCACTATTCAAACTCCTATTTTCATGTACAAAATGCCCCCCCCAGGCCTTTCCCCCCCCATCATTCTGCTTCCTGCCGACTCCAGTGTCTCATGAGCCTTTATCCTTCATATGTTGTCCTTTCTCTCTCTCTCTCTCCCTCCGGCACTCACCGCCTCAGGGATAGAGGCTGCTGCGTTCATGCTCTCCCCATAATGGTCCTAATCTTCTGTGGTTCCTTACTAATTTACTTTCTGTTGTGCTGTGCTTCTGTGTGTGTGTGTGTGTGTGTGTGTGTGTGTGTGTGTGTGTGTGTGTGTGTGTGTGTGTGTGTGTGTGTGTTTTCTACCTCACAATAACAAGCGTCTGGCAGTGTGTTGAGAGGCATTTGAGTTTAACACATCACGAGCCGGAGCTGTCTTTTCTCTGGAAGGCGTGGAAGGATCCTCAAAGGCGGCATTGGTGGTTGTGCGCTCGCGTTCGCAACATGCTAATTCCCACCAGTTACTTGCAATGTTTTCTTTCACGTGCCGCGCTGAAGAGCACTCAAACAGCGAATATCTGTGTTGGCGCGCATCAAAAACGCTGCATAGCGGCGTATGTAAATATTTTAATTAGCTAAGCACACTTCAAAGCCCGCCGCTTATGAATATGCAACATTACGTTATCCCCCGCACCGCCACATATACACACACACGCACACACACCCCCTACCTTGACTGCCATCTAATATCTGGTCTTTGATGCGCACCACATGTCTGTCCTTCTGTTCAATGTCTAGATGCACACACACCCACTTACTCACTGCCTCACCCACCCACTCAGTGCCTCACTCACTCACACACACAAACACACTTACTCACTCACTCACTCACTCACACAACCCAAAGACTCACACACACACAAACACACACACACAGGTGTATGTGGTGGGGGTGGGTTTGTACCTTTTGTTAATGCTTCAGCTCTACAGCTTCTTAAACGCACAATGCTTCCCGCTTTGTGCTTCCTTCACACTGAAGGCCACTTCTTCAAGTGCGTGATCCTTCTAACCTCCTCTCACTCCTCCCTTTCCACATCGGCTCCTTACCGATTCCCGATGCCATCCCTCCCCAATCTGGAATTGAAAGCGCTTTTTTGTTCGCACGCCTCCTCTTCCCACCTCTCGCCCCTAACCCCCCAACCCCCCCAACCCTCCCTCTCTCTCTCTCAAGGCGGCAGGAAGTGGGTGTGTGTGTGTGTGTGTGTGTGTCAACATAGTTTAGAGAGTGAGTGAAGGCCGAGAGAGGTAGAGAGGAAGGGAGAGCGAGGGAGAGAGGGAGGGGGGACACTGCTGAGCGGTGGAGGGGTCCGGCGGGTTGGAGGGGTTGCAAAGGGTGGATTCTGATTAAATAATAAACAGCTGTGTGAACGAGTGGAGCCAGTGAGTGGAGAGCAGCGGAGGAGGGAAGAGGGAGCCCGGAGGTCTCGGTGGCGACCCGCCGTTCCCCCGAGAGGAAGAAAGAGAAGTAGACCAAAGAGACGGAAAGACACTGAAACCAGTTCCCTTTGACTCAGCCTGACGGGGAAGAGAAGGGAAGACGATTACACTTTCACCTCCTCCGTATGCTCTCTTACCTCCTCGTGGACCGGAGTAGCTGAAGCAGAGGCCTTGGGACCCACAGAGGTCCTGACAGGCCCTGAGGCCCCCAAGACCAGAGAAGAAGAAGAAGAAGAGTTCTCCAGGGAACTCGTTTGGAAGCGTGGACCCCAAACCAGAACATCTGAAGGGTGGGCCGGTTTCACAAAGTGTGCACAAAGGCCCTGTTGTGGCGACGATTAGGAGGGTGTGAGAGAAGGAGGCTGGGGTTGGAACGAGGAGTTCCTTGGGTGGGGCCTGGGCCGGTAAGGTTAGTGAAAGGCCAGAGACTGTAGCCGCTCTGTCTCACTCGGAGCTGTGTGGGGCCGGCTGTACCTCCAAGGAGCGCGAGGAATCGCCATGTGGCCTGCCCTGCGCTGCTGTTTAACCTCTTAAACTGAAGTGGGTCAGTGTTCGTGCCTCGGGATTTCTGCTTTTCATAAGTAATTTAGAACAAATGCGTTTGCTCTCGAACCCAAAGTTGGACCATGACGGAGAAAGTTAAGGCAGCTCGTTCATGCCCTGAGGGGGGGAACTAAAGTGTGTGCGCAAGAGAGATAGGGGCTGAAGTGAGTTCAGAGAGGAAAGGCTTTTCCTCTGGCCCCACCACTGGTTTACATCAACCAGTCCTCCCTAAGGACCTGGAGCCGTTATCTCCCTCGCCGGACCTCCGCCCAAGACCCCAGCGATTCCACGCCCAGCCTCACTGACTTCGTTGCTGGCCTTGGAGGAGCACCACCACCTGGGCTCTCTCTCTCTCTCTCTCTCTCTCTCTCTCTCTCTCCTTCTCTGACCCAGCTGTGAGGCATGACCACGGGCTAACGGCTCCTCTCCGCCCTGGCAACCGCTTCGGCCGCCGGCGCCACTGCTGCTGCTACTGCTACCGCCGTGGGTCTGAAGAGGATGTTTCTGTCATGTGGCCGGATCAGGCGAGCACACGCCAGCGTGCACCCGCAACAGCGCTGCCAAGGGCTTTCTGAGGGCTGCGCGGTGCCTTACCGAGGATCATTACCTGGATCGCTGTCGTCCGTCGCGCCCCAAACCCTTCCAGGCGCCCCGCTCCGCTCCGCAGGTCCCCCTGACCCAGGAGGCTCGCAGCCTGCCTGCAGAGGATCAACCGAGCGATCGAGCCCGGAGCCGGACTGTCCGGGTCAGGACCCGGACCACTGGAGGACCCCGCCGTCCCTCTCCCCGACCCCCCGGTGCCCTCCGACCGGCGAGCCCTCGGAGGAGGGGATGTGGTGATCGCCGTTGGGCGTGGGAGGGGCCGAAGCGTGTGTTGCAACATGATAGGCTTGAACTTGGGCCTGCAAGAGGTGCTGCAGAAGTTTGAACAGGTAGATCCGACCACGGAAATGCCCAATGGGAGTCTGGGATTGTATCTAGTGCGCACACATGCACACACAAACACCCACATAACATAGATGTAAAAGGAGGAGTGAATGTGTGTTTTTGTGTGTATGTGCTCCCTTGTGGGATTTTGCCGTGCTTCATGTGGTTACGGATGAGAACTTTGATGTCATTGAAATGGTGACTTATCGGAGAAAGAAACTTTACCTTTCAATAGTTGCAAGCATTGTGATGCTGCAAAAATATTTTTTCTTTAGCCCATGTCACACTAATTGAGTGAAGAAAAAAGTTGTGAAGGGACCTCGCAGAGAGGCGGAAGCTTCTGAAAGGGTTAACATTCATAGCACTGAAGGTCGCGTTGCTTATTGCCATTGTATAGTGCATATAGGAGTCATTTGAATTCCTGTCGCTACATGACTCTAACCTTGTTACCCTTCTTGCTCTCTGTGCTTGTTTCTGTTACTGTGCATGTGTGTTTATGGCTGTGATATGCTAGTTCCGGTCTCTCTGCCTTTTGCGTCTCCAGTAGATTATACAGAAATTAGGGTAATTGTTTGTTTGTGTCTCTAAGCTGTCCTGAATTCCTCAATGTTCTGGTGGGGCCGCTTTGTATTTTTCTGCCATGATTTGGTTAGCCCGTTGACGTGCGTCCCGGTGTGTGTCTGAGCGAGGGAGACAGTCAGTGATTCATGTCTCCAGACGTCACCTTCCCATTTGTCACATTGAATCAGAGCTGAGTTGGGGTTAAAGGAAGACATGACGTTAGTAGTCAGATGTCGGCCTATATGCCAAACTATACCAGACGCATGCTAGTTTGTGTGCTTTCGCACATGCTAGCATTGTAAAAGGGTCTGAGCAGCCACTACTACCTGTCGTGTGTGTGTGTGTGTGTGTTTGTTACGATTTACGCTCGCTCGTTCTCTCTCAGTGCTCACTCTCTGGCTATATATTGATCCCCCACCCATCCTGTGTGTCTCTGGCTTGTTTGACCTTTGCGTACCATTTGATTTGTTTGGAGTGGTCAGCATGTGACTGCTGGTCTACTTGATCCCCCGTTTAGCTCAGCCTCAGATAGCCACTGGCGACTGGTTCTTTTGCCAAGTACAGCACTCGAACACTGGTGCTTACACTGAACACATAGCCCATCTGCCAACTGCTGTGTGCCCTAACTGATGCCTCAATCAGGGCCGGCTAGAGGTGTATAGCTCATGTAGGCGGTAACTTAGGGCGAGCTGGGCGATGGTCGCCCTCAAAGGAAAATCAATGTTCCTTTGTTAATAAATAATATTACGATTTAGATTTGCTGGGCACCCTTCCTAATTTTATGCCTTTAGGGAATAAATGAACAAAAAGAAATGACACTTTGAACCCTTTTCTCCCAATTTTTCATCTGCACTGACCAGGTGCGGTTGTACATGCACAGATATATGGCCGACTGCGACAACAAAGCTCATTTCATAAAGAGGGAGACAATGTGAGCCAATGTTATTTTGTAATGAAAACTGACTTTGCGTTTCTTAAAACATTGTTTTCGTAACATTTTTCCGATAATCAAGTACAATCACTGATTGCCTATAATTAGTCCAACAATAACTGGCTGAATGCCAGAGCCTCGAACACTTTTTCTTAATTAATTTGGACTGTGAGACTTCCTTGTGCAGACACTTTGGCTAGCCCACTATCTTCAGATATTTTCTAGGGTTTTTGAGGAGAGTGTAGTGTCAAAATAACTTCAAGCAAGCCTCAGCACAGCAGCATTGAGAGAAAGAGAGTTTTTGTGTTCTAAAAATAAACCGTTTGACTGAATTCTCTGTTGCGTCAGTCCTCCCCTTGTATCTCACACACACACACAAACACACACACACACACACACACACACACACACACACACACACACACAGTATTTTCCATCACCTTCGCCACTGGTGGTACCTGGGACAGCGTTGTTATGGCGACAGATGCTATAGGGGTGCCGGGAAAAAATTGAAGGACCAGAATCTCGATCCGTCTTGCTTTGTTTTGTTTGGTGTCTTTTGGATAAAGGCCAGAAAGGACATTGCACTAGTATCACTACTTTACCCATGGGGGAAAAAATATATAGAAGCGTGAAGTACAGCAGAGGCCCTCCAGGCCTATCCGGGTCTGCCACTGCATCAATGACTCTTCCAGAAAATAAGGGCTCAACGTCTCTCCTCAGCATCCCATCGTCCTTGACCGAATGTTGCCCCCCAAATAAATTTGTAAAGTAATATCTTTTAAAAAACGGTGTCTCGTCTGTTTTCAGGACATCCAGGCTGAGATCGATGCCCACAACGACATCTACCGCAGCGTGGAGGGGAACAAGTCCAAGATGGTCAAGGCCCTGGGCAGCTCGGAGGAGGCGGTGTTCCTCCAGCACCGCCTGGACGACATGAACCACCGCTGGAGCGACCTCAAGACCAAGTCGGCCAACATCCGGTCAGTAGCACCCGCACCAGACCACCCAGTCACTGCTCCACATCACACAACTGATGGTCAGTAGCAGCACCTGGTCACTTCACCACCCCACCCTGGGTCACAAGCAGCACCCACGTGACAAGCACCCCACCACCCAATCGAGAGGTGCACAGTCTGAGGAGGGACACAGGGTTGTAGTTATGTCCCCATATAACTAGTCTCCTCGGGCCAAATATACTAATCTAGGATTGATTGAAATTCAAACTGTACTTTCCTCAAAAACACGTTATATACAGGGAGACGCGTCCACAAGCGTAGAATTAACTTGTATTAGCATGTTGCTTAGCGTCTGTTGCGCTTCAGACGGACTCAGTGAAGCAGCGCTCATTGATTAGAGTCTGAGCGTTTCCTCACGGCTGAGTAAGGCGACTCAATGCCTAATTGCCTGATCTAGCCAGGGCGTTAAGAACGCACATATCTACACACAGTGATACAGTAGGGGGTTGTAGGCACAAAGTGGGTTTGCATGCCTCCAAAAAACACAAAGAATAAGAATAAACTTTTAATTTGTTTACATTGATCGCAAGAACCCAAGCCTATACGTTGGAGTAGTGTAGCTCGTCCCCCCCCCCTCCCCAAGGTTACTCCTTAGTATGTCATAACACTCAGTGGTTACCGTAGTCCCTGTGGCTGTGGCTGTGCTCTGCCCGGGGAGACGGCCTCCAGACATCTACAGTAACCTACAGTGGCCTGATGCCTCCCTGGCAGGGGACTGACAAGATAAAGGATGGCAGAGTCGGGGGAGACGAGGCTGCCTCACATAACCTCCAAGGGACCGGGGCCACCTCGCCTGGCATAAACGAAAAGAGAAAATGATTTGTCTTTGTGTGTGTGTGCGTGTGTGTGTGTGTGTGTGTGTGTGTGTGTGTCAGTGTGTCAGTGTGTATGTGTGTGTCTGTCTTTTTCTGTGTATGTGTATCTGTCAAGCTTTTGTGTCTGTCTGTCTGTCTGTGTGTGTGTGTGTGTGTGTGTGTGTGTGTGTGTGTGTGTGTGTGTGTGTGTGTGTGTGTGTGTGTGTGTGTGTGTGTGTGTGTGTGTGTGTGTGTGTGTGCGCGCGGTGTCAGAAAGGAGAGCGGCTGACAGGATTGGGATGTTTGAAGCCGATAGCAATGGAAATTGACAAATCAATTCAGCGGAGTGGTGCTGGGTGACTGTAGAGCGGCTGAATATTAAACACAGGAGGGCAGACGTCCTGCGGTCTGGCTGCCACCCCCGTCTGTGTTTGTGAGGACATAAAGGGCACGGTTTCTGACACAGCGGGTCGATCACCGGCGCCATGGATATACATTTGAACAAATCCTCAGCTCCTGCTATTCATAGCGAGGAAATACTTTGATCCTTTCTGTAATGGATCCAGCTCAAATATGAGTTAGCGTTGATGCATATTTCGTCTCGCTATTTGATAGCAGTTTATGAATAGAAAGGGCTTATTTGGAGTGTGTGTGTGTGTTTGTGTGTGCGCATGGTCTATATTTGTGTTGTGTGAGGCGAGTTGATTGCCTCTGGCCCATTACCCTCTAATTACATTGCATGTTTAATTAACACAAACACGGAGAGCAGCAATTGAGGCTCTCTGCGTACAATGTTCACATGCATTATCCCCAAAAGAGAGCATCAACACAAACAGGAGCAGAGTGCTTATGACGGCACCTACTCCTTGCGCGCAACCACAACTCCCGCCGCCGCCGCCCCTGGGACCATACCATGTTATAAAACACAGACGCGGACGGAGACCAGTTAGAGCTGTTTGACCTTTCCAATGGCACAGGGGACAAGGCACATGCTAACTTGTTGGGGAATGCTGAGAGTTAAGTCGCTGTGAGTGGGAGTATGTGGGTGTTTCGGTAATGTTTCTGAGAGAGATCACCGACTTGAAGGGTACAGTCCGATTTGTTTCACTCTACGCTCCAATTAGTCAGCTGTAATGGGATTCAATGTAAAAGGAAGGACTACACATACAGGAACCATGCCAATAGGAAAGTTGGCAAAGAGCACTAACATTGTGGATCGTTTTTGTTTTTGTTTGCTTTGCACTGATGAAGACTGGGAAGTTGGCAATTGCCGGTATCTTCACTCTCAAGACCTCCCTCCTCCCTTCCTGAGCTCCTCTGACCTCTGACCTCTGACCCCTCACAGGACCCACCTGGAGGCCAGTGCCGAGCGGTGGTCCCGCCTGCTGGGCCTGCTGGAGGAGCTGTGGCGCTGGATCTGTGCCAAGGACGAGGACCTGGCCAAGCAGATGCCCATCGGGGGGGACGTGCCCACCCTGCTGCAGCAGCAGAACCACTGCACGGTACGTGCCCATGCCTGGGATGTCCTCTGATTGGTTGGGTCATTTGCTTTCAGGGATTTGTAAATTGTTTGTCGTTTTTATATAGACTACATTTCCACGTTTCCAGTTATTTTATTTAATATTCAAGCTCTATTCAAAGTCTATTTTTGGTGTCATTCTTACTTTTTCAGAAAAGGCATTCGAAAACCCTTCCAAGAGTTCTAGAAATATATTTCAACCGTCTATCTGTCGATATAAGAGGAACACTCTTCGCCTCAGCGGCGATATATTCATGAGGATTGACACTTTAAGCTACCCCTGTGCCACACCGAGCATCATGCCCACGCGCTCACCCATCAGCGGGAAACCACCAGCTGCCACTCGTGATGGATGTCGAGACTACCACCACGCAGTTGTCAGCATGGCCGGAGTCAATAACACAGGGGTGGTATCCCTGTTCCCACCCGCCATTTTATATTACGCCTTCCTTCGCCTCAAATCATAGCGGTCTCTGGCACCAATGCGCTCGGCTTCTACCTACCTTTCAGTCACTTGAATCCTTTGCAGTGAATCCACCGGCAGCCAGACCCTGTTATTCCTGGTAATTCAATTCAATTTTATTTGTATAGCCCTTAATCACCATTACAGTCTCAAACGGCCAAATATTTATGACACCAGTAAGCAGTGGTTATTATGAAGGTGTGTTCATGGGCAGGTTCAGTGGTGGAAGCCCCGATATCATTTTTCCTCCCTCAGGATAAAACGCAGCAACAGTTCACAACACTGGTTACACGTAAACGTCACACAGGACAAGTGTGTGCTTGTTAGGGGTGGGAATTGATAAGTTATTATCAATATCAATGCCATTGTCGATTCTGCCTACCGATCCCATTCCTTATCAATTCTCGTACCGATTCCTGAGTAGTTCATTGAGTGGCAAAAAAGGAGTTCTACACAGTCTTCTGCACCAACAGTAACTTTTATTTTCTACATTCTGAACAACACCATGACAGGATATAGAGTAGAAAGAAAATATAGTCCAAATAAATTGGACTGATACAATAAATAAGTAATAAAAAAACAGGAAGACATTTAACAATTGACCATGCTAAATTATGATTTAACACTCCTTTTCTTAAAAAGGATACTGTAAATGAAGTAACAGTGGACATACACAAGTCCACTTTAGAAATATTCATGTAGGCCTAGATAAACCTTTATATACATATTGATGATTTAACTTGAGAAACTTTAAGCTTAACTGTAATCTTAAACCAAACTCCTTTTCTAGAAAGGGATATAAAAGGTAAACGAAACAGTGAACATACGTAAGGATGTAAGCCTTTCACAACGAACTTGGTCACTGCCCGGTGACATACGTGCATCTTCTCCTCATTCCACCTAGCTCCTGGACCCTGAGCAGCTAGCATGAAAGGGGTAACTTGAGCCGATGTCAAGGGGCCAGCTGCCTAAGAGCTATCATCTAAAATGCATGAAATTTGTATAGGTCGGCATTATTAATAAAAACTACTACACTGCTACTATAAAAACTGTGCATGCTGCTTGTAGTTGCAAGGCGACAGTGTGCTGCTAATGCAGGATATTTAATGTGATTGTGAACATAACCGTCAACGGAGGACATAGTGGAGCCTTTTTGACTCGTACGCAGGCTTTTGAACACATGGCATTCTTGGCACTTGACTTAATTCCATGCTGGGTAGACAAACGTTTTAGCTTTTTGCTGGTATTTGCACCCTTACACGATATTACAGCATTGCACTGATTACACACGGCAGCATTTTCATCGCGTTTGGTGAAATGGAGCCAGACTTCGGATCGCTTCCTCCTCTCCATGTTGCTGCCTTGTTGTTTGAACTTTGGTCGTCGGCGCACAGGGTCGTCGCAGAGAGAGTGACGCAATGAATGATGTACCGCAACGCAAAATTTAGAGTAAACCAGAAAACGTGGTGCGGAATCGTTAAGAGGAATCGATAACGTTGGAGGTGTAGAATTCTGAGGGAATTGGTTAGTTGGAGCCGGTTCTGAGCACGAACCGGTTCTCGATCCCCACCCCTAGTGCTTGTGCACTTATACTCGGATGAGCTGCTGGCTGTGCGCACAGCCTTTTAGATGCAGGCCCTGGAAAAGGCAATGCCAGCGCTGGAAAGGCTTGTCGGGGCATGCATTCATGTATTGATGTTTTCTTTTGAGGACGGCAGTGGTGTGGCGCGTGTCAGTTTTCCAAATTCAAAAATCCACACGATGGATCTCTAGTCATTGCTGCAACTCCATCCTCAGAGGTGTGGGGGCCTGGTGGGGGTGGAGGGGATGGTGTGTCCTTGGTGTGTTCATGTCCACCTCCCCTGATGGGAGTGGAAGGAAGGCGGCCTCAGCCTAGCCGGTCAGACAGGCTCCATTAGTAGAGGCAATGTGAAGCCACCCACGAGATAATGGGGCCCCTTCCGGTGCATTCTCCCCAGCCTCCCTCCGCTCCTCACCCCTGGTCCTGTCTCTTAGCCGGGGTTCTGTTCCCTTGGGCTGTCGCAGCTGCCGCTGTCCGCTGTCTGTCTGTCTGTCTGTCTGTCTGTCTGTCTGTCTGTCTGTCTGTCTGTCTGTCTGTCTGTCTGTCTGTCTCTGTCTCTGTCTCTCTCTTATATATGTATGTGTGTATATATATATATGTTCCTCTTCCTCGCCCCATGAAAGCAGAGACATGGTGAATTATTGGAAAGGTTTTCAGCCTCTTTTATCCACCATTTGGATCTTGAAGCATCTATGCATTCCAACTATTTCGATACGTAGGCAGGAAATGACCCTGAGATCGACGAGGGCCAAAGCAGAACCACTAGCTGTGATGACAGCTAGTGGTTCTGAGGTACATAGGCAATGGATCTGAACTATACGAGAAATGTTTGTATTCTATGAAAACCACTAGCTGTAAGCAAGGCTAGCAGGTCACCTTTCCAAAGTCTTTGGAAAGGTGAGAGTGCTAGGCTAAGCCACATACCTCGGCAGAGGGGAGATGGGGTTGGTCTGTGTGTGAGCATCAAGGCAGCAGTGACAAAGTGGCAATCTGAACAATATGGTGGCAGACAGGAAGTAGTCAATGGAGGATGACGAAGGGAGTGGGAGATGAAAAGTGGTTGGGATGTTGATGGATTAAGCTAGAGGGGAGTTATTTCCGGCCGCAGAATAAACTAGAAATATATTTTAGAAAAGTTATTTTAACTTTCTCTCTCAATTTGAATAGCATTTATGCACTTTTGCTGAAAGTATTCAATAGTTTAATACACAAAAGTTGCTTTCCTTTGATGAGCTTTGTTCGTCCGAGGTTACATTTAACCTGTCTGATCCCCTTGCCCTCACGCACAAAATCGATTTACATCTGCGATTCCGTCCGCTGATATGGTCACAGTGTCTTTTATTAATCGCAACATTCAATTATCCAATGAAAGGCCAGTGCCAGCGCCCAAACGGAATAAACCCATCCATCATCAGCTGTATTCAATTAACCGCCTTTAGGATGAGACGATAGGACAGGGGACAGGGTGCTCGTGGGCACTGTAATGACTATTTTATCTTTCGGCATCTGTTGCCATTTTGTCTACGATGGCAGCCAACCAAGTGGTCATGGTGGAATGAGAGGGCCAACCCATTACTTAGAAAAAGATGAGCATCCAGAAAAGTACGGTAACTGTTTTTGGATTCTGCATCTCAGTATTATAGTATAAAACTAGTTACTGACTGCTGATCTTTGCCATAGGCTCTGCTCGACCAAGCTAACCATGCGCTACCTGTTGAGGCAATCTACATGCTAAGCTCACATAATCACCTTGCAAAGAGAGCTGCTAACACTCCAAATGAGCACGCTAAACCACTTTAGTCACGTGTCAAGGTGATTGATTAACACAATCGGTAGCTGAAGAAGACGGATCATGAGGGGAAAATACATTTTGGAGGGAAACATGCTTCTAGGCCACTTTTCTCTTCTGAAACATTCATTTTCACTAAATTATAATATTTATGCCCAATTTGCAGTATTCTTTAGAGGGGGGGACATTTGGGGATATTTTTAGGGTATTTCATGGTAACAATTATTCTCCTTTGTGCAGGATATGCAGATGTGTTTGTTTTATTTAGCTGTACTATGCTTTTTTGAAGGCAACTGTTTTTTTCCTGGACTTCAGGGAGCTTATTTTTGAGTTTATTCATAATTTGAAAAAGCCTCAAGCCTGGGCTGGTTTGGCTCAAAAGAAGTTAGGATAAAAACAATTAGCTTTTATTGCACCTCACAAATGGTACCTAATAGGCTTCTTGTAGTGCACCAACCTGATCCCAATGCCTGCCACAAGAACATGTTGATTTAAAACTGACAATCATCAAGCTTTTTAATGTCAACCTTCGTTCTCACAGGTATTTGCGAAACATTCTTAACACTATTATATAGAGCCCTATTATTATAAACATCCTTTGGTATTTAAAAGGAGTGATTTTTGATAGTGTTATGCATTTTCCTTTGAAGGATACTGTTTAAACGACAAAATTGAAGTTTTGCGATGCTATCTTCGGCACTTATCCTCCCGACAGCACAACGCGTGCAGAGATAAGACTCCTTGCTCTGCTACCAGGAGCCACACACACACACACACACACACACACACACACACACACACACACACACACACACACACACACACACTCACACTCACACTCGAGTCGTGTCTAGCCAACAAGATCAGCTGCCTACCACGAGTAACAAACAAGCAGGTTCTTAAGGTGGAGTAGGTGGAATAATAAGCATTTGGATTTGCTCCATAATCCCATCTTGTCTCATTGCGGGCCTGCAGAGTCCCTCAGGAAAAGATCCATAGGTCTTCTCATGTGGGCTGGTTAAAAGGAGCTTTTGAGGAGATGTGTAGAATGAGGGTGGAAAGATCAAGTGAGCAATCTCCCTTGGTCTGTTACAACAGCCCAGGCTCAATCCCTCTCAGGAAAACTGATTGGTTTGAAAAAAAGAATGGAAGGGTTTACTTTTCTCTTAAAGCTATACACATATTTTGTGATATCATTTTTGATATTTTCTGCCTTGCCCCCCATTTCGACAGGGAAGGCCCCATGTGTCCTGGGATTGCCTTAATCGTCCTGAAAGATATTTTTTTTGTAAGATGTTTCTGGAACGGTTGCTGGACTCTGAAGTGTTGATCTAGCATGCAGAGTGGGGGACATGTAGGGCCTTCTATCTGTACTCTAGTCATTTAGTAGACACTTTTTCCCGACGAAGCGACTTACAGTCGGTCATTCAGCTGTTCAGCACCCAGGCTCTGGAACTCCCTCCCCCCACACATAAAACAGTCAGACACCATTACAACCTTCAAGTCACAACTCAAAACTCACCTGTTCAAACTCGCACACAACGTCTAACTGATCACTGTTTTGATTGTTTTGTTTTTTTGTTTTGTTTTGTTTTGTCTTGTTTTTGTTTTATTTATTTCTTATTGCTTATGTTTATTTATTTATTTTATTTTATTTTTTTTCCACAATGTCTTGTTTTTTAAAAAATGTATGATGACTATATGCTCTGTAAGGTGACCTTGGGTGTCTTGAAAGGCGCCTCTAAATGAAATGTATTATTATTATTATTATTACAGTTAATATGGATACATAGGATTTAGGAGCAGTGGGCAGCGGTTAGGGCTCTTGCGCACATTGGGGATCAAAACCAGAACCTTCCGATCGTTACCCAAACCACTGGACAATCCTGTTCCTAAGTCATGAGCACAAGCCTCATTCAGCATCTCTAAGGGACATGGCCGACATCTGCGTGTCACTCACAAAGATGTTTGACTCCCAGCCGTAATGTTCTGGGTTCGATCCCCAACGCCCACATGCCTACTCTGAGGTATCCTAGAACGGGGAGAAATAAATCAGACGGGTTGCGAACGCTAAACGGAAAATAAACGTTTGTGACTCACACAACTTAAACAACGTGCTCATTTTCAGCTGGCTGAAGTTGAGCTAATGGAGTTGAATTGCGCGCTACGCAGGAGAAATCTACATTTTGAGTGTGGTGAAAAGGTTCAATGTGTGACATGATTGTAGCTTCCATTCCATTACCTGAGGGCAAAGTGTCCGTCTATCGAGCGCCACTATTATGGTTCTGGAAATGGAATATATTTGCTGTTGCACGGTGCTTAATGTTTCAGTAGAGTCCAACTTATAATTACTCTAGCCATTGCTAAAGCCGCGCTAATGGTTTCTGCATCCACCGCCATTTCCTTGGATGATTGTACAAAGAGATCCTTCATGGAAATGTGTAAATAATAATAAATAATTTACCGTGCTGAATTGCAAATTGCATCTACATATTTATTTAGTTTCTTGCCTTTTGACATATTCACGCTTGATCGTGAATCCGAATTAAGCATAATTTTAACGGCAACAGTTCTTTTGTTCAGGCAAAATACTGCAAAATTGGATCCTGCTACTCGACCATCACCTCCCTCTCTCGTTATCGTCTTTCCTTCTTTTAAAGCACCCCTTCTCATCCTGCCAACGTCCTATATTCCGTAATTCATTGTCCTCCTATATTCGATAATTCATAGCCCTCCTATATTCACTCCCTCAGTGTCCATTTCTTCTAGTCCCTTGACTGCTACCTGCCTGTTACATTTCCTCTAAATTAGTTTTGTAGGGGAGGAAATCACTGAATCGAAGCACACCATTCGTTAGCCAGGGTGATTTAATTCCTGCTTGGTGGGAGAGTCAATCAAGTGTGCCAGAGGGAATTGTGGGAAAGAAATGGTTGTGGCGGTTGGCCTAAGAGTAATCTTTGCCAGAATGACACCTCAGGAGCGATTCTGTTTTTGTCTTGTTTTCAACTCCAACAGAGAATACTTTCCTTTTTTTAAAGTCATTAACACCATATTAGCTTGTACTCTCTCAATTACCTCGTGGTAAGGCATACTCCTCTCATGACATAACGCCTGCAATAGGATTCTTCAATGTGCATTCATTGGTGAATCACCAATGAATGACTGGGAATGACTGGGAATGACTGGCCCTATCTATCACCAATGGTGATAGATAGGGCCAGTCTGCTGATAGAGATGATAACGTTTTTCCCTTGTTTTGGATATTGCTTTGTCAAATCCTTAGTCAAAAAGCTCCTGATTCATTCTCCTTGTCTTTGTCCTTGTTCTTCTTGTCACGTTCTTATTCTTCAGGCTCCGGGGGAATCTGAACTGACGCGCACAGCTCATAGGAGGCAGGAGAAAGGAAATTGCGTTAGGAGAAGAACAGATAAGCAATGAAATGCATGACCTTCTCTCTGCCTGCTCTCTAAAGAATGACAAAAAGAGAATCGGAATCAGTGTCGTGCTTTTTACCTTTCTCTTTTTCCTTCTGCCAAATCAACTCATTACCCCGGGAGGCTGTTCCTGCCTCCTCGTCCCGGTTCTCTTTCCCCGAGACAAGCAAGCAATCATCACCTGAACGTACTATGAAATGGATACATTTTCATGTCGGAGAGGCGAGACATGGCAACCAATTATAGCACCCTGCTGCCCTGGTCTACTTTTTAGGTTGGCAGTCGGTTTACCACCCAGTCACTGTCGTCCAGGAAACCCTGAATGTCAAAGTGGCACACCCCCCCCCCCCCCCCCCTCCCTCTCCGACTTAACCTAAAGTACGCTTTGACTTTGAAATACATCACATCCTTGGATTGAGATACACTATGAAGCCTTCAAGGTGAAACACAACTTTGATTGGCTCTCAAGCGCTTTTCTTGAACGTCTACGTGTGAGCAATTGTTCTCCCAACTCATACTGCCAAACCTAATAGTCTGTCGGCTCATTGCCCGGGATCCAATAACAGAGTCCCGCAGGAGAGAAAGAAGGAATATAATAACAAGCATCCAAACGGTCGCAGTTTGTAGAAACCTTAGGCACTGATCGATTCCGGGCGATGCCGCCGCACGCACGGGGAGTGAAACAATCACAATTCCAGTGCTGCTCACAGAACCCCACGTCTGTCCAAAATGCCTTTTAATAGAACCCGGCCGATCAAGCCACGACCGGGCCGCGTCTCCTGGACTACATCATCTCATGGTGAAGCAATAACACACTCGGGTGGGCGCCAGACTGCCCCCGTCTACCCCCCCCCCCTTCCGTATGCCCCCCCCCCCCCACCCCTCCGTCTGCGTTGACATGGTGCTGTTCATATTAAAAGGGGAATAATTAGGAGTGCCACACACCCAGAGAGAGAGCCGCACGACCAATCGTGCTTGGCAGATGTGGACTGGCACACAGCGGAGGATTCAATATCAGGGGGAGGCTGACATTGACCCTGCATGTCTTCAATGGTCACACACTGTGCGTGTGTGTGGAGGGCTTTATTCTCTTTAAGACGTCAAGGAGTGCGCCGTGTGTGTGCGTGTGACCAGAGGCGCCGCGTCCCATTAGGCATACCAGGCAATTGCTTGGGGCCCCGGGCCACTACTAGGGCCCCCAAAAGCCCCCCCCCCCCCAATTTTTTTTTTTAAAATAAATAAATAAATAATCGCTCCATACCCCCCCCCCCCCCCCCCCCCCCTGTCAACAATCGGCCCCCTAAGAATTCTTGCTTTGGGCCCCCACACTACCTCGCAACGCCCCTGCGTGTGACTGTGAGTGAGCGTGTGTGATCGTGTGAAAGAGTTGGGTCCTTTCTGCCAGCAGAGTGTGGATGCTAGTTGATTGAAAACAAGTTGTTGCTGCTACTGTGTTAGATGGCCTGCAATTGAACCTGAAGCTTATGAATTACTACTAGACGTCTCAATGATGGTTAGCCGGGAGAGAGTCCTCCGGAGCTTTATTTTGACCCTGAGGAAACGGTTTACTTTACTGTTCATCTTCGCCCACCCCTCTTTGACTTTCTCTTGCCTTTTTCCTCTTTGCGTGTCAGTCCCTCTCAACCTCTCACTCTCTCTCCGTTTCCCTTTCTCCTTTTTTTGACTTTCACTCTTACCTCTCGACTCGAGGTCGAGGGTTTTGTTGACAACATTCACAAGCCCAACAACAACACACATGCTCTTATCGCCAGCAAATGAATCAAAAGTACCCTTTTTAATATACCTTGAAAGGTTGCCTTATTGGCTTTTCGATAGCAGGGCTTTTTTGAAACAATGCGCAGGCATCGATAATGTCAGGAGACAACCAAACGTCCAAACAAATGTACTCTCACTGGGGCCGTTGTAAACAATCTATTATTTGTTCCACTCGATTCGCTCTCTCCGGCCTTGTTCTATGTGGTCCCGTAGACTCAGACTGACGTCAGTCTACTAGCCGGGAGCTTGACTCCTGAGTCGTAGTCTAAGGCCTACATTGAGTCTATCTGTGTTGCCTTGTTTCTCTGCAGGCGCTGCTGTCCGAGCTGAAGGAGCGAGAGCACCTGGTGATCACCACCCTGGACCAGGCACGCACGTTCCTGGCCGACCAGCCCATCGAGGGGCCCGCCGAGCCCCGCAGGAACCTGCAGCCCAAGACAGGTGAGGATGGGAACGCGCCGGGCCGGGCCGGGCCGCGATGGACACTGACGAGACAATCTGTGCCGTTTTTGGAGAAATTTGAAGGACCGCTACAGAACGCTTTTTTTTTTACTGTAGAAACACTATCAATATTCTTCTGGACAATTTCTTTGCTTTCCACATAATAGAAAAGCAAAAATATCAGGCAACTATTTCAAGGATATAGGCTTTCCGAACAGACAGTTGGCACTCAAATCAATGGAGCACAATTTTCTAAACATAATTGTTTCCACGGTAGTTAGGCCGCGCTGAAAGAATTAAAACACCCCTGCCATTTGATATGAAAACACTATTCAAATTAGCCCCCGCGCATTCCACCCTGAAGGCTTCTCCAAACCTCCGAGCCAATATTGAAAGTGGATTCAGCGGCCCGACAGAAAGCATCTTGTTTCTAAACAGGCAGCCACTCATTCGGCATTCCCTCTCTGGACCAAAGGGGCCAGCCCCTGTGCCAGCTGCAGGGGAGTTCTGGGTAGATTCAACTCATTTCCTGTCAAACAGCAGCCCCTTCTGTGTAAATAATTAAAACCCCGCCCAAGGGGGCAACTGCGTACAGGGGGTGTGGCGGTGGTGGCCTTCCAACCACTGGGGCCGACAGACAGACAGACAGACAGACAGACAGACAGACAGACAGACAGACAGACAGACAGACAGACAGACAGACTGACTGACTGACTTGGTATATGTGATCTTGGATGCGTCATATCACCGCGTCGTCTCGTTGTGAGAATTGATAAGAGGGAGATTGGGGGCGCTGATCGCGTATCAGAGCAGGTGTGTGTAGGCCCTCCGTTCGCTCGCCCACCGCCGCTGCCCTCAGACGAACACGACACACGCTGTTTCTTTATCTAATCTCCTCATTCTCCTGCATACCTCTCAATATTGGCTTATCAAAGAGGGGGACGCTATCTTGTCTTCACACATTCCCCGACGTGTTTTCTTGTTTTGCATGAGAAACGGCAGTTGAAAAGGGATCGGTGGCGTATGAGACTGGAAGGCTCCTTTAATCACAGTCCTGCAGACAGTGATATAAATTCAGGACCGGGAAGCCCTCGCGTCCACCCACGTTCCTCCACCGTTCGTTTCTACTTCAAACCCCTGACCTTGGAAACGTTTTTCTGCTTTTACCCCTTCCTGTTTGTTTATTCGCCAATCCATTCTCTATTTGCATTATTCTCTCTGCTCACCTACCACACTTAACTTATTCATGCACTCTGAATTAAACACACCTGAATGCTTTACGGCAATTATCAGGTCCTCATCGCATCACTTCATATATCTCTCTCTCTCTCTCTCTCTCTCTCTCCGTCCCAATCAAAGGCCATGCACCATTTCATTTGGGTAAAAAAAAAAGATTAATTAAAAATACCTGCCTCCGTGCTTCCAGCTTTGTATCACAGCTTGAGCTACAGCCCAGCCAGTAACCTTGGTGTTATCTCCCGACATGGGGGTCGATCCATGGCCGCTGTGCTGTGGCCGCCTGCTCCCTCTATGGGGGTGAACCCCCCCATCCACATATCAACCCCCAAAGCGATCAATAAAACAGCAGCCAATTCTCCTCTCTCTCCCTCCTCTGCTGCAGTGACATTAACTCTTGTGTTCTCCTCGTGCTAAATCGCTGACCTGCATGTCCCCCCCCCCCCCCAACCAGACCTCACCCCCGAGGAGAAGGCCCGCGGCGTGGCCCGGGCCATCCGCAAGCAGACGGGCGAGGTGCGGGAGCGCTGGGAGCGGCTGACGGGCCACGTGGGCGGCTGGCAGAGCCAGGTGGAGCGCGCCCTGGAGCGGCTGACGGAGCTGCAGAGCTCCATGGACCAGCTGGACCTGCGGCTGACCCGCGCCGAGGAGGCCAAGGAGGGCTGGCAGCCTGTGGGGGACCTGCTCATCGACTCCCTGCAGGACCACATCGAGAGGACCACCGTAAGGGGGGGGGGGGGGGGCTCTTGATCCGAAACCGCCGCACATTTGACCCAATTCAGAATATTTATTTTTTTCTTTCAAGAGCCACCTGTCTTCGGTCACCAGGTGTGATGTTGATGGATTGGCCAATTTCAACCCGTTTCCAAACCCTGCCCTGGGGGGACATCACATCAGTACAGGGAGCGTCCTCCCTGATGTTTGATTGATAGATCCAACCACCTACCTCTTAGTTGATTCGTTTTAGTTTTGCTATGGATGCCCAAAAAAAGTATACAATATCAGTATCAGTGGTAGAAGCATTCCTAAACATGCTTATATATCTACATCGAATGGTATAAGCAATTTATTTTCTTTCCATATATTCACCGACATATCTTTTGTTCGATCATGGAAGCATTACCGGCTGACATCCTTTGAATTCATCTCTGAGGAGAAATTGTCCACATAGACGCTGAACATAGCACAGATGGGAAAGCTAATTGGAGCCCTTATTACCGGCCTCAGCGTTTCACCAATCACCTCAACTATGACGGTACGTCCTGTCCACTCGGGGCTGGTTCCTCATCGCTCAGGCTGGTAGTAACCAAACACAACCCCCCGACGGCAGAGATGGTTGGAACCATCTAACGATCTCCCTTCGCCCCAAAGATTCCCATTAACATTTATTCAGTCATTTAGCAGATGCTGCGCTCCCCTCGCCACTTCCCAGCCGTTTGTCTAATAAAACGGATGACATTTCCGTCAAGTGTCTATAACTGAAACTAATGGAGTGGGTAATCACCATGACAACCGGCTGTTTCCCCCCCCCCCCCCCCCATCAAGGCCTTCCAGGAGGAGGTGGCCCCTTTGAGGCAGGACGTGCACGTGGTCAACGAGCTGTCAGCTGACCTCACCCCGCTAGACGTGCAGCTGTCCTCCACCGCCTCGCGCCAGCTCGACCAGCTCAACATGCGCTGGAAGCTCCTACAGGTACACCTCCATACCTCCCTACTGCCTCTACAGGTGCTCCACGCTCCACCGTACTGCCACCAGTATGGTGGAAATGTCGTGGAAAGATTGGACGGTTAAATAGGTGAGGGAATAAACACTGCAGTGTATGTTATTCTTGTGGATTTGTACTTTTCCTCTCCTTACTTCCCAGCCCAGTCTGTAGTGGTTTAGATGAGTGTCCTTTAATATTTGATCGTATCTCTCGCTTGTTTTATTAAACCTGGGTTATCTCTTGCTATCTCACTCTCCATTTATTTCCGTCTCTCTCTCCCCCTCCTCTCCCCTCCTCGCTGTGTCTTTGTACCGGCTGACGCTGTCTCTCGCTCTGTGCGTACGGCATATTGATCCGTCCGTGCAGCAGAGTGTTTGTGTGTGATTTAGGCAGTGCATTGCCCCTCAGGATGCTGTGTGTGGAAGCCCCCCCCCCACCGTCCTCCCAGCCAGTGTTCAAAGCGGCGAGCCCCACAGAAACTTTTTTTTGTAAAACTGTTAGTTTTAACCCATTTAAGCCGGGAAAGCATTGCCGCTGTTCTACCTTTAAAGCCGGGGGCGCTGTTGCGTCATTCTACCTTTAAGGACGGGAAAGCGTTTGCGTCGTTTTTCTGTAAAAGGGGGGTTTTTGCCCAAAGTGTCGGCCTCTGGGTCAATGAAATGCATCAGAATAGACACATATAGGTGTCAACTTGTTCCTCGTGAGTTTAGTTCAGAAATTTCTTCAAGCAAGTATGGCGGAATTTGAGACTGAAGACTTTTCTGACGGTAGCGATTTCGAGTTTCTCGGCTTCGAAGATGTTGATGAGGCCGAGTCCTTTGATGACGAATACGAACCGATTGACCGGGAATTATGGTTAAGGCACATGTTCGTGAATGACGACGAGGAAGAAGAAGTATGGAATTGGGCTATGGGAATGGGGCTGCTTGTGTTGCCGGTGCGAAGAGATTACTGGCGACAGAGTAAGAATCTCTTTCGGACGCAATTCGCCAGAAATATGTCCCGGGACAGATTTGCGGCCATCTGGAGGCAAGGACAATAGTAATACTTATTGATTGGGATGATGCTGTAATAAGTAATTACTACAGTTTATATGTAAGAGATGTATTACTGTCCCGGAGATGCGTAAAGCACCCGGGTGCGTAAAACCAGATAAGCTTCTCTGGAATGTCACTTATACTTATCAATAGTAATACTTATTGATTGTGATGATGCTGTAATAAGAAATGACGACAGTTTATATGTAAGAGATGTATTACTGTCCCGGAGATGCGTAAAGCACCCGTAAAACCAGATAAGCTTCTCTGGAATGTCACCACCAGTGGCGTAACAAGGCAACGACGGGCCCGTATGCAGGATGTTCAAGGCTCTTCCAAAGAATAGAGCTTCTTTGGATTTCACACCTAACTGCGATCTCCAGAACAATAAGGCCAAGGCTACTATACATTCCCAAATTATAGCCTGTATCTTTTAATTACGCTACTTCTTAGGATGGAATGCAATTGTATTTGTATTATGCATAATACTTTTATTCAGTAGTCATCACATACAAGTGCATGTAATTTAAAACGCAGACTGTTTACAGTTTTAGTCCCAGTCTGTTCCCCTTCCCATGTTTGTTATTATATACTTTATTACTTTCTTATATACTTATTTCACTTTATTATACTTTATTTTTTTTACAGTTTTGTGCTGTTCCTGCACTTTTACATATTTTTTTACTTTTTTATTTACTTTTCTACCTGTATGTAAATATTGTAAATATTTGTAAATAAAAACTCAAATTTCCCATGAAAGCCACAGGTGTCAGCTCTCAAATACTTTTTGAATTGTGTTCCTATCTGTTACAGGGGCTGAGAAATCAGTAATTTAGTAGGCGTTGACACAATTGCTGAATTTCTAGAAAAACTTCAGGTTTTGGGGGCTTTTCTGAAATCGCCTATAGGTTTTACAGGCATTTTTTCCAGGCGCTTTAGGCCTAAATGGGTTAACTCTAGACCTCTTTCAACTAAGGTGATGCTCTTACAGTACAGTATTTTTAGACATTATTCTGCGTTCTACTTCCATCATGCAGTGTAGTGGATGATGGGCCAGGTAAGCAGTGTTTGCCATCTCCCTCAAGGATGCCATTGTCCATAGACAGACGTACATGGACAATAACAAGAGGCAAAGCTTCAACAAAGTAGTAATTACACTACTCGAGCTTCATTTCTAGTGTGTTGCTGCTCTGGCCAGGCTGGGCTGGGCCACATCCTGCGGGGGGCTGGCTGTGTGTGTGTGTGTGTGTGTGTGTGTGTGTGTGTGTGTGTGTGTGTGTGTGTGTGTGTGTGTGTGTGTGTGTGTGTGTGTGTGTGTGTGTGTGTGTGTGTGTGTGTGTGTGTGTGGTGGCGGCCCGTGGCAACGCAGATGCCCAGGACAGGCTAGGGGCGCTGGCAGCGGTCTGAAGGCCATGGAGCAAAAGGACAGACAGACAGATGACAGCCTCCCGACACTGGAAGGAGGCCATTGAGTCCCGGCGTGGGGAGGCCAGTTTGTGTTTAATATCCTGTCGCGGGGTCGCGCCCGGCGGCCCGGCCCTGAAGAGCGCCGCCGGGCTGTAAGACGGCGGGCAACTCTAGGCGTGGGAGTCAAGCAGCTCGTCAGATATAAAAGACTACCAAACGACAGAGCTTTAATGAGTTTAAAGAGGAAAAAGCTGAGGCGAGGTTTTGATTTTCCTGGTTCAGTGACAGCCCCACGTGAAGGACATCCCTCCGTGGATCTGGGTCGTATCTCGGTTAGCCGTCCAGGGTCGCTGTGTGTGTGTGTGTGTGTGTGTGTGTGTGTGTGTGTGTGTGTGTGTGTGTGTGTGTGTGTGTGTGTGTGTGTGTGTGTGTGTGTGTGTGTGTGTGTGTGTGTGTGTGTGTGTGTGTTATTCTATTACATTGACCACCATCGCTGTCAATAACATCACGACTTGCCTGATGGAACACAATAACCACAAAGTCACGTTACAGATAAATACGCTGCTTGGAAAACGGCACACGCTCGGACAATTAGCCTGTGTTTGTGTGTGTGTCTGTGCGTTCTTTTGTCTGTAAGTCTAAGTCATCCGGCAAAGCAATACTACCAGTGCTGAGTTATTGCCATGTCTCATTATTTTGTTGCCTTTTATTGTCCTTTTCACATTTTATTTATTTTCTGTTGTCAGTTGAGGAGCACCACTAAAAGGCTGGTGTCTGTGACTATGTCTGTGACTATGTTGTGTTAGATCCAGCTTTTATTTCTGAATGTGCCCCTCCTGTTCTACAGTAATTAGAATCGGAAAGGTCTCGGTAGAAGTCCGGGGCAGAAGCGATGTGTATAATGAAGTAGCCTTGGACCAATTCCATCTATCGTTAGCTTCTGTTGACTCTTGTGTTCATTAATAATGTTTCCTTTGGAGCTGAGAGTAAAGCGCTAGTTCTCGGCAGTAATTTAACATGGAGGCTAAAGTTGCAGAGATGTGCGGTTTCTTACGGTGTGATTTTGAATACACAACTCTATTCAGGTTCTCTGCTACAGTTACCTCACTTTCTATTGACATACTTGTTGTTGAAACTTGATCAACAACAAGTTGTTGAACCTTGATCATCATGCAGAACCTAGTTCTGCATGATCAACTATTGCATATGGATTATGAAGGCATAATTACTACACATCATTTATAATTACAGTTGTGCTGATAATTACAGTTTACTTTGTTGCTGTATTAGTGGTGCTCTATTTAAGTGTGTGTGTGTGCGTTCTAATCTTCCCTTGAATATCCAGATATTCAACCGACTATCCCAAATTTGATGTTGAAGAGAAAATTCAACCCCAATGTTAATCCAACCTTGTCTGCTGTCCTATTAAAATATTTGCAGGGAGCTTATACAAGAACATCTAGGAGTAATGGCGTACAGGTATGGGTTAAGCCTATTGCTGAAGGATGAGCCAACAGGTGGATTGCAGACATTTGGGTTTAACCACAGAATCTTTGGGTTGGGGGTCAAACGTTCTAACCACTTGACTAATCCTGCCCAGAAAAACGGGGGTGATATCGACTATGGATCTTGCTGACCGTGTCCTATCCGGTTCTGTGTCCTCTCCCCCTCCTCCCCTCCCCTCTCCTGAACTCCTCCTCTCCTCAGGTGGCAGTGGAGGAGAGACTGAAGCTCCTTCAGGAAGCGCATCGAGATTTCGGACCCTCCTCCCAACACTTCCTGTCCAGTGAGTACATCAGACCGTCATGTAGACACACCAACCAACACCCAGACACACACACAAACGCACTCCCAGACACACAAGCACACACATGGTACCTCATTCAACAGTCGGTCGTCTTAACCGGCTTAGTGCGAGACGACGTGTGACCAAATCTTGGTATATTCCTGTCTTTCTTTATTCTTTCTTCCACCAATCTTCTTGGTTCTTATGCTTCTTCTTCTGCTATGTATGATTCGCGCCACAAACAGTTGGCGAAACCTGTAAGTTGGAGGAATAGCATGTGGATGTGGAAGCACACACACACACAGGCTTGCGTGCACGCCAACATACATGGGCTCATTGCAGACGAGGCTATTTGAATAATGCATGGCTTAATTGCACCGCTTCATCGAGCACCTCCACTTCCTTTTCCCTGAGAGTGGTCGTTAATACTGGGCCAGAGATACAGCGGGAGAGGGAGGGAGACGTATAGAGGTTGAAAGAGAGAGAGAGAGAAGATAAACGCAGCAACGAGAACATTTACCAAAATGGCACTTTTTCCCAGCTGCTTCCTCCTCTAATGTGAGTGATCATTTAACCATTAGGGTTTTGTTTACTGGCGGGGGAGAGAGGGGAACACAGGTCATGGGGACAAAATGACCTCAGTTGAGGTGCTAGACAGGTGAGCGGTGGGTAATCCTGCATCGTCCCGGCTACCTGGGAGCTAGCAGCATGGCTGCCCCCCCCCCCCCCAGACGCACAGGTCTATTTTTTTAAGTTCATCTGGGGTGTTTTTTATCTTCCCAACGCCCCCCAAAGCGCCAGCCGACAAGCAGCTTAATATCCCGCCCCGGGGATCAACATGGAGCGAGCCAGGTCTTATCACTCCCATCTGCCAATCAGTCTCTCTTGGTCTCTTTGTGTTGCCCTCCCTCTCCAACTCTTCCCGTTTTCCTCTATCTCCGTCTCCTCCCGTTGCTCTCTCTCTCTCCATCTCTCTCCGTTTTCCGCTCTCTCCGTCTCCTCCCGTTTCTATCGCTCCCCATCTCTTCCCGTTTTCCATCTCTTTTCGTTTCTCCGTCTCGATCCGTCTGTCTGTTTCACTCTCTACCTAGTGGCTCTGTTTCCCCGTCCCTTTCGCTATCTCTCTTTCCATTTCTCTGGCCCGGTCTATAGACTACTGTCCCTTTATCTCCCTCTATGTATATATCTCTCCATCTCTTTCTTCCTTCCCCTGTCTGTCTCTATCCATAGTTTTTGTAACTCTCCCATTCTCCTCTACATCCCTCTCTTTCTTGATCTCTCTGTTTCTGTCGGTCCCTCTTCCTCTCTTTCCATCTTTCCGTATTTGTGTGGGTCCTATGCTTCTTTCTCTATCTTTCTCTAGCTCTCATCCCTCCCTATTCCGTCTCTCTCTTCCCCTCTCTTTCTATCTTTCCATATTGCGTGGGTTCTTAGCTTCTTCCTCTATCTATCTCCAGCTCTCCATCCCTCTGTTTCTCTCTCTTCCTCTCCTCCTCTCTTTCTGTATTTCCGGGGGGTTCTTAGCTTCTTCCTCTATCTTTCTCCAGCTCTCTCTGTTTCCCCTCTCTCTCTTCCTCTCTGTCCGCCGTGCCATATGTGCGTGGGGCAGCATAAGCCGGGGGGGGGGGGGGGGGGGGCGGGGGGAGCGGGGGGAGTGGGGGCCGCACGGAGCCGGCTTAGAGAAGCTCCTCGCCACACATTGTCTCTGTGAACGTCACGCAGCATTTCAGCTTGGCTGCCTCTCTCCCTCCCCATCCGTCACCAGGCGGTGTCTCCTCCCTGCTCGCCGTCTGTCTCTCCGAGGCTGGTGTTTCTCTGAGCTGCTGCCCTTGCTTATCTTGTTCTCTTATAATGAAACCTACAGCGCAGCGCTGTGTCGTGCCAGTGATGCAACCCCCTGGTGCTTTTGCTTCTTCCTTCTGAATTACTCCTCATTGGTCTCCCTTTCTCGCTCTCGCTCTTGCTTTCTCTCACTCTCCCTCTCCCTCTCTCTGTCTCCGTCTCTCTCTTTCTCCACCTCCCTCTCCCGCTCTCTCTCTCCCCCTCTCTCTCTCCCTCTCTCTCTTTTTCCTTCTTTCTTTTCTATCTCTTTCCTTCTCTCTCTCCTTCTCTCTTGCTCTCTGCCTCGCCCTCCCTCGCTCCTTCTCTCTTTCTCTCGCTCCCCTTCATCTCTTTTGTTCATTTTTGTCTCCCATGAGAAGTGAGCGCTTGTTATTGTGAGTGTTATTATTTCGTTATCTGTGTTCTAAATTTTTAACACTAGTATAAACAGTGCAATATTAATTAAACACCTGCGTCGGGTGGTCACAGTGGGGGTCCGTTATAACGATCCACCTTGACGTAGTGCTCGTAGGGCTGTTGGGCTGCCCTCTCTTCATTTCGAGTCTTGCTCTAACCCAATGTCGGGGTCGGTTACGTCAAGCATGTTACATTTTGCTCCGATGCTGAAGTCAATGATGTTCTGGTTTTCTCATGCGTTTCTCACATCACTTTCCCTTCCTCCCCATGCATCATCTTCTCCATCACCGTCCACCCCTGCAGCATCGGTAGAGCTGCCCTGGCAACGAGCAGTGTCTCAAAACAAGGTCCCCTATTACATCAAGTAAGGAGCCATGTCATGATTGTCTTCTTTGCGATATTTGTGTGTGTAAATGTGTTTTTTATGTGACTGTGTTATGCTGTCTCGTGTGTGTGTGTCTCTGTGTCTCTGTTTGTGTCTGTGTGCAGTCTGTTGTGAATATTCAGTTCAACAAATGTGAGATAAAGCGTAGAGCTTGTTGTATCACAGTTATGCTAATATCACTTTCTTCTCCGGTGCCCATCGACCTGCCCTAATGTGATTCCGGAACGTGTGCTTACTCTCCTGGGGTATCTCTTTCTCTACAACGTAAAACGTTTATTAGAGCGTTTATTTTTTGTTGTTTTTTCCACTTTGTAAATCACATCCTTTACGGGGGCCGGAATCTGTCCGTGTGTGACCATAAAATCCCTTTCATTCATAAACCCCACGCTCACTCAATTGGGAATATTGCCTCTGGTATATTTTATGTATGCCTTTGATATATGTCATTTAGCTTTTTTATATATACTATACTATTTTTATTCCTCCCCCCTAAATTATTATTATTTTTTTAAACGTATATGATTACCGAACTGCCATTCAGCAAAACACTTCAGCCCCCACAGTTCACTTCAGTGTGTGAAGCTTAGCGGCTATGCTTAAGCAGCGCTACTTGGTAGCGAACGTGGCACGGTGGAAAGGCTAGCTCACCCGCATGACATGTTTACTCTGTTTATGTGGGCCGTGGGCTACGGATTAGCTCACAGCTAATCCAAAGTATTGTTAGCTTGACAATTCGCACCCTACCCCAAAAATGGGACCTCATGTGCAAGGAGAAAATAAATAGGGGGGGGGGGGGGGGGGGGGGGGAGACAAGTGCAATTATACCACATGACTACGGAAGTCATTTTGAAAGATTACCCCCCTGTTTACAGTGATTGTCCTTATCCTTTTTTCTCAAAAATGTCGACCATGTACACAAGTCACATAACAGTCACGTGTCTCAAGGGACTAGATAACGCGTGTGTGTGCGGCCGTTTGTGATGAGCAGCGGAGGCTTAGGAGCCCTATCTAGACGTTTCTCACTATGCCCCCTTTAAAGAGAAAATCCGCAGATAGGCTTAGAGGAAGATGGGATTTGGAATGGGAAAGGCGAGCGGGTGACGTAATGAAGAAGAAGAAGAATAGGAAAGAAGAGCGAGGAAGGAGAGGAAAGGATGACACCTGCGCTGTGTTTGGGCTTGCGGCGGGCGAGTGGAGGGGATCTGAGGAGCGAGGCACATGCATACGCAGGCATGCGTCAGCTGCAAGGACATTGCTCACAACATAAACAACAGCAGCCTGCGATCTAGATGTGCCCAAACTATAAACCTCCAGTCCAAATGCACGCATCCATACAAATGCACGTGTACACGCGCACACACACACACGCACAATCACACTCTCTCACACACTCACACACACGCGCACGCACGCACGCGCGCGTGTGTGTGTGTGGATACCTGTGCTTTGTCTGCACTCTGGCTGGACCTTGCAGGCGTCCTAGCTCAGGCCGCTGCAGCACACCCAGGGCTGATGTCCAGTCCATAATTAGCTGCTGCACTCTGACGCAAATTTGGATGATTTATTTTTCATGTACCCAATATGGGACGTTTTTCTCAGAGCGAGCGGCTTTTGAATGTGTGTTGTAGGATTGAGTTTTGTGATAGGTTGGCGGAAGGATCGATAGAAGAATCCTACACTGCGGTAGCCCATGGTCGCATCCAGCTAGGTAATAGGTGGCAGAGGAAAATAACATTGTATTATTGTTATGTTTTGGAGTAAAGGCCTACAAAATGGCCAATGAAAAGGACACTGCCTATCAGGGTCTCACAAACAAACGCAACAAAACGTTGCCGTGCTCTCGGTTAACCTTGGAAGACAAGAGGTGTGTTTTTCAGTGTTATCAGATAGTCCCAGCTGCTGATTCATGTTCACCCAGACCCAAACAGCCCCGTAAAAAGAACATGAAAAAAATGTATTTTATTTCCCCCCCCCAGAGCCATTGCTCTACTGGCCTCATCATTTTTGTCTCTCCTCCCCCAGCCATCCCACGGTAGCCATCGAGAAGCACAGTTAAATATCTTCATGTTTACGCTGAGATTCCCCTTAAGAAACATATCTAAGCCAACTATCTCTTGCACGCGCACACACACACACACACACACACACACACACACACACACACACACACACACACACTACAGACACACACACACACACACACACACACACACAACGATTAGTGCTCTGTTGCCCCCTGAAGAAAGAGCAGCATCTCTGCGAGACCCTCAGCGTCCCGGTGTACAGTTAAACCCTGGCCCCCAGTCCTCTGAACAGCGCCGCCACGGCCCCTCTCGTCTGTATTTCACACCGAGCCCTCTCTTTTCTTCTCTAAATCGTCTTGAAGACAGAGAGAGGGTAGACAAAGGAAGAGGGAGAACGAGGCTTGGCACCGGCGGTTCTTTCATTAAGGAGTAAAATGTCAGTCTCTTGGCACGGTAAATATGCGGCGCCGCCACCGCCTCGAATGCAGATGATTCCTGGATAATGGGCGCCCGCCAAACGGAGCTCTTCAAAAAAGTGTTCTCAAGTCCTCCGCTCTTTATCTCCCTTACCCTTGAAAGTTCTGCTTGTGTCTTGAGAGAAGGACTTTGGTAGCTCAGCTGGGCTGGGCCGCCACTGTCTCCCCGGTTACTCTGAAGAGAATGGTGTGTGTGTGTGTGTGTGTGTGTGTGTGTGTGTGTGTGTGTGTGTGTGTGTGTGTGTGTGTGTGTGTGTGTGTGTGTGTGTGTGTGTGTGTGTGTGTGTGTGAGTGAGAGCGTGTCTCAGTCTGCGTCTGTGTATAAATAATCTGCAGACGGTCATGGCCGCATTACATCGTCTTTGATGTTGTCAGCCGGGCCCTCACAGCTGCGTTACGACACGCTTTGATTCACGCGTCCCGTGGCGGAGGAAGTCATCGCCCCCTCCTCAGTAATCCCCCCTCGCCTTACGCTTTGCTTCAGAAAACACAAACCCACCCCCACATCTTGGGGGACGGACGGAGTGGGTCGATGAATCCTACCTTGAGGCAGCTCACGGTCCAATCCACGGGCAGAGTGGGTCGGTGGCCATTGGGTTCATGGGTGACTCTCTTCCACCTGGTTCCTCGCTTGTACGCTGGTGGCACACTCGGTGTGTGTGTGTGGGGTGTGTGCGTGGGTGCGCTTTGAGAGGAAGACATTGAGATGATGAAGGTGGGGGGGAAAGAGGATCTATAAAATCCAGGTGAGCAAGAGTTAAGTGGACCCGCGCCCGCAGCAGAAACAGAGCAGTACATCAAGATGTCCCGTCATCTATTTGGCATAAACACCCCGCCACTGAATAAAATCAACAAACGACCGGCAAGAGATAGGAGTCAAAAGAAGGGAAGGAGGAGACGGGGAGTGTCGACACGCTCGGGTTTGTTCTATTCTGGGCCTTGTGTTTTATGACGGTTCTCTTATTTTCAATATTTGATGTTTTCCCAGGCTTTGTTTGTGAGTGCGTGCCGAACACACGCTGAGGAATTGGTTTGAGGGGGAGGGAGTCAGCTCTTAGACGTCTCTATGGCGGCCTGATGCGGCTCTTCAACCGTTTCCCCGCCGTTGAGCCTGGCTGTGCATGCTGTGGTTCCTGTAGAGATCTGACAAGTGTGTGTGTGTGTGTGTGTTTGTGTCTGTAAATGTGCGCGTTTGAGTCTTTATTCTATGTGTATGTGTGTGTGTGTTGATGCCTTCTCTTGACTGTCAAATTCATATAAATGATAAATATTATATAAGAAAAATGCTGAAGGGGTAGTTGACAGCAATATCGAAAACTTGAGTTTATTGATGATTCATATTTTAAATATCTGTTGCTCTCTTCTGTATATTAACATGCTCTCGGTGTGTGTTGGTATCGCTCATAAATGTCAGAAAAAAGTGGGGCTTTTACGTTTGAATACAGTAGGTGTGTGTGTTTGCGCACAGCTTAACATCTGCCTCTGCTTGGTTTTGTGCTTTTTTCAATCCAGCCATCAGACACAGACCACCTGCTGGGACCACCCGAAGATGACAGAACTGTACCATTCACTAGGTAGACACACACACACACACACACACACACACACACACACACACACACACACAGTAATGAGGGGAGGGTAGATTGTGTCTTAATAGGCCACGGTTCCTATGAGAGGGGCAAACTAACCCAATTACACAGCCCAGACCAGGGGGGGCTCCTCCCACCTCTTGGAAGTCAGCCTGTGTTTGCGTGATGCACACAGAGAGCACCCAGGGATCCCCTCCTGCTGGGCCCAATGAGCTGGATCTTTAGCTAACCTGAATCTCCATCTGCTGTTCTCTCTCTCTCTCTCTCTCTCTCTCTCTCTCTCTCTCTCTCTCTCTCTCTCTCTCTCTCTCTCTCTCTCTCTCTCTCTCTCTCTCTCTCTCTCTCTCTCTCTCTCTCTCTCTCTCTCTCTCTCTCTCTCTCAGCTGACCTGAACAACGTGAGGTTCTCTGCTTACCGGACGGCCATGAAGATCCGTAGGCTCCAGAAGGCCCTGTGCTGTAAGTTATCTCTATTCACACAAATCATTGTTGAAGTCTGTGTCCAGGTGCAAATCGGAATGTACTAACGATTTGAAAGCGTGCCATACACAGAGCCAAGATAATGTGCAAGTCAAACATAGTTTAGACTCCACATTTAACACGTGTGTGTGTGTTTGTACAGGGCTGTCGATCTAATTTTATACGGGTGACACCAACTCCAGTTCGCTTTTTTTTTCCATGCCAGGACCACTTGGCTCAAGTAGAGCTGATAAACGGGGAGACCACGCTGAGAGCAATCATTTATTAAATTAACTATATGCAAACATTATCAGTAATGGGAAGCCATACCAAAAGTGTAGTGCATATCAGCAGGTGTAGTATAACGCAAAATTAGGGAGTGAGGAGCGTCAGGCCGGAGCCACCGTGAGTGAGAGCCAGCCGACGGGAAGGGCTTCTTTTAACTCCCGTCCAATCAGCCCAGTCGATAACCTGGCACGGCCCATAGCGACAGCTCCCCTATTGGTGATAGAGAGAACAGCAGGCAATGATGACACGCACGGCCAAGCCAGGGAGAGAGGCACACCAAGCACTGCATGCCGGGCCTGACATCCATCAACAAGCTCATTGTTTGGCCTACACAGGTGCTGTTGTTTGCTAGAGTCTTTGCACCTAACTCATTTAATCGCGAGCGCATGCATGCACGCGCACACAGAAACAGTGCGTGTCGTTTGGTTTTGTGAGAATCCCTCCATCCAGGGAATTTCAGATGGAATTTCAGAAGCTTAAAGGCCTGGCTTTGTATCGTTATGGCAAATAACTAAGTGAATATGTATCCAGGTGTTCACATGAGAAAAGTCACACACTAGAGCATCCAATAACACCGTTTAAACTGCTCATTTGTATCCCGATGTTTGAATAATGTGCGTGCGTGTGTGTGTGTGTGTGTGTGTGTGTGTGTGTGTGTGTGTGTGTGTGTGGAGCACTAGGCATACATACCACAATATGTGTGCTCATCAAAGCAGCAATAGTGTTATTATGTTTGCCGGCTGTTAATGACTTTCAATGATTCAGGCGCTTTAGTTTGCTATCTCTTATTGCCTGTGTGATCACGCGCATGTGTTTGTTTGTGACGCCAGCTCATAAGCCTGAGTGACTTCCACTCCCGGTACTGCAATTCAATTTCACCCATTAGATTAGAGCTGTGGCAGCAGACACACATGCACGAACACACGCGCAGGAACTGTAGTTATTAGTTATTGGCCTGGATTCTGAGAATTTAATTCATGTTTGCTCGGAGGGATTTGCAAGATTGCGTGTGTGTGTGTGTGTGTGTGTGTGTGTGTGTGTGTGTGTGTGTGTGTCTGTCTGTGTCTGTGTCTGTGTCTCAGTCTGTGTCTGTCTGTCTCTCTGCATGTGTGTGTGTGTGTATGTGTGTGTGTGGGTGGCGCGTAAACGACACACACACATACACACACACACACGTGCGTGCCATAAAACGGCTAATTAGGTTAAGTGTGCACCGCGGGGAGGGGGCCAGGGCGAATACGCCCACAGTGGGGCTTCCTGCCATCGCGCCACACTTTCCCGGCTCCCTAGCGGCGTGTAGCACCGCGGCGGGAGCCAACCGTGAGTGGCCGCTCGCTGACCCTCTCACTTTAGTTGCGAGGAGGCCGTTGTCCTTTGGCGAGAGGTGTCGGGTTCGGTGTAAACACGGCCCTGCCACTGCTTGAGGCGGCGTGGAGCGATCGAGGTCACAGACAAAGAGGGAAGGGTAGATCGAGGCTGAGAGGGAGAGAGAGAGAGAGAGAGAGAGAGAGGATGTTTGTCTGTAGTGGACGACAGATGGATGAGAGGGTCGAAGGGGTTTGATGCCAGGCGGCCATGATGAAGGTCAGAGAGGGTGAGGAAGGTGATTGCCTGGAGCCTGGAGTAGAACCGTGTATCTCTGGGTTTCAAATCGTATTAGTGCTCGGCGATCAATAGAAAATGAATTATATGGATTTGATATGCCATTTGATGGATGCTTTTATCCAAATGGTCTGGATCTTTCCGTGACTGAATACATTATTAGCATGGATGCCCACCCTTGGATTCACTATCCTTTTCCTGGCAGGCCTATCCGTCTCTTTGAGCTAGATTGATAAAATATTGATTAAACTGTTGTTCATCTATTAATGGATTTGGAAATTTACCAAGTGTATTGCTTCAGACATGAAAATATCCATTTCACCTTTCCCCCTCTCTTTTGAGATTCTACAATTTACTTGTCAGCTTGTAAGACAAATCAAGCAAATTCAAGACATCCTCATTTTGGTCCTGGAACTTGATGGGCACTTTCCATTATTTACGACACGAGGTGGACTGAGATTAATTGACTTTCCACGATGAACATAATTGTTAGTAGAAGAGCTCTGAATCATATCCAAAAGTCTTTCTTCACTGCGATTGTATTATTTAATTTAATGTTTTAAATTAAAAGTTTAAATGACCTCAGTAGAATTTCATGATGAAGTGCACGCATACACTACCCTTTGTGCGTTGTGTGTGTCTGTGTGTTTGGGTGAAGGAAGATGTGTGTTAGTATAGGCAGTTGTGTGGGCGTGTGCGTGCGCGTGCGTGCGTGCATGCACGTGTGTGGAACATAGATTGTGAATTGAAGGGAGCGTAAACCCTCCTTTTCACTTAACTCCCAATTAAATCACAACCTATCGTGTGCAGCCATCTGCACTTTAGCGCTTACATGTATAGGTTGCATTGTTTTCTATCGCTATCCCTTAGGGCTTCATTAGCGCTGTGGGATCAATAGTCTCTCGCTCTGTCTCTAACGGTTTCGTATGCGGCTTCTTTAACTAGCAGGCTCGCATGCGTCCTCATTAGATTGGCAGGCTGAGGGAGAGATGCATGAACTTGATAAAGCGAGTAGCACTTTTAATTTGATCCTTGTTCTGGTCTCTGGATGATGGATAACACTGTCGGTTTTACCGCGTCAACTCCGAGAGAGAGAGATGGAAACCTCCAGTGTGGGCTCTCTTGTTTCAGTTTATTAATCCCGAGTCTGCTATTCTTTTCCTTATGGAATCCTAATTTCATTTTAAAACTCTTGAAAGAATAAGTTGGGTGGTTTAATCAGGGACACATTTAGTGTGAACATTCGGCGTTCGCACTTCTGGGGTGTCTTGCCTCTATGAGTAAGCAATAGAGAAAGCTAAAGGCAACAGAACTGGATAGGTAACTGTTGGTTCTGCACACCTCTCCATCTCTTCTCCTCTCCCTGTCTGTCAGCTATCCATCTTGATCTTCCTTTCACTCTACTTGTGCCCCCCCCCCCTCCCTCTCTCATCACTCATCCACTCGTACTCTCTTTTCGCCTTCTATGTCCTTCTTTCTTCAACTCATCCCCACTTAACTCTCAATTCATTTCTCTTCCTCTGTTCATTTTTCTCGGTCTCAATCTTATATCTGTCTCGGATCCTCGTTCTGTCTCTGCCTCCCTCTCTCTGTTTTCCTCTCTCCATTATCATTCTCTCAAGTCAATTCAGTTATTGGAATGGATCAATTACGTGCACAAAAAGTTAAAAATTATACAATTACAAAATAGGAATAGAAAGAACGGTCACATTTTAAATAAAGGGTATATTGATTAACCATGACAATTTAAAATTGGTTAATTCAGTAATATGCATAACAGTTAATCAACGTTTAACTAATGGTTTTAGTAATCATTTTGTGATGGTGTTCATATGTACTTATGGTGATAATGTTGATTAGGGTATCCATTAATATATTATTGAATAACCAAAACCCACTAGTAAGGGTTGGAGATGGTGTTCCAGTGCAGCCAGAGTAACCCAAACTAACAAAAACTCAAACTATGATACCAAAACCTTATTCATTCATTCATCAATTTGCGCCGCAGATTCTTCTGGCAGTAAATCCACCTCTAAACAAAGTCTTTGCATAGGCTTTGTAAGGATTCACGCCACACCTTAATTCTAGGTGTAAACGCAGCTTGAGACTATAATAATGTTAACCACGTCTCCCCCCCCCCCCCCCCCCCTCCCCAGTGGACCTGCTGGAGCTGGGCGTGGCCCAGAGCACCTTCGAGCAGCACAAGCTGACCAAGAACAGCCAGCAGCTCGCGGTGCCTGACGTCATCAACTGCCTGACGTCGGTGTACCACGGCCTGGAGCAGCAGCACAAAGACCTGGTCAACGTGCCGCTCTGCGTCGACATGTGCCTCAACTGGCTGCTCAACGTCTTCGACACGTGCGTTGGACGCACACACACACACAGACACATACACACGCGCGCACACACACACGCACACACGCACACGAGCACACGCCCACAGTGATGTGCCCTGGTGGATGCCTATGAGCTAATTGACTATAAATTAACTTTCTTACCAGTCAGGTACTGATTGCGGCGTCGCCACCGCCGCCGTGAAATAATAATTGCTTTGTATCGTGATCGGAACCCGCAGACACGCCTATCTGCTTCCCAAGCGTCACACTTGTCACTGGGAGACATGTGCGGGCACACACACACACACACACACACACACACACACACACACACACACACACACACACACACACACACACACACACTCTTTTACAGACTTAATGGTATGCATATTAACTGAATTGTACATGTCGTTCATTAACTCATTTGTCCTCCTGTGTGTGTGTGTGTGTGTGTGTGTGTGTGTGTGTGTGTGTGTGTGTGTGTGTGCTGGCGGCATCCACAGCGGTCGCAGTGGGAAGATCCGCGTCCTCTCCATGAAGATCGGGCTGCTCTCCCTCTCCAAGGGCCACCTGGAGGAGAAGTACAAGTGTACGTGGAGTTTCCTGGAAATTGGCTTCAACACACTCTCTCACACACAGACACAGACGCACTCCCGAGCTCCCCGACATACACACCTTATCAGTTCCCCCTCCGTCCTTCCCCCCCCCCCCCCCCCCTCCCAGCGGTAATAATCAGTGAGAGGAGCCACAGATAGGATGTGTTTTTCTCATGTGCTTCTCTTTAATGAGACCCCCACCCCCTCCTCCTCTTCTGCCCACACTACCCCGTTCTGCCGCTCCATTAGATCCTTCCCTCTCTTCTTACTTCTGCTTTTGCCTGGCGTGTTGAGGGTGTTCAGGGACAGTCTACTTAGACGGAGAGGAATCGTTTCTCCTAGCGGTGTGGTGGCCGTCTTCTGAGCCCTCCCTCTGCTGCCATCGCTACCAAACAGAGCCCTCCCCGATTCTCCTTTTCTCCCTCTATAAACGTTTCTCCCTTCCTCCGTCCGCTCATGCTCCACTCTTCCTTTCGCCTCCCCTCCCTCTCTCTCATTCACTTGATTCCTCTGTCTTTGTCCCTCCATTCTTTGCTCTCATTCTCTGTCTCCCCGTATATGCCTCTCTCTCTCTATCCCTCCCTCTTTCTCTCTCTCTCTGTATCTTCTGTGCCCCTGTCCATCTCTCTTTCTCCTCAATTTCTCTCTGCGACTGTCTTTCTCTCTCTCATTCTCTCTGTGTCTGTCTCTTTATCTGTCGCTCTCTGTGTCTGTCTCTCTTTCTGCTTCCCTGTCTCTATCTGTCGCCCTCTCTCTCTCTCTCTCTCTCTTTCTGCATACCTGTCTCTCTATCTTTCGCCCTCTCTCTGGCGCTCTCTGTGTCTCCATCTCTCTCTCTGCATCTGTCTCTCTTGCTCCATCTCTCTCTCTGTCGTTCTCTCTGCGTCTCTGTCTCTCTATCTGTCACCGTCTCTCTGTGTCTCTCTCTCTGCGTCCCTGCCCCTCTATCTGTCACCCTCTCTCTGTCTCTGTCTCTATCTGTCACTGTCTCTCTGTGTCTCTCTCTCTGCGAACCTGCCCCTCTATCTGTCGCCCTCTTCTCTGTCGCCCTCTTCTCTGTCTCTGTCTCTCTCTCTGTCGCCCTCTCTCTGTCTCTCTCTGCATATCCCCCTCCCTGACACCGTCCCTGGGCCTATTCGTTCCGCTGGCACTTTTTATTAGGCTGAGAAGCATGCTTGATTGCGCACCGTCCTCCTCTAGATTCTCATTGGCTGTCAGGCCCGCGCCCGTAGTGGCGCCAGGCATCGCAGTCACACACACACGCAGGCATGCACGCAAGCATGCCAGACGCACACACACACGCACACACACACACATTGAATTGAGCCCAACTTTCTGCAATTTACCGTTCACTTTGTGAGGGAGGTATAAAATATACACAAATTCTTGCAGAAAGTAAGAGGCTATGTGTAACCCCTGGGAGTCGGATTAGTGTGTGTGTGTGTGTGTGTGTGTGTGTGTGTGTGTGTGTGTGTGTGTGTGTGTGTGTGTGTGTGTGTGTGTGTGTGTGTGTGTGTGTGTGTGTGTGATGGCGACATCTACTCTAGTGTCCCAGAGCTTTCCTCATGAAAGCATCCCTACTACTGCTCCCACAACCATTACTCCTGTCCTCGTGCTTACATCAAGGCAAGCTTTCCACACACTGTCTTTCAACACACACACAAACATACACACACGCACACACACCTCGAGACTCCATCAACGGTAGACGCACGCAGCTTTGCGGAACAGCGACATTAAGTTACAGCAGGGGCTGGTGTGTCGGGGTGCCTCGCGGAGATCAAAACCCAACGTGGAACCGAACAGAAGAAGTGCGTCGGCCCACCGAGCTCTTATCCCCCCCTCCCAGCCCCGCTGCCTTTCCCTTCCCTCAGCATCACTCCTCTTCATGCCTCCCCTGCGTTCTAACCCCCTCGACTTCAGTCCCCTCTCCTCCCACCAGCGGTGCAAGCAGAGTGGTTCTGTGTTCAGCTCTGTAGAGGCACGGTATCTGCTGCAGGATAAACAACCCCGTCTTCAACCCCCTTTCTCCCAGCCCTCTCTCCTCGTCGCTGCGCGGGGCGATGAGGGCCCACGTTCATGGCGCTGCGTGTCTGAGGGTTAAGGGGTTTTCAAACGCTACAACAACAATAAAAGAAGTAGAGAGCAGACGAGATTGTGTCGCGTTGTCCCCCATCTCACCCCCAGTGGGTCCCGAGATGTTTTATCTTGTTTGCCTCAAGTTCCCCTCCATGGACACTCACCCACCAGACTTGATTGTCTTTCAGCTAATATTATGCTATTATGATTTAGCATTGTTATTATGAATTTTGCAGCGGCCTAGGTTTATAAAATGGAAGACGCTGAGGCATTCCTTCGTCTTCTATCATTCGATCATCATCAGCAACAATCAACGTTTATAAAACGTTACAAATTCAACAAAAGCGATATCTATATTTTTACTTTGTTTTTGATTTTTTGTCCAAACAAGGAAAAAATCCAAATCTCTGCAAGCAGCCCAAGGAACCTGCTCTGACGTACTCCTGGTTGGGAGTCAGAGTCTGTGTACCTCTGTATCTAAGCCCACTCTCTCTCCCCCCTCCAGACCTGTTCAACCAGGTGTCGTCGGCGGGGGACACGTGTGACCAGAGGCAGCTGGGCCTCCTGCTGCACGACGCCATCCAGGTCCCGCGGCAGCTGGGCGAGGTGGCCGCCTTCGGGGGCTCCAACATCGAGCCCAGCGTCCGCAGCTGCTTCCAGCACGTAAGTCCCCCCCCCCCCTCCCTCCCCTACGGTGCCCCCCGGATGGGCAAAACACCCGCAGGCGCCTCCTCAGTGTTTAGAGGCATTTGGCCGTGGCCTGGGAGAATGCTCAAACTCGTTGTTTGAAACAATGCATGATAGGCGATGACTTACTTTGCCACTTTGATCCAAGAGAGGTTTTATGATTCAAGAGTGACATTAATGCGTCTCCTGTCCTTGATGATCTTGTGAACACTCAGCGCTCCCACACATGCACTCAAACATGTGATGAAAAGTAATGACTCGTCACTGGGAATATAAAATGGAAATGTTTGAGTCATTGCGATGATAAAGGTATTTTTTAAGGCGTTGTGATAATGGAGACACAGCTTGTGTCATTGATAACCTTGTTGTCGAGATTGACAAAGAGCCATTATTCCTTTATTTGTTATCATAAAAGGAGCTTTTTTTTTGTTGTCGATGCGACTGGGGACAGAGGAGGGGCGTGTGGGGAGTTTGGAGTGGAACCGCTGAAACTTGCTGGAGTCATTGGAACGGCCTCGCTCACCTCCTCCTCCAGCCATGCGGGCCCCTCTCGCCCTCCCCCGCGGGCTTTAATAATAAACAAACAGCGCTCACCTCTCCGCTGCCCTGTCCGTCTCCCGGCTTGCTTTATAGCCGCCGAGCCAACCCCAATTTTTCCCGGCTTTATCTGCGGCGCTGCACACACAGTTTAACGACGTCTTCATCCCGCGAGGCCTCCTCCTCCTCCTCCTCCTCCTCCTCCTCCTCCTCCTCCTCTTCCTCCCACTTTTTCTTTGCCCTGACTCATGCTGCTTCGGCGGCTGTAAATTGGGAGTCGGGACGTTTGGAAATTAAGAAGTTGTAAATTTCGAGCGCTTCTTCTTCTTCTTCTGCCCCATTTTTTTCCCCCCAAACGGCGACCACTGGAGCGGGGCTGGCATAGGGGATCGGACCCAGCGGTGGCGGGACTGTTTGCAGAAAGAAATGCTGTATCATAACTCCAGTCACTTCCTCCTTTCCTTCAACCCCCTCGTCTCCACCATTAGCACATCAATATGCACATGCTCTCGGAGAGCCGTACACGATCGCACACCATGACAAGAGCTGCCTGCAGTGGTGGCCATTAATCATGCTGTCATCACCCCCCATACGCGCATGCTGGGGATGCGAACACACACACACACACACTCACTCACAACTCTGGGATGCTTACGCAAAGCACAAACTTGCACGAACACACGCACACACACGCACTAACACCACCGTGGCAATTACTAACACATAGACACATGGGCAAACACTGCACATCACTTTTTCACCTACCAGTGCTGGCACACACACGCGCACACAAATTCTCACACACTGGGACACAAACACACACACACACGCACATACTAGGACACACACTAACATCCGTGTGCCACTCTCTAACACATACACACATGCAAATACAGAGCACATCCCTGCCCAAGCCCTCTCCCCATGCACACACCTGTCCACACACACACAGTCACACACACGTATGCGCACGCACACACACACTCACTAACAACCCTGCAACCCGTGTCGGTGCTCGACCCGCGAGTGTCGGCGCAGTGCCACCCCGGACCGTTTATGATGTAATGAGTGTGTGATTGAAGAGTCTGACCTCAATAAATATGTCCCCTCTCACTCATCAACCTCCCCAGACACACCTCTCATCACTCCGATTGTCCTCCCCGTACCCTCATGCCCCATAGACCCCACCCCAGGGTGTCATTAATCTGTGGGGGAGGGGGGGGGGGAAGCACTGAGCTAGGCTTAGTAAAGGTTAAAGTAAAGGGTGTAAAACCAGAGACTGGTCAGCTCGTATATTTACTTTTGGCGATGGCTTCTCACTGCATCATCACCGGTATCGATGGTGCAAGCAAAGTAGGGAGGACTCCACTCAGCCATAAAAAGTCTGGTGCCTGGGAGTGGAGGTGCTCTGGGGATGTTAAGTCAAATGGCCGGTGGCGAGGGAGGGAAAGAGTGTGTCTTGCCCTCGGGCTCTGAATCAGGGCTACTCGTCCTCTGGCCTCCTGTTGGACGGGTGGGGTCTTTCAAACAATGCAGTCAGTCAGTCAGTCAGTGTTTACGTGTCATTTTGAGGAACACGTCCTGCCTGCAGAGTGTTATTGAAGAAACCAACAGCCACCACCTACTCACTCATATCTATACGGCCTCTGGTTGGTTCACTCGAAGAGCTTTATTTCTGTTCATTCTGAGATTGCTCGCTACGCTGTTGTTCAGCCGGCTGCTTTGTGCAGCGACCTCCCGTTGCCCTCTCCACTCGTTAGAGAAGGGGGAGTGCAAGGGTTGCCTCCTGCTTATCCAGCAGCTATGGACCTAATGGCGAGACTCAAATCTGAACAACAACGTAATGCAATGGTGAAGTACGTCTGAGGGACGAGAGTGTGCGCCATAGTCTCTAGCATGGGGTAACCTTCGGCTGAATGTCGGAATGAGCAAGATTCAGTTTTTTTGTCATGCCAACATAATTACAAGCAGCATTCGCGTACAGCAATGAAATACCCGATGCTTGAATATCTCAGGGTAGCTCGACAGGGCAAACCAACTAATATCAAACAGAACGGTTATTAAAACATTAAACGCTATTAAGGGCTTTGGAGTTTGAGATGAATGCCTTGAAGCCAAAATATACTTTTTTTTGGCTACCGTTACTTTTTTAGTCCACATACTAACGGTATAATGGATATTTTCCTGAAGCCTGAAGGCATGAAGAAAAGTAAACGCATGAAAAATATGGCAATTACAATTTTATCGGCATCTATTTGAAAACACTCAACGTGAATAAGTAGCCCATAAACTGTTTTAAATAGTTGAGTTTCTGTCCACAATTCAAACCACTAGTCTTCCACAGGGAAGTAATTTAAATATACGTCCACGTTTACTAGACCTTAAGGTAACAAGCGGAGAGTAACAACCCATCCCTGGTCCATTTGAGTGAGCCCCCGTATATCGTTTGGGCTGGCGGGTTGACACCTCAGCCACAAGCTTTATATCTCTCTCTCTCGGTTTGCTGTGGACTTTAATGGGGTTGCTGCCTGGAACACCAACCGACCCCTGCAAAGGGCTCCCCCGCGGTCCTAACGCCCTGTGTGTTTGTTTCCGTCAGGTGGGTAACAAGGTGGAGCTGGAGCCCAGGCAGTTTGTGGACTGGATGCGCATGGAGCCGCAGTCCATGGTGTGGCTGCCCGTGCTGCACCGCGTGGCCGCCGCCGAGACGGCCAAGCACCAGGCCAAGTGCAACATCTGCAAGGAGTGTCCCATCGTGGGCTTCAGGTAAATGCATGCACACACACACACACACACACAAAGACACGCACACACACACACACTAATCTATCTTGGATCTTTCATGCACTTCCCCTCGAAAAAGACACACGTATACATGAATATAGACAGTAAGAATCTCTCTAAAACACAATAGAGATCGCGTGCACTGAAACACAAATCCTATTAGCGTTATATATGCTATGTGATGCATACACACTCACATACGCACACTTTAGGTTACATTCAAGGGGGGAGCACTTCTGATGTGGGACAGCTAGACCGTATGGTCCAAGCCGCTGCTGCTCTTTCTCCAATTCCGGCAATGCTTTCATCCAAACGCTTTTCAGTCTTCCAATGTTTACGCCGCGAGCCAAGATGAGCAGTGACACGGAAACCCACGTCACAGAAATCCGGCGAGCGTGTGCTCTTCTTCTGCCCAGAAAGAGCTTGTTTGACAGAGGAGAGCTTAACCCCCCGGAGGGAGATGCTTAACATCGGAGAAAACGTCCACCAAGCGATCGAAAAGATACAATCGTGGATGCACTTTTGGACAGCATGCGTCGGTCCATGCTAAGTAGTGGGAAGGGGGGGGGACATCCAGTCAGACGTTTGACGAAAGCACAACGCTCGACGAAGCACAACGCTCCCCGGCCTTGTCAGTGATCGATGGGGGGGGGGGAATGGGGGGCGAGGGAATAACTCATTGGCTGGAGTGAGGGCAGCCGGGGCAGTGCTGGTCATTTTGTGAGGCTGCTGGTGTTGAGCCCCGCGCCACACACCCTCTGAAGTGCAACTTCTCCCGGCCAACCAGGAGGGACGGTGGTGGGGACGCCCTCCAAAGCCAATCCTCGCAGTGAAACTAAACCTGAACTAAAACGATTAATTAAGGGTATTAGCGGCCTGCTCTTCTGAAGGTGAAACCCCCCCTTCCACTAATATGCTGCACGTCAACGTGTAATGGTGCGTTTGACGCGCCGGTGTCTTGGGCACGGCTCCGGCCTCTGATGTATGGGCTCTCGTAGATCATCACTGTCCCTCTCTCACTCACCCTCTCTCGCTCTCCTATGGGCTAACCTTGAGAGAGAGAGCGAGAGCTAGAGAGGGGGAGAGAGCTAGAGAGGGGGAGAGAGCTAGGGAGAGAGAGAGGGAGGGGGAGGGGGAGGGGAAGAAAGAGAGAGAGAGAGAGAGATGAAGGAGCAGATCCGTTGACTGTCAGGGGCCCCGTTCTCCGTTAAGAGGGCCTTAATGGCCCAGCCGTCGAGGACGGCCACCGCTAGCGATGTAGCCGTTTGTCGCGCGCGCCGCGGCCACGCCCCTTTTGCCCATGCGTCCCACGGATGAATAACGGGGCACTTAAGTGGAGATCTACGGCATATACGCCCCACAGGCATAGACGGTAATGTGTTTTATCGCTGGACCCACTGACTCACACACTCGCACACACACACACACACACACGCATGCGTACACGCTCATGCATGTCCACACACAATGCACACAAGCGTCAACACACACACACACACACACACACACACACACACACACACACACACACCGGCCACACACTAGTTCCACTAGCCATTAGTTGCGGTCTGTCTTCCTTTGTGGCTGTGTCCACTATATATCTGCTCTTATCTCCTACTTCGTCCGCCGCCCCTGCCCCGCTCTTCCCTTTTGTCCGGGCTACTCCATCTTGCCCCGTGTCACTCCGCTCAGCTCCAGTTTTGTCTGGCTGCCTCTGTGTGCCCCATGTGTCTGTCTCCGGCTCCCTCCTTCACTCACACACACTTGTGTTTGGCTCACACTGTGGGTCTCTCTCGCTCTCCCTCAAAGTCTCTGTCCTTCTCTGTAATTGAATGTGTGTCCTTTGCGCCGTCTCGGGCTGCATTTTTCTTGCTCCCTCTCTCTACGCTCTTATCTCTCACACTGCTCCTATTCTTCCTCTTCTGTGACTTTATGTCTCACTTTTTGTTTCTGCCACATTATGTCTCTCATACTTTTGTCTCAATGTCTCTTTCTACCTCTCACTTTGTGGCTCTATGTCTCCCTCTCTCTTTCACATTGTCACTCTGTCTCACTCTCACACGCTGTCTGTCTCTCACACGTTGTGTCTCTGTGTCTCTCCAACAATGTGTCTCTATGGCTCTCTCTTTCACACGCTGTGTCTCTATGTCTCTCTCCAACATTGTGTCTCTATGTCTCTCTCTCACATTGTGTCTCTATGTCTCTCTCCAACATTGTGTCTCTGTCTCTCTCTCACATTGTGTCTCTATGTCTCTCTCTCACATTGTGTCTCAATGTCTCTCTCTCACATTGTGTCTCTATGTCTCTCTCCAACATTGTGTCTCTGTCTCTCTCTCACATTGTGTCTCTATGTCTCTCTCTCACATTGTGTCTCTATGTCTCTCTCTCACATTGTGTCTCTGTCTCTCTCCAACATTGTGTCTCTGTCTCTCTCTCTCGTATTATGTCTCTATGTCTCTGCCTCTCACATGCTGTTTCTCAAATGTCTCCGTCTCCCTCTCACATTGTGTCTCGTGTCTCTCTCACACATTGTCTCTATGTCTCTCTCTCACACGCTGTGTCTCTGTCTCTCATTCACACATTGTCTCTATGTCTCTCTCACACATCTTGTCTTTCTCTCTCTCACACATTGTCTCTATGTCTCTCTCTCACACGCTGTGTCTCTGTCTCTCATTCACACATTGTCTCTGTCTCTCTCTCACACCCTGTGTCTCTATGACTCTCTCACACATTGTCTCTATGTCTCTCTCTCACACCCTGTGTCTCTATGTCTCTCTCTCTCTCACACACATTGTCTCTATGTCTCTCTCTCACACCCTGTGTCTCTATGTCTCTCTCTCTCACACATTGTCTCTATGTCTCTCTCTCACACCCTGTGTCTCTATGTCTCTCTCTCTCACACATTGTCTCTATGTCTCTCTCTCACACCCTGTGTCTCTATGACTCTCTCTCACACATTGTCTCTATGTCTCTCTCTCTCACACCCGGTGTCTCTATGTCTCTCTCTCTCACACATTGTCTCTATGTCTCTCTCTCACACATGTCTCTGTCCCCCAGGTATCGCAGTCTGAAACACTTCAACTATGACGTGTGTCAGAGCTGCTTCTTCTCCGGGCGAACCGCCAAGGGCCACAAGCTCAACTACCCAATGGTGGAGTACTGCACGCCGGTGAGAGTCGCACGCATGCCCACGCCCACGCGCGTAATCAAACACACCACACACACACACACACACACACACACACACACACACACACACACACACACACACACACACACACACACACACACACACACACACACACACACATCTAGTGGCTCATTTCCTATCTCTTTTCCACAGGCTCATATACTCTGTGAATTAATTTAATTAAACCCTCCCTGTGCTACTCACACATTAGTGTATGCACATACACACACACACAGACACACACGTTTTGTAGCGCTTTATCCTTATCATTCATTAGGGCTGTTCATTTATTAGAGTAATAGTCACTCCTGTTAACCCCCAGAATATATTACATGCTTGGTTTGAATACCCAGACACATACACACACACACACACACACACACACTATGTCTATCACATCATACAATGAGGTTACACCCTGGAAGACCCACAGAGACCCCGGCCACTCCGGCCTCCATTCTCTTCCCCACACCACTCTGTCAATTGGTCTGATTCCCCGCAACTGCTCTCTGTCCAAATTGGTTTCACATGGACCAATGTGTGAAGCCTCTCTCTCCTCTTCTGTTCTGTTCTGTTCTCTTTCTCTTTCTCTCGCTCTCGCTCCCAGTCTGGTTAACTTTCGCTCTCTTCCTTTGAATCCATCTCTCTCTACCTCCCTCTTTCTCTCTTATAACAGAGTGTGTGATTTATAATTTCTCCCTGAAAAGCGATATTCCTCCTTGCTCTTCACGAGGCAGAAGAATAGAGGAGAGGAAGACTCTGGGAGTGAGATTGACTGTATTCTCTCCTTCAGAGGGGGTTTGTTCCACAAGCCTGCCACACAAAGTGATGCTTTCTCCTTTATCTCCTGGCCTGTTTTACACATTGTGCATCGCGCTCGCTGTCCTACATCTCCGCCAGTGCTAGGCACTAAAAGTCTGAGTGTGTTGGCAAACTCGTTACTGGAGCGCCATGCTGTCCTCGGGGCTTACACTTCTAACAACATGTTCTCCAGTCCTCTTCCCGCGTCTCGCTAACAAAGTACAAAGTACCCCTCAACAACCCAAAACAACATTGTCAAGCTGTTCCTGTATCTACTGTCTATTTTCATTTATGTGTCAATGCCACACATTTTGAGACGATAATTACGCACTCTGCGACTGTTGTAATCTGAGCGGCTGTGGCTGGGAGCGGCCATTTTGAAGCAGCCATTTAGTTTCTCCGCAAATTGAGACTGGAGGCACCTCCAACCTTGGCGGAGGATGTCGGCTCGGGGATGTGTGAGCGATGAGCAGTGTCGGTTAATGAAGACGTTCTTCAAGCTTTTAATTTGGAAGCGTGGCCGAAGCGAGCGGTGCCGACGCCATTCCTCCCCTAACTCGCTGGCCTTGCTGTGCTTGGCCGCGTCAGTGTGGGGCGACGTCCCCTGAAGCGACGGCGACAGCCTCTGAATGGCGCTCATAAACTAAAAGCTCTCGTGGATTACTGCTTATTTCTTGCGAGGCAAACAAAACACAGTTTGTTTATGCCTTCCCCTTAACTGAAATCTGTCAGGTTTCTCAATTTCCAAGCCCCCCCCCCCCGGTTATTAAATCAAGGATTGGATAATTAAGTACAGTGGTTTGCTGAAGAAGAAGAAAATAAAAGCCCTACTCTTTCTCTAGTTTCAGTCTTTTTTCAGATAATAATGTAAAGAATATGTAGCATATTGATATGGATAGTTATGGATAATAGTAATGTATCTCACAGTTATATGCACACACTGGGCCAGCGGCAGTGTGTGTTGTCATCTGAGTAATGGAGTGGAAAGCTCCCCACCTTTCAACCGTCTGTCTTTTGCTGTTGTTAAGCAGTCGCTGGTAAACAGAGAGACCTACTCTGCATTAAGACGCCTGCAGCTAGGGAGCAGGTAGGGGGGGGGGGGCGGGCACCTGTTGACGGAGGCCTACAGGTAAGCCGGTGACACACTCTAAATGTCACAACGCTCACATCCCTCCCACCTCCCATCGAAAGTGTGCCGGGCCACTCAGGAGCTGGGACAAACTTGACGCAAACCCCTCTGTCTCCCTCCCCCCCCCCCCCCCTAATCCTCCTCTGCAAGCCCTCCGCTTTTTTGAGGCTGGATAATTGCTTGTTTCCCAATCTATGTCACGTTTTAGGTTGTGTGTTGGTAAATAAGCCATGGGAAATCTTTATAGTCAGCTCACTGCCTCGCTTCTGTCAACTTGGGGTGTGTGTGTGCATGCTTGTCTGTGCGTGTGTGTGTGTGTGTCTGTGTGCGTGCGTGGGTGTCTATGTGTGTGCGTGGGTACATTTGTCCAGGGGGATTGATTGTCAATTGCCTGTGCAGAAAGCACTCGGACGGGGGGGAAAACACTTGCAAATGATCTCGTTAGCAAAACACGGGCAAACACTAATATATTTAATGTAACTAATAATCTACATCCTCTCTCTCTCTCTCTCTCTCTCTCTCTCTCTCTCTCTCTCTGGCTCTCTCTCTCTCTGGCTCTCTCTCTCTCTGGCTCTCTCTCGCTCTCTTTATATCGCCAGACCACGTCGGGAGAGGACATGCGTGACTTCACCAAGGTGCTGAAGAACAAGTTCCGCTCCAAGAAGTACTTTGCCAAGCACCCGCGGCTGGGCTACCTCCCTGTGCAGACAGTGCTGGAGGGAGACAACATGGAGACGTACGTCCCGGATCTAGTGAAAACACACAACACATATTTGCATTGGTTTCTGTGGCTTTGTGCGTATATCTATATTTATACATATGGAGAGGAGGAGAAAGTGTTTGTCGTTTCATTTGGTCGGCATTCAACTTGTGATTCCACGATGGACCCCAGCCCCTACCGCCCAAAAAGTATAAACATGGAAGGGCGGGGAGAACACACACACACACACACACACACACACACACACACACACACACACACACACACACACACACACACACACACACACACACACACACACACACACACACACTAAATTCTACTGAGGAGAGTGTGTGTTTGGGTGTAGCTCGGAGTGGGAGAGAGCGTAGCAATCTATATTTGTGGGTTTATTTGGCTGTGAGCCCGGCCTTTACCTGGTTACGTTCCCAGAGCTATACATCTCTCTGGCGGGTGGCTGACTGCTCGCCGGATGGCTGGATGGCTGGCTGACTGACTGCCTTAATTGCTGGTTGACTGACTGTACGGCTGGCTGGCATGCCCGCTGACTGACTGACTGCTGGCCGGTTGGCAGGATGGCTGGCTGGCTGGCCGGTTGGCTGGCTGACTGGCTGGCTGGCTAGCTGTGGTCTCGATGACAGGCCCTGATTTACCGGGCTGGGGGTTTACCAGCAGACCGTTTACCAGCAACACGTTATGCAAATGAACGGAGCAGAACTCCGCCCAGCTGTGGAGCCGTTGAATTATGGTCCTCCACCGCACCCTGGGATCCATTTCTATTTTAATGCACCAACGCGTTAAGTCGTTTCTCTTCGGCACCTCACAAATGTCCTGTCAGCCAGTGTGTACGTGTCTGTCAGTCTGGGGACGGTAATCATAGAGCTGTCGTCCCTCCTTTTATAAATCCACCCGTTGCTTTTAGCCTTCCGCGCGGATACTGTATCTGCTTTATCCGTTTTCCTTCCTGGATGTCATTCTAAGCGTAAAGGATGTCGACGCCTCGCGCCGGCTCCACTCATCACGTCCCTGCGTTGCCTGGCCTCCCCGGCACAAACAACAATACTAAACAAACTACGATAACACACAGACTAAGACGAGGAGCACCGCCCTTCAGGGGACATCCACGTGAGGTGGACACATAAGAACGCTCACGACTCTCAGTCCTTCTGCTTACTTTCTCTCGCTCTCCCCTGCCTCTCTGTACCTCTCGCAATGACTATCTCCTCTCTCTGTCTCCGCCCCTCTAGCTATAACCTCAACCTGTCCCTCCCACGTCCTGTCACTCCTCTCCCTGTGTCTTTGCCGTATCCTCTCTGTCACCCTTGTTCTCTCTCTCTCTCTCTCTCTCTTTCTCTCTCTGTCTCTGCCTCTGTCTCCGTCTCTCTCTCTCTTTCTCGCTCTCGCTCTCTCTCTCTCTTCTCTCATGCTCTCTCTCTCCCTCTGTCTGTGTGTGTGTGTGTGTGTGTGTGTGTGTGTGTGTGTGTGTGTGTGTGTGTGTGTGTGAACAACCGCCCTGTCATCGTCCCCTCGCCTGACAAACACAGCACACCACCAAAATGTCTTGCCAAAATGGGCAGAGGGGGATGTGGGAGAGAGTCACGCCCTTGGCGTCGCAACTGTCTTCTCTCTCGCTGCTGGGGAGATGAGGACATGCCCGGTGCTCCCGGTGCTCTCTTCCCCACTGTTTACACACAGGGATGACTCGGGTCATTTTTCATTTAAATCCCGTTAAGGGAGCGGGATACGGGTGTGATCGGTTACCGGGGAGATGCCATTCAACCCAACGCCCACTAGTGTTTTGCTTCTCACATTCACGAGCCTCCAGACAACCTCCATCCACAAGTTAATAAACGCATGCACTAGGTCACTGCCAAGGTCAATTCTCTGTTCCCTCCCCTGGTACTCCCAAAGTATTCTAATATTTTTATTTGATTTGTTTTGTGTGCCACTCGCACACAATCTGCATGCGTAAAATATCTATACCGGTAATTATACAATGATAATGGATCCGTCCAAACGTTGGAAAAGAATTGAATATATATTTTCAACAATCCGAATCTTAAGGGTTCCCTCTGGGACTTTGGAGCTTGTCAAAGTGGCTTCCAACGACACTGCAAGCCGAGTGAGAGGATAGAGGGAAGTGGCTCGCTGGTATTTTCTCACCCGCTAAATGCACTGTCTCACCAAATAGCTTCTCCGCCACGCTTTTCTGACACCCACTCTGGTTTTTCTGCACCTTGAGCGAACAGATCGCCACCCACTCACGCCGCCCACGGAAATCTTTACCTAATTACACGGCTTGGTAAAGGTTGAGCTACATTCGATCATTCAAACAAAGAGCTAGTGATTGCCCTCCTCCAACTCTAAACCTATACTAAGAGACACCGGTCTCATTTAAATACATTATGAGTTTATTTGTCATTCCAACCGAAGACCTATGGAATAATGGAAAAAAAAAAGATCATACAATAGTATGTATAATAATATACACTATATGACTCCCGTAACTCAGACACATTTCGGTTGTACTGCCCATATAAGAGTGCAGCTATATACAAAGTTGTATGACCAAAGTCGGTGTGAGAAGATTTTGGCATGCAGCAATTTCGCTCCACAGTGATTATTCCCTTTATTCTATGCAAATACTTTTCAAAGAGTTGGTGACACAATCAATATTCTCTTAATGGTAATCCCCTACTGGCACAAACTTGAATTGCCATATACATCTTTCAGCATGTAATCCTTTGACACTATCCTGCCAATCGCACAGAAATCCTTAGATATCAACATCACAGCATTTCAAAGGCTTTCTGCGGACTCATTACAACCTTCACCGGATCTGAAGTGTGGTTACCTTCTTCCGGGTGGGTCCATCTCCACACTATCGGCAGCGTCTGCAGTGAGTGAGCTGCTCAATTTTGACTTTGAGATCCACAAAGACCACATGGGGCCCGTCGGATGTGCTTTGATATGCTTCAAATTGGGCATTTGTTAAAGCAGCCTTTACCCGGGCGTGGCTTATATCCAAGTTTGTTCAAGCCGCAGTTGTTAGCAAGTGCAGCTTATGCACAATGTAATGTCTATATTAGTGCAACTACGGTAAAACTCTAGATAACAAATGTCAAACTTTTCCTAATTGGAGCCAAACGACTGACAGGGAAAGTGTGTAAAACTGGTGACATAATTTGACCCTGTTAACGCGCCGATAAATTGAGCTGAAATTAAGAGCCATAGTAATGCCCTGAAATAATAACTAGTGATGTCCTGCTGGCTTCAGAGACAATAACAGTTAAAAAACACATTGATCTCTGCGGAGAGTGATTTGAGTTTCCAGTCCTCCACTAATGGCCGTGAGTTAAAAGCGGTGAAAACCTTGCTATTGATTGTTGTCTTCCGTAGCGGCGGTTATTATCGGTTTTTATTTAACGATTTTGCGGTTGACGTCGCTGTGTATGAACATCTAAATGCTCTGGAATAAAATGCATTCTCAGGGCCTTTCAGGGTGTCACAGTATCCTACTGGCGTTAATGATGTCTCCTCTGACAAAATGTGGGTGTTACTTTACATCCTCAGCCTTTAGCTCTCTCTCTCTCTCTCTCTCTCGCTCTCTGTCTCTCACTCTTATACTCTCTCCCTCTCTCGCTCAGTTTTTTCTTACTTTTCTGCCTGACTCTTGTCTTTGTCTACCTATTTCTCTTATCCCTCTCTTGCTGACTTTCATCCCCTATATATTTGTCAGTTCTTTTTCTGCTATACCACAACCATCCCTCTCACTCTATCTCCCCCCACACCTACACCCATCTCTCTCTCTCTCTCTCTCTCTCTCTCTCTCTCTCTCTCTCTCTCTCTCTCTCTCTCTCTCTCTCTCTCTCTCTCTCTCTCTCTCTCTCTCTCTCTCTTCCCCCAAAGCCCCACACCCACCCAAGAATCTACAGGGCCAGCACTGTCTTACTGTCTTTTGTCTGACATGTTTGAGGAGGTGTCTGGTTTGAGAATACGTGGCAGGCTGTGGTAACACACACACACAGCTTCGATTTTTTCACAAATCTATCTTTGGTATTGCTGCCGATGCAGGGATTGACACATTAGACGCTTGTCTTGGCAATGGATCGCGCTATCGGCTGCCAGTCACGTCCAAAATTGCTAGTGGGCAAGGAGGCTGTCGTGTGTCCCCACGGAGCAGTTGAAAAGCTAATTTGAAAACCGGGCAGAGTGCAGGTCTACGTTTCACAATGGCCATTATTTGAATGGCACTCTCCAAATTGAACTTATTTTTTTGCTTTTGAATTTCGGGGGCTGTTTCCACGGTCGATTAGGTCCACTCCATCACCGTGAATGGGAATATTAAGCCCAATGTTTTTTATTTGTTTATTAAACCCTGCTGTGTGTGCACAAAGCGATTTTTGGGTTTATGAAAAAAGTGAGAAAATAAAATCTGACCGAAGTTCAGGAAACCTGCACTCTGCCCGGTTTTCCAAAAATTTGGCCAACTGGGTCCTCTGAAGCAGAGCTCAGAGGACCCTCTCTCTCTCTCTCTCTCTCTCTCTCTCTCTCTCTCTCTCTCTCTCTCTCTCTCTCTCTCTCTCTCTCTCTCTTCGCTTCATCGCGGTTCATTTCCTATAGCCGCTAGATCCCTCTCGGTTTCAAAGCCTTTCCGCTCTTGCACACTTTATTTCTATTACTCCCACACTCAGTGATACCATCCCTCTCTCCTTCTCTGCTTTGCCTCTCTCTCTCTCTCTCTCTCTCTCTCTCACTCTGTCTCTCTCTCTCTCTCCGTGTCTCTCTCCGTGTCTCTCTCTCCGTGTCTCTCTCCGTGTCTCTCTCTCCGTGTCTCTCTCTCTCCGTGTCTCTTTCCGTGTCTCTCTCCGTGTCTCTCTCTCTCCGTGTCTCTCTCTCTCCGTGTCTCTCTCTGTGTCTCTCGGCCCTTAACTAGTCCCCGCCAGTTTTACGAGGTGCCGCTCCCATCTGAAGGTTAAAACAGCCGGCTCAGTCACGGTAGACGGGGTCAGAGGAATGATGGGAAAAGAATATCACTAGCTCAGCAAAGGCTCGCCGTGCTCCGCTGAAAATACAAAACGTAAAAAGAAAAAAAACATGCTGGCGAGCAAAATGATCCGTCCCTCACGGTCGACTGGCATGGGGGTTTTGTCTTCTTGTTTCTCTTTCTTTCTTTCTTTCTTTCTCTTTATCACTCTCGCTCTCTCCATCTCTCTCTCTCTCTTGCTCTCTCTCTCCATCTCTCTCTCTCGATCGCGCTCGCTCGCTCTCTCTCTCTCTCTCTCTCTCTCTCTCTTGCTCTCTCTCTCCATCTCTCTCTCTCTTGCTCTCTCGCTCTCTCTCTCTCTTACATTTGTTATTCTCCTCGTGGTAAGAAGAGCGTAACTGCTTAAGCCATCGCGTCGTGCAAGAATCGAGACACACACACAGCAGCACACACACAGCTCTCTGAATCCTCCATACTGAGAACAGAAACACCTGAAGAAGAGGAAAGCCGACCAACCAATCTCTCGACCCCCATCCAAATTGTTGAGCCATGATCTTACCGGCTCCAACTGTTCTACCCCCCCGCCACAAATCTCCACTCAGGAAAATAATGAGTTTTCTGTTCCTATATTTAGTCTTCTATTCACCAATTAAGAAATGCTTCTCATCAAATGTCATTGAATATCAAAGGGAAACAGCCAATGCTACATGCAATGCTTCATAACAAAACCAATAATTTAGTCGTAAAAGCTTTCCACCACTTTGAATTCCAACCCCAGTCGCTCGTCTGACCACCCATGCGTCACTGATGTGTTTTTCTTTGTTTTCTAAGCACTGGTTGGAGTAACCTTTAAGTCTAACGCCTCAGCCGTCTCTTTTACCCGATACAGCGTCTGTTCTCGTGCCCCCTTGTTGTTTGATAACTCCTTCGTAAAAGACGGATCTTTCCTCTGCGGGAGGTTGGAACTGCCGCTCGGTTGTTTGCAGAGTGCTGGGGTGTACCTCAAGTGTGGCTAGCAGTGGTCACAGATAAGTGACTCACTTATAGGCCTTTCACACATGCACCGAATGTCTAAACCTCTCTCTGCAATCCCCGGTGGGGGACATATGTGTGAACTAGGGATGTGTCGGTCGCGACTGATTCGCGAACGAATCCCGAAAGTGAACGACAAGAACTGGTTCCCCAAAACAAGAAGAACTGGTTCTTTGATTCTTTATTTTTTAACATAAACCAAACATATGGTCACGTAAATAAAATATACGAACGAACAGAGCTCCGTCTCCCCGCGACTTATATTGATTGAGTCTACAACTTTCTCAAAGATTCAGCCAATGAGAGGTAGCAATGGTGTTGGTATGGCACCTGGGTAAACCAATGACAAGGCGGTACCGTCGAATATGCGCGCTTTCTCTGTCTGACGTATCTTGGGTCATACCATTAGACATATATCCCCCTACATTTTTTCGAAAATAGACTTGACCTCCAGCTGTTTATTGGATAAACGCATTTCCCAATCCCAGGAGTCTTTGCTCCATTCTACGTCAATTTAAGAACAAACAAAGAAATTAAACTGCAGTTCGTATTTTTTATTTATGACCATGCAAGTTCTGTAATGCCTGAACAATGAAGAATTAAATGTAAAGTAAAATAAAATTATAAATGTAAAACCATGAATGAAATATAGAGAGTAAGCAAGTGGTATAAATATTGGTGGGACGTTCGATATACTATATAGCAGGCATCTCCAAACGGCGGACTGCTGTCTTGACGGTCCTATCCGGACCCATGACCAATTAAAAAAAAAAAAAAAAAAATTTATTTTTTATATTTTTTAATATGTAATCTGACGTAACGAACGAATCAAAACGACCGAATCAAATAAACGAATCGTTATAGTGAACTGAACTGAAAGAACTAGTTCCCGGAAAAGAATCATTTTGCCCATCCCTAGTGTGAACAGAAATGTCTGAATCACCCAGGCCCAAGGTCTAAGGTCCTGTTGCTGACGTGTTGATGACGTTTCTATCATGCGACTGGCCTGTAACCAGGAGACACTTCTCTCCTGTATTTTTGCGTTCCAACCTCTTTCTGCTTTCCACTCTTTTGTTGATATTGCGGATCCGTCTCAATAAATGCAGTGTTGATGTCACCACCATTTTCAACGTGTTGTAAACAAAACACTTCGACTTCTGTTGCATACTATTTGCGTACCTCCTACACACACTGCCTAGGCCACCACCTAAAGTATACAGAGCATCTCCGATATGCGTGAACACGGCTGATGTGGCTTGTCTCCTGGTGTGTGTTGCATGCGTGAAAGGGCGACTCCCAGTCATCTCCAGACCGGAGTGTGAAATAACTATTGGTGACTTACACTCCCTCTGATCAGATCCTACTGACTGTCCCCTCTGTGGATGTATTCTTCAGTATGACTTGCGGTAACCATACCTCCAGCAGACTCCACCTTTTCCATGCGTTGTCTGCGGAACGGTGACGGGACTGTGACTTGCCCTCGTCCTCTCCCCTCATGCCCCCACTGTTCTAGCACACTCGTGATCCCGATAAAAAATGTACTGTGCTACCTTTCCCCCCCTCCCTCCCTTCCTCCCTACCTCCCCTTCCCTCCCTCTCCCTATCTCTTCTCTTACAGTCCTGTCACCCTCATCAGCATGTGTCCGGAGCAGTACGAGTGAGTATCGCCAGTGGGACACCGCAGACACCGACCCCCTCCCTCCCCCCGCCACCCCCCCCCCCCACTATCCTAATCCCATCCTGACCGGGATGCCTCCCCCCCCTCCGAAACTGCATCCAATCTCACACGACCGGTTCCCGATTGCATGACGGCACGCATCATCAATGCCCGTGCACGTCTAATTCTGCATGCCCGCCTGCCACGATCGACCGGCCGAGAACGCGACCCACCACCCCTCCCAGCATCCTCTTCTGCAACCACTAACGCTTCTTTCTCTCCGCCCACCCCCCACCACCACGACCACCACCACCACCACCAGTGTCCAGCTCCCGTTTGGATAGCACGTAGCTCTCTAGATCACTCCCCTGCTTTGTTCTCCACGGTTGTCCACCATAGGCACCTCCTCCAGACTGTTGCGTGTATCATTTGTTTGTTTCCAGGGGGGCTTGTGCTGCACAGGGCCACGCATAGCGTGTGCGTGGATCACGTCGAGCCCACCCGTGTGTTTGTTCGTGCATGGCCATTTGCTCACACACATCCATTGCACCCCTTCCTCCCATGTCATTCTCACAGGCTGTCCCAGTCACCGCAGCTCTCTCATGACGACACCCATTCCCGGATAGAGCAGTATGCCAGCAGGTAGGCCTCGTTCCAACCGACCACCACCACCACCACCCCCCGTTCATCCTCTCCCCTCCTCAGGGTAGCCGCCTTGTTAAGTGTCGGGGCAGATGTTGTTGTAAATGCTCGCTCAAGCACAAGCACTGCCCGCTCCTTGTCGCCTGATTGAGAACGTAAGTCCCATCACCAGGGTTCATCATCGGGGCAATGATTCATCGGATGATTACACACAACGTTTCGGTGCTCGTGGAGAATTTGCCAAAGACGATCATGTCTTTGGGGAATATGTTTGAATAATATTTACACCGAGCCTTTGAAGTTAGAGGGCGACGGAATCAATCACAGATATTCTTTCGACGCGAGAACCGTCGGCATATGACAATGTCAAGAAGCATTTACATTTCAGCACTTAGGGGGGAGGGGGTTGATTCACACATCATGACCAAAATAATTCCCACAAAAGGCGTGCTGGCTGCCAGGGCCCGGCGGCCATGCCAGCCCGCTCTCTTAATATATTGCCCTCGCCCACCATCGTGGCTGGGGACTCCTGGCTATGGTAGCTGGGATTAAAGTGGCTGTAGATCTTCCCAATGGCCAGCTCTACTCAGGGCCATCATACATTCTGGTCACACGCTTTGCTTATTTGTCACCGACGGCTGCATCAGTTTTTTGTCCGTATACGCGCGCGCAGAAAACCTTTTGGTAGTCTTCATTCTGTCCTTGTACGGTGCATCTGGCCTATAACCTCCCTGTAATAACACATCATTAACCTTCTGTCTGGATCCCTTCCTTGACACCAACCCGCATCAACAGGGCAATTTGAACAAATGCATGATCACGCACACGCTCACACGCACCCAAATTGCGACCTGCCGTATCTCCATACAACAAGGGTTAGTGCAGGTCTTTCAGGACGTGCAGATGACTAGCCTCGCTGCATGCTAAGGCGGTCCGGCTGGTTGTTAAGATCATGTTCCCTAATCTGCCCAGCGAGCCGGCTACAGCGAGCCTATTACAGAGCTCAGTACACACTGCCTTTGATCTGCGGGGCCAATCTAATTAGTAGTCCTGCTTTGTCTGGATCCATGTCTGAACCCCGCGCCCGCCACCAATGTCGGGCCACGCTGTGGGCCACCGAGGGGAGGGGCCTGGAGGGACACTCGTACACACATTTCAAATGGATGGTTTGGGTATCATCTATGATGTGGTTGAGCGGCATTTTATATACTTTTGGGGTACACTCATACACTTTATCTTTGTCGTGTGTATGTTTTATGTTTTGATCTATGTATATAAGGCTGGCATATATATATATGTATATAATATATCTATATATCTATATCTATATATATATATTATATATATATATATATATATATATATATATATATATATAGTTAAAATGTCTATCACCCTAAACATGTGTCTAATAAGTTTAAAATAACACTTAAGCCACATTGTATTTGGTCACTTAATCATCATCAATTGGGCGGAGGACTTTATTGTCAACAGAATTTTCGACTGAATTTCAATTCAGACGAGATGGGTTTGGTGACCTTAAGAATGATGTTTGGGAACACAGGCTAATGGATTGATGAAGTGATTACCATGCTGCCACGTTCCCACCTCATTGTATCCTAACAAGCTTATGACACAGCGCCGTTGGAGTCTAATACATATCAGGCTCTATATAACGGGCCTAGTCTTATCTGATAAAACATGACGACGACGATGATGAGGATGATGGTGCCGGTGGTTCTGTTCATGATGATGATGATGATGCTGTTCCTCACAGATTGGCCCAGATGGAGCGCTCCAACGGCTCTTTGCCAACTGACAGCAGCTCAGCGACAGGAAGCATGTGAGTGACACCTCTTTTAAATACAACCTTGTCATAACGACAAGCTTTTTGGTGTGTCGTTGTTTTTTCCTCGCCTCTAAATGTAGGAACAGGCATTGTTTGTGTTTGCTCTGTGTGTTGGTGCTCCTAAAACAACATCAGAAGTTGGCTTTTTTAACATTTCCTGACAAGAATTGAGAGAGGTGATGAAGAGGTTTTGCAACCTACAATGCACTACCTGTGATAGCAAAGACTTATCTTCAAAATACCCATTGAGGAGATTGGCTCAAGAGCTGAAGTGTAGAGTGTGCGTGCGTTTGTGCGTGCGTGCATGCGTGGGGCGTGTGCATGTATGGGGCGTGTGCGTGCATGCTGGTGCTGCATGCTTTTGTCGACTTCATTCTTCAAGGGCATGGTAAGTCTTTTTCTCCCAACTGAGATGCTATCATGAGAATGAGTTCTTGAGATTTAGGAACAGATTGCACGTTTTGAGGTCACAAACACACACACACACACACTTGCACGCAGACTTAAACACATGGAGACATATACAACTAATCTTCTATTTGGAGGAGCTTGTTTTCAAATGTCGGCCTTCTTTTGTAGTGGAACCGGTCAATGATTTCACGTGTGAATCCTCATCATTTTCACTTTGTTCGAGTGTGGCCCGTGTTTGAAACTGGCTTTACAGAGCCTGGAGAAGATTTACGATGCTCTTCATCGAAAGCGATCCATAGTGACTTACAGAGAAGCCTCGTTTGAGGACGTGTAACTTGGGGATTAAACCTAGCTTTCAGCAGAGAGTCAACAACCAATCCATCACCCTATCCTGCCATCATAAAATGTTGACCTCAATTAAACCTCCAACCTCTGTTCACATGTTTGTGTGACTATCCTTATTGAAACTGTTGCTTTTGATTTCCCCACACAACCATTTGGTTTGATCTTACTCATAAAAAGCTATAGTTTCATACCCTGGCTAATATCAAACTGCAAACACAAAACTTCTAAAAATGTGCCGGCAGATGGCAAGGCGGCAAGACGGAGTGAGTTTCAAAGAGTATGATTCCCTCAAAACTTTTGTTGAAGTCACCCATTATCTCCGCCTCCCCCCTCCTTGTTTGTGTTGCTCAAAGAGGAGCCATTATCTTTGTTAGCTTTCCCGCTCCGCCGGCTCAGATACAGGAGAACGGAGCCGTAATGAGCTGAGCACGCCGGTCCTTTGATGAGGACTAATGGGCGAGATAGCAGAGAGAACAGAAACAAGGAGGAAGAAGGCACGTTAACACAGCCGGCCTTCCTTCCAAACGTCCCTTTTCACACGGCGCACACATCACATTTGCCAAGATGGGTTCTAGTTGTCGTGGCGAACGCCAAATGTCAGCACGCAACGTTTGGACAAAGGAGCACGTCTCCTTTGTCTCTGTGTTAGTGGTATGTTAGGGAAACATACCACTAACACAGAGACAAAGGAGCACGTCTCCTTTGTCTCTGTGTTAGTGGTATGTTAGGGAAACATACCACTAACAGGCATGCACACATAGATATTTGTCGCCTTTTTTTTTTTTAGACCAAAGTGGGCCACCCCTGCGCCTGGGTCACTGTGTTCGATCTGTTGTCTGTAGTCTTCTTCAACGTACCGCTGAGGCACGCCGCCAACCCGCGGACACGCGTGCACACCAGGCGAAGGGAGGTTACCACCCCCTCTTGAAATGATGAAACACGTGTGATGTAACGTGGCAGACTTTTTTTTGCCAATTACATGCGTGTTTGATTTTCATGTTGTTGTTTTGCCTCCTGATCCGTTAAGCCTGCAAACTCTCATTTGCCGGTTCTGCAGATGCACCGATACAGTGTGGGTGTTTATTTTCTGTAGAGTTCTGGGAGCTAAGAAATACGTGACAAGGCCACACAAATTAGAAGAAATGAATAGCGTCTATTATTCACTCTTTTATTATTATTTTTTCGGGTGGCAAAAGAAACGCAGGGATTTGATCAAGGCTCCGTGAAATCACATAGGATCCTTCGTTCTTCTCCTTCATTCATTTCAGTGGCAATCTCTCCGTTTCCACCCGATCCCTCTGCGATGGCCTCCTTTCAGTCCTCCTTTCAGTTCTCTCTTTCATTTGTCGTGTCCTCTCTCTACCTCTGCTCTCATTACTTTCTCTTTCATGTCCCCCCCCCCTCTCTCTCTTTCCCCTCTCCTACTGCATTCTTCTGTCTCTTTCTTCTCCCTCCTCCCCTTTCATCAGCTGCTAATTGTAGTCTAATCAGGTTTCACCATAGCAGGGGTGCAGCTTTCAATTCATTTGGGCAAATTGTGCCATTTATTATGCCCCAGGGGTATATGAAAAAACAACAAAGCTGCATTTTTCTGACACTGAATAAAAAACACCCTCCAAAATGGCAGAGGCAGGGAAATGTTTCACCTTGATCAGAGTCTATAGCCTTAATGGGACGTCTGCCATCTTTCTGAGGTCAGGCGGCTGTAGAGATTCAGGTTATCTATTGTAAAACTTCCCTAAGCCCAGACTTTTGAGTTAAAAGGAGATTTAATGTTCCGGGGCTTCCAAGTCAGCAGGTTTCTCCCTCTGCCTCTTCCTCCCATTGAGCAAGGTGAGCGTTATTAAACTGCAAACGGGCGTTCAACCATTCGCTAAATTGAATAGGCTTTGGGATGTCACATCAAGTTCAGGATTTTGAGCTTTTAAAATGACATCATCTGTGGGGAGAAAATCAATGATACCAATTTGAGTTTTTTTTTTTGGTTGTTTTTTGTTCAACGCTCTCTGCATGTTAGACCAACCTGCTCTTGCTGTTACTACCCATAGTCAAAATATCGTGTATCATTTATTGGAAATTTAAGTCAGTGTTGCATTGCAATTGAATACCATTACTTATTATTTGTAAGGATTTTTTCCTGCCCTAAAATGTATTGATCAACTTATATTCGGTCCTTTTTCCTAATCCATACACAATGTACACTAAATAAAACATTTCCCTCTCTGAACGACCCAACGTACACATTGATTCAGCGTTCCCTATAAAACGTCTTCCCTTATGAAGGATTTCTAGGGGCAATATTTATCACGACTGTAAACCCCACTAGATATACTGACGAGAAATAGGGCAGTACTTTCTAGCAGAAGATCTAATAGCCAAGTTTTTCCAGATGCCCAAAAAAGTTATCCAAACTGCGAATAAGTTCCTGTCTGGTCCAGAGTAATGATGACAGGAACATTAGATGATGATGAACGTGCCATGCTGGTCTGTAGGGTTAAGGCTTAGTTATTAGTCAACGTCGACGCAACGAAAGGGGTTTGCAGACCCAATACGTCCTTAAGGACCTTCCTTGCGTCCTACGCAAGGGCCTGACGTGCGCCCTTGCGTAGAAGCAGCAAAGGCTGCGAGTGGTCTGCTCACTAAAATCCGGCGCAGAACAAAACCGGTACATGAATGCGTCACAGGGTCTGCGTGGTCATTGCGTTGCGTCGACGTGGAACCATAACTGAGCCTATAGAGTTATGTCCAGAAGTCTCTCTGCCAGCAGCAATGTGCCAAAAGACAGGAAATAATGGCTCTTAATGCACAGTTCCTTTATTTCATGTTCCAAGAGATAAAGGTGTTCCTTTGGTGTTAGAGCTCATGCATTAGTAACCTATCCAATCCCCACTTTCCATTAAGGGCACTTTCGCGAGTAAGATGAGTTATGCAGCCACCACTTTAAAATAGCCTACAGTGAAGGAAGAAACTTTTTGCCCCGCAATAAAACAAAGAAAAGTAATGGTTAATAAAACAGCAGGGCTATTTAGGTGCTGGCTAACCCGCCAACAGGATCTGGTCATGAGGTGAAGCCTCCTCCAGTTTTCTTCTTTGCAGAATAAAAGAGAGGAATAAAACAGTTTTCACTATTCTTCACTCCTCAACTCCCTCTGGCCCTCACCAGATATCCAATCCTCATTTCTCCTTTCTCTCCAGGAAAGTCGCTTCTGATTACGCTACTGCCCCTTTCCCTTTTCAATCCGCCTCTCTTTCATCTTGTTCGCAGCCTGTCTCGCTTTTTATATTCCCCCAACCTCCTTTTTTCTTTTCCCCAATAGTTTTTTTTCTTTCCCCCCCTCCTGCTCATTGCGACGGACGATGTGGTTCAGCCAGGGCGGACCATGGCACTTTGTGAAAGGTGGGACCTGCTGGTTGATTGGTCGGTGCCCTAGTCCGCCTCTTCCACACCATAGCACGCTAATAGCCTCGCCACAGTTAGCCACGGTGCATGCTCTCCTTCCCCACGCGTTCCCAGACCGGCCTTCCCTTCCCTCGCCTTTGTCGCGGCCACGCACACTTCTCGATTCTCGTATTTCTTCATATGGATTTTTTCACATATCTATGGACTCTATGGAAGCACAACAACACACACACACACACACACACACACACACACACACACACACACATAATGTCGATTCTTTTGACGAATGTCCCCTCTGCCTCCATCCTCTGTGGTCTCCACCCTCCTCTTTGCCCCATTGCCCCATCGTCCCGGGACGTCCTGTCACCAGGGCAGATGGTAATGGATCTCTGCCCCTCTTGTTGGGACGACTGGGCCAACCTGGCCAATCACACCCTTGGGAATATCCTGGTTAGGAATGGAAACACTGTTGGACATCCGTGCGGACCCTGTCGATACAGAGCAAGGCTTCGTGTGTGTGTTCATTTTTCAATTGTTGAAGTCTATAAATGTATATATCACGTTTCCATGGTGATGTATTTCATTTATTTGAGTCTGAAGTGAGTGCTACCATTTATCCAGTGGGCACATTGGCGACTAGCAGGCAAGTCACAAAAGGCAAGAATGATCGACTCAATGGAAAGTTTGCGACTTACTTAAAAGGTGGAGAAAGGTGCTACAATTACCACAGCAGGAATTTGGTTTGAAGAAGAAAAAACTTTACAGGGAATAAAAAAAAGTTTTTTATCACGATCGACATGCTTCATGCTACCGTAGCGCCACTATGCTAGAAGGAAATTCTAGATATCTGCGTAAGCTTCCAAATATTGTCATTCAAATGATGGTCGTGATCGTGTAATTGTGTCCTTTACTTCCTCCGTTTATCTCAAGATGATGCTATAACTCTAGACGTTGAAATGTCATGGTAGTTTCCTGTTCAAGTGCAATTGACATGGTCGTTTTGTGTTCATGTGTAATTGACATGGTAGTTTCGTGTTCATGTTTAAATGACATGGTAGTTTCCTGTTCATGTGTAAATGACATGGTAGTTTCCTGTTCATGTGTAAATGACATGGTAGTTTCCTGTTCATGTTTAAATGGCATGGTAGTTTCCTGTTCATGTGTAAATGACATGGTAGTTTCGTGTTCATGTTTAAATGACATGGTAGTTTCCTGTTCATGTGTAAATGACATGGTAGTTTCCTGTTCATGTGTAAATGACATGGTAGTTTCCTGTTCATGTTTAAATGGCATGGTAGTTTCCTGTTCATGTTTAAATGGCATGGTAGTTTCCTGTTCATGTGTAAATGACATGCTAGTTCCCATAAATAATGTTAAAATCAATGGACTTCTCTACAGTTTCAAATCAAGGTAAAAAATTGTTGTCCATTGCATTCATTTTATTTGTGTGATTTTCTCATATGCCCCATCTCTATCAAACAGTAGACGCCAGAGGCTGCGGTGAATTAGAATGAGTTTCATGAACAGAGCAGAATGGACATTTCTTTGGTGATGAAAAGCCGAAGTTGTGGCTGGCTGGCATCAAACTTTTCAGCTTTTCAGCTGCGTGTAGATCTGTGCTCGTGTGTGCGTCTGGGTTTGTGTGTATGTACAACATTGACGGGCCTACTTTTGCACCTCCTGCCATTCTCTGTCAGATCACCCAGATCTCTCTCTCTCTCACACACACACACACACACACACACACACACACACACACACACACACACACACACACACACACACACACACACACACACACACACACACACACCTGAGGCAAACGCTCTTCCCTCCCTCTGTTTTACTCTGTCAAGTTCTTCACCGAGACCCCCAGCCTGCCCCCCCCCCCCTTCACTTATCAGATAGCCGAGGCTGACAGATCTCAGCTGCGCCGCAGTACTGCCGGAAGTCACTGTGGCGTAGCCGGCTTACCATAGCTTAAGATCCACTGCAGCATCTGGACCACCCAAATCCCTCTAATAGATCGCAACGCCGTCGCCGCCCCCACGTTTCCTCGCCCCTAATCCTGCACTCCGGCGCTCTTCCTCCCCCTTCTCTCTCTTTTGTGGAGGGCTCTTGGGACAAGTTCATCAATTAACAGCAAAGAGAGCTGTTGTTGTGACGACGGTTCGATATCCGATGTCTCCTGAGAGGAGACGTATAGCCATGGCGACCTGTCACCTGGTCGTCATTATCGGCAGGAGATGCCGGCTAAGGCTTGATTTCCTCTCGGGGGCGGGATTCTTGACCTGGTGTAGACACGTATACCGTCTTTCTAATGGATTCTGCTTCCGCTACATTTTGAAAGAAGTCATTGAGTTGTATGCACTCTTTATTCTATTTATTTATTAGTTGTTCACAGAGTTTCTGTGGCTGCCTCTTGCGTTTGTTCTATTGACTTTTCTCTCCGCCACAAATAATGAATGTAAAAGCTTCCTGGGGCTCGGTCCATTGTAGTGGATAGTGCGGTGGCTCTATTGGTCGACAGCCCAAAGACAACGGGTTGGATCTCCCCCAGTGTAGGCCTACCTGAAGGCAGGTAGGCCTACCTCGATGAGCATTATGCTTCACAATAAACAACCAGAATGCTTGTTCTTTTGCCCATTGTTTCACGTCGTGTCATCACATTGTGTGACGGAATTCTTTGCAATGTTTGTGTTTCTTTAGAATCTATACTTATTTATCTGGTTTCCCCAGGGATGACGAGCACGCCCTGATCCTGCAGTACTGTCAGACCCTCGGCGGGGAGGGGGGCTCCCCCAGCAGCCAGCCCCAGAGCCCCGCCCAGATCCTGCAGGCGGTGGAGCGGGAGGAGCGGGGGGAGCTGGGGCGTGTCATCGCCCGGCTGGAGGAGGACCAGAGGTAGGCCGGAGCCGCTCACTGGACCCCATGCCGAGTCCTCCTGTTTGAACGCAAAGAAATGCTTAGAAGTACCTCCCTGTCTTTGTTGCTCGCCCGCTGGTATCGTGCGTCTCTCTCTCTCTCTCTCTCTCTCTCTCTCTCTCTCTCTCTCTCTCTCTCTCTCGCCCACACGATGCGTCTATGCCTCTATTTTTAAATTGATTGTGGGGGTGTTGCGTTCCACTGAGGAATCCAGGATAGTGCTTAATTTTTATTCTGAGTGTGTATATTTGTCTCAGTCTGTGTGGGTGATTGTGTCAACCAGGTTTATTTTATCACATCTTCTGGGTCCATGTATCTATCAACCCATAATTGGAAATTGACTCGCTGAAATGAGAACGATTTCAGTGTGTCTTTGGCGATCTCCCCCCCCCCCCGCCCCGCCCCCCCCCCGCCCCGTCCAGGACCCTGCAGAGGGAGTACGAGCAGCTGAAGGAGCAGCACGGCGGGCAGCGGGGCCCGGCCCCCGGGGGCCACTGGGACGCCGACAGCCCCCCCGCCCCGGGCCCCCCCGGGGAGGCGGACCTGCTGGCGGAGGCCAAGCTGCTCCGTCAGCACAAGGGCCGGCTGGAGGCCCGCATGCACATCCTGGAGGAGCACAACAAACAGCTGGAGTCCCAGCTGCACCGCCTGAGACAGCTGCTGCACCACCCGGTAACCACGACTACACCCGCTGACACGACCGCACCACCCACTGACACGACCGCACCACCCACTGACACGACCGCACCACCCGCTGACACGACCGCACCACCCACTGACACGACCGCACCACCCACTGACACGACCGCACCACCCACTGACACGACCGCACCACCCACTGACACGACCGCACCACCCACTGACACGACCGCACCACCCACTGACACGACCGCACCACCCACTGACACGACTGCACCAGTATCTGAACCAGTTAACACCACTACTGCACCAGTATCTGAACCAGTTAACACCACTACTGCACCAGTATCTGAACCAGTTAACACCACTACTGCACCAGTATCTGAACCAGTTAACACCACTACTGCACCAGTATCTGAACCAGTTAACACCACTACTGTACCAGTATCTGAACCAGTTAACACCACTACTGCACCAGTATCTGAACCAGTTAACACCACTACTGCACCAGTATCTGAACCAGTTAACACCACTACTGCACCAGTATCTGAACCAGTTAACACCACTACTGCACCAGTATCTGAACCAGTTAACACCACTACTGCACCAGTATCTGAACCAGTTAACACCACTACTGCACCAGTATCTGAACCAGTTAACACCACTACTGCACCAGTATCTGAACCAGTTAACACCACTACTGCACCAGTATCTGAACCAGTTAACACCACTACTGCACCAGTATCTGAACCAGTTAACACCACTACTGCACCAGTATCTGAACCAGTTAACACCACTACTGCACCAGTATCTGAACCAGTTAACACCACTACTGCACCAGTATCTGAACCAGTTAACACCACTACTGCACCAGTATCTGAACCAGTTAACACCACTACTGCACCAGTATCTGAACCAGTTAACACCACTACTGCACCAGTATCTGAACCAGTTAACACCACTACTGCACCAGTATCTGAACCAGTTAACACCACTACTGCACCAGTATCTGAACCAGTTAACACCACTACTGCACCAGTATCTGAACCAGTTAACACCACTACTGCACCAGTATCTGAACCAGTTAACACCACTACTGCACCAGTATCTGAACCAGTTAACACCACTACTGCACCAGTATCTGAACCAGTTAACACCACTACTGCACCAGTATCTGAACCAGTTAACACCACTACTGCACCAGTATCTGAACCAGTTAACACCACTACTGCACCAGTATCTGAACCAGTTAACACCACTACTGCACCAGTATCTGAACCAGTTAACACCACTACTGCACCAGTATCTGAACCAGTTAACACCACTACTGCACCAGTATCTGAACCAGTTAACACCACTACTGCACCAGTATCTGAACCAGTTAACACCACTACTGCACCAGTATCTGAACCAGTTAACACCACTACTGCACCAGTAGCGCCCGGTCACTCGCCTGCGGGCAGAGGGAGAGAAACACTGCTTAGGTTTCTTCCGTTTATTATGCCGGCTTTTATAATGCCATGGCATTCCCTTCTTGACACCAGGAGTGTGCACACATCATTTCCCTCCGTATAAGGTTTGAGGAGTTATGAGTCATTTGATTTGTATTTGAAACCTCCATGGACAGAGTTTTATTCATGAGCTCTGCAAATATACCGTTGATTTGGGTTATAGGAATAGATTATTAAATGTGCTCTGGAATGAGCTTCAAGATTTAGTGGCCCCCGGAGTCGTGTTGGAAACGGGAAGGAGAGAGACAGAAAGGGTACGTTGGCATCAAAAATGGGACCAGGAAATGAAACCCTATGTTCCTTAAAGCGAAACAACGTCAGCACAGAAATACACACCGCCACGCGAGACTCATTAGATATTGAATGATGAATGAATTACAGATCAATAACCGCTCAATATGTAGAAGGTGTACGTATGTGTGCAGTCACCAACACAAAAGGTACTTTTTCACCCTTTTGCATTCACATCCCTTGATTGAATTACCCTCGTATAACGAAACACTAAACTCAGATTAGCTCCTAATCACGTCGGCTCCAATCTATCCGGCGGCCCCTCCTCCCCCTCCCCTGGACGTGTTTACACCCTGATCGTTCTCTACGGCCGCTCAGAGCGCATTGCCCTCAACGGCGAATAAATCTCGGGACAGCCAATCAGAATAAGCAAACCCAGGGCTGGGTGTCGTCGGGTTGCCGGGGAGATCCGGCCGGGGTCCCAGAGTGTGTTCTCGCCTCGCCTGCCTTATGTAAGAGCGGGTTAATTAACATGCGGGACACAGTTCGGCTTTGGTTCCGAGTGATCTGCCTCGGCCAGTCGCAAGACAAGTTCAGAAAGTTCTGAGGAAAGTGAAAGTGTGTTCCCCGCTATCGCTGGGATTTCCTCCCATCAGGAGGCGATGCTGGATAGTTATTGGAGTTGCATTTAGCGTAAGGGGGGGTGGGAGTTGGCCAGGTTTGAGAGTGTCGATGAGAGTGCTGGGCCGACAGCATGTCTAGTTTTTTAACTTCAAAGAAATATATACAGGCTCCCTTTTCCAGAGGCCGTGGTACACTCTTTGGCTCTGCGCTGAAGAGAATCTGTCATTTTTATCACTATGATAAACGTTCAATTGATTCTTCCGTGTGGCATATTGGTAAAGGAAGGAGTGAAAAAGGGTGGATAAAGTAAGCACGCATATATCCACACGGATGTCCCCGCAGGCTCTGCAACATTTATGTCTAACCCTCACTGACACTTCTCTGTGAGCCGGCCTCTTCTCGAACCGAGCAGCAAAATAACAGCGGTGCTATGGTTCAGCGTGACATATTTAATTCACACTCCCAGAGGCGTTGTGGAGGCCTTGACCTGGGCCATTCTGAGACTGGTGGGGGGACACTAGGGCTCCGCGTTAGCCTTAGCCTTTACTAGGTGGGGGGTTGGAGAACTAGGAGGCAGATGGATGGATGGAGCAATTGAAAGAGTTTCTTTTTAACAAGGGAGGCGAGGGAGCGAAGAGGGGCACGGAGGAGGGAGGGAGAGAGGGGGAGAGGGGGAAATCTCATTTCAGAGGCAGGGAGATTATATAAAAATATAGGTCAAATTTGTCCGTTTGCAGTTTGTCTTGTCAATACGTTAACCTACATATTATTTATTTATTTATTTATTTCAACCGCAACCCGCCCACAATTCTTCCCAGTAGGCTATTACGTCTTTTCAAGCAATCCACGGTGTCCGCGGGTATGACCGCCAACCGCGCATCTCTACTAGTCTTGACTTTAATAGTTAGTTCTTTACTAGTTAGTAAACACTGCCTGTGAGCTCCAGCTGTTCGCGGGATTCCCTCGCACAACAGGTGGCGGGGTTCCCTCCACGTTAACAATGGATACCACATTGCGATTCCCCCAAATTTCTGGCATGCCAAACTTCTCGTCATGGCTTTTTCGAACGACTCGGGGCATAATCAGGCTGAAACCGTGTAGTCTGAACCAGCCACAGCTGCCCTTAATACAGGCATCTGTGATTAACCCAAACAAAGTAACACGATATGTTGAGTTTTTTTTTTTTTTGGAAACTATCATGGCCGAAATTAGACTATGGTGGTGTGCCATAGTCTCGTCAATGTGTGGGAAACACTGGTTTCATTTCCTTGACAAGAGCGTCATGGAAATGACAATAACGTATTTGTTCACCTTTTATTGGATTGTAAAACAAGAAACGAACTCTAAACCGAAAATCTCTCTCTCTCTCTCTCTCTCTCTCTCTCTCTCTCTCTCTCTCTCTCTCTCTCTCTCTCTCTCTCTCTCTCTCTCTCTCTCAGCCCGAGGGAGACTCGAGGGTGAATGGGGTCTCTTCTCCCAGTGTACAGGACCGAGGACAACTTAATGAAAACTCAGGTAAGCAGATTCACACATATTGCTGCAGTCCCAGGCAAATATTGTTTTGCCGCGCCTTGAACCGCCCTTCTGCTTGTAAACAAACACTGCCCTAGAACATGCATTCCTCACACCTATTATGCTTTTATATGTTATTATTAGATTTAATGATTTTACATTAATCCAGCCTTCGGCAAAGCCTTCAAATGTGTAAATTAATACTAATATCGCCTTCAGTGGTCATTATCTGGTCGGAAAAACACGCAATCATATCTCAATATGATTTATGTACAATATATTAAAGCAGTTGATTACAAATGATTCATGATGATGAAGTATTTCAGCAGCAGAGCAAAATAACCACCTCTAGCAGAAATAACTGCTACATGGACGATTACTGATACAATAATCGTCCATTGTACGTATGAGAGTGAACAATTATAAATTGTTTGGGAATTTTACCTGGTTTCCATTCTCAGATTGCTTGGCCGCATTACAGTAGCAGCTTTTCCTTTTCTTGCCATCAACACAAACGTGCTTTGTGTGAGTTCTCCAAAACCAATCTGCCTCTAGTTCTGATTATCATACAAGTGGTAGTCCATTCCTGTTGCTCGACCAACCAGGGGCCACCTGATGATCAGAAGACACTGTCTGTAGATGGTAAAGTGTTGTGTGTGTGTGTGTGTGTGTGTGTGCACGTGCAGAAGAGCTTCTAGACCCCCAGGACAGCAGCTCTGACCTTGCAGAAGTGATGGAGCAGATAAACAACAGCTTCCCTGCATGCAGTCGTAAGTTTATGTTCCTCTTAAACAGCAGTTCCACAACCGCTTTACTTTTGTTAGCATACTTTGCATTAGCCCCTTAGCAGAGATAAGATATATGGTTAAGCCATCGGTCTCGGCAGTAGGTAGTTTACATTCATCAGTAGTTTACTGATGAATGCCCGGCAACCAATTGGCCAAATCTGACTAAAAGTTACAGCTCTATTTCTCTAAAAGGAATCTGGCCAAAAAATAATCATTTTCCTCTAAGGCGCACTTTTGTTAATTTATTCTGGTTTAACTACTTAAGGGTTGTCTACAAGGTAGACGTGACCAGACCAATATTAGCATAATGAATAAACAAGGTCAGAGGGAGAGGAGACCGGGGGGGCTGATGAAACGCTGTAGTAATCCATCAGTGGTCAAGTCCATCATTGAAGTATCCATTTAATATCCACTGGCCCATAGCTGTCCCAGCATCGCACTATAGCACCTTCCCTACTCTCTTTGTTACCACCCACAAAACGCACACACACATACACACACCGTCCTTGTTCAGGTTTTAACTTTGTGAAAAGTGTGTGTTTGTGTGCCTTTCTTCAGAAATTGTATTATTTATAGATATTGATATGCTCATGCAAACCACTGAAGCTAGTTTTTGGTGAGATTTCCATGACAACAGCGATTGCGTCATTGTAACCGGCTCCACTGACAGATGCAAACATAAACATGAATGCCGACGTCGGCCAATCAGAAGGCAGCCACTGCGTTGCCACCGTCACCATGGGAGTCGTGTCCCTGCCTCTTCATAATGTGGTTAAAAAAGAAAAGCGTTTTTTTTTTTTTAATCGTTCTCATTGGCAGCCGAGCACGACATCCCAAAGGCTGTGTATTAAAATACATATTTCTGGTATAAGACCGCCTTTCACACCGCCTCACTAAATTTTGGGTTGCAATAAGTCAGGGATTTAGTCAAAAATCGATCATCTCGTGCCTGCTGCTGTCTAACAACCCAGCGTTAGGACGGAGTATTAATAGTGTAATGCTGCGTGTGTGCGTGCGTGCGTGCGTGCGGGCAAGTGGGCATGCGTTATCAGGTGGACAAAAATATATTTATCTTTTAATCCCTGAAATGGTAATATGTTTTTTGTTGTCTGCTGTTTTCCAGCCTCAAGCCTCTCCTCCAGACCACAGGTGAGATCACAGTCTTTCTCCGCCGTGTTCCGGTACAACCCACCATTTTGGGAAAGTACAGAAAAGTTTGCTTTCATTGTCACCGTCCCCTTCACTGCCGCGGCAGCCACCGCGTGAGGGCATTGTGAGCACCATGGTCGCCGTTCACTCAAAGTTACCTCAGCGACGAATCCAGAGGTCCAGAGGTCGGGGTCTCAGACTCAACCCTACCGTCAAACAGAGAGAAAAACCGAACACGAAGAGAGGAGAAAAAGAGTTGAATACGGAGGTCCCTTCGGCAAGGCGAAGGGACCTCCATGCATGCTGCATTTGAAAAGAAGAGAAAAGAGGAATGTTCCAATGTGATCCATTTCTTAACCAAAACTATCTGCGTTCAGTGGTTTGTCATGGTTCAGGTCAAGCAGCATTTTAGAGCTAATATTGTGATTTTATTCCATAGCAGAAAAATATTATTCATTCTTGAAGTCCCTTGACATATTTATTTCCAAGTTTTCAAACCAACGTTAAACCGGCACAATGTAACTTTTTCACTGCAGCCATCACTTTTGTTCAAAATGTGATTTTCTCTCATATTTCTCCACAGCCCCCCAATCGTGTTAGAGCGAGAAAGGATGCCCGGGTTCATCGTGTCGTGGGTGGGTGGGTGGGTGGGTTCTGAGCGCTAGAAACTCAAATAACACAACTGATGCCGAACTTTTGTACGTTTCAACAAAAGTGATGGCTTAAGTGTTAAAGTTTGGGGCACAGTGGGGGTTTCAACAAAATGTCAAAACGGCACCTCAAAAGCTGGAGCGACGTATACCTGACAAAATCACTTCTTAGATTCCATTTTTTTATATTGTCATCTTTCTGCTGATGAACCTCCATTTGACCCTCGCAGAAGTACCAGAGACGCCTTTCGTTCTGTTTCACTTCACGGACGCCCTGCACGGCGGCCGCTACGACCTCGCCACCACGGTCAACTCGCTGATTAATGGAGAACAAATTGACCTTAGACGGAACAAGATGATTTGAGTGGGGCGGTTGGCGCAGGTCAACGGAGGCAGGTCAGCTGTCCGGTGACGTTTTCATTTCGCGAAGGTTTATCGACATCCTCAAACTCTTTGGATGGCGGCAAGGTGTTCCTCAGTTCATAAATGCCCATGTCAGGCAAATTCCAAGAACACACCCTTTCGCTTCCCAATAATACTCATAAACTTAACTAACCGAAAAAAAACGATCTTGTAACTATAGACACGGGCCCAATTTGCTGCTTGCATTTCCGCCCAAAAACATTTTCTTGTTTACTTTCAGTTTGATTTGAATGAGGAAATATCTCTAATGATACTTAATAGTGGATACAAATGGATATCCAGCAGCTCACGTACCACCCCCCAAGAGGCGAACCACTGCTGCTGTCAGAAAGGAAAGCCACAGTTAATAGCAGCAGCCCCTCCTGAGCTGTTGTTGCCTTGTGAGAAGGAGATGGCTAATGGATCCCTAGGGACCACCATTATGTTTCATCTCCCCCGGCGCCGTCTGAGGGGTCAGGGGTCACGGAGTGGTGCAGAGCCGGCACGCTGTTGTTGTTTTTTTTTGCCCCCTTTAATGCCACCGTAATTGTTTTGTGCACAGTCTGAGCCCTCCTTCCACTCAGCCCTCTCTGTTTAAAATGAGGTCCCCACAACCCACCAATAATATCTATTCTTTGCCTCTTTTTCTTTTTTTTTGGTTTACATATTTGCTCGTATTTATTGTTCATTTTGTGCCACTCTCTTCGCCGGTCTGTTTTTATAGTTTTCCCCCCGACAATTGGTCCACCTCCTCCTCACTCTTCCCTCCTCTTCATCCTTTCCACATCAGTTCCAGGAGAGTTATTGCAAACTTTGTGTAACCCTCCCTCGTCCTGGTGTGTCTGCCTGGTGGTGGAGAGCGGGCTGGGGTTCTGTGTGGAGAAGCCAGAAACCTTCCAGTAGAACCAGGCCTGAATCCTCCGCTCCCACCTGCCTCTTTATCTCAACAGCGCTCTGCCAAAGGGGCTCAAACAGGCGCCCTGTACCCAAGGCAACTCAGAAAGCCTTCAAATAATATTTCTTTTTGGGGGGGGGGGGGGGGGGGGGTTAAAAAAAGGATAAAAACGGATGTAGTTTCGTCTTAAGTTTAATTGATCTGTCCTCTTTCGCTCTGTGTTTTCTACTCCAAGTTCAAAAGTGCCATCCTCTAGTAAATTGTCCTTGTAACATGAATTATTTCCACCTTGGTCAAAATGGACCGCCTGCCAGCCAGTGTTATATTGAGTTTGAGGTTTTTTTGGGAACCAAATTGCTTGTGTGTGTGTGTGTGTGTGTGTGTGTGTGTGTGTGTGTGTGTGTGTGTGTGTGTGTGTGTGTGTGTGTGTGTGTGTGTGTGTGTGTGTGTGTGTGTGTGTGTGTGTGTGTGTGTGTGTGCACAAAATGCATTTCAAGCAATCCCCGCACACACATACACAAACACCTGCTCACACTCATGAAGACTCCTGCTCTAGATGAGGTGGGTGGGTGCATGCGGAGGTGCCCAGAATGAGCATGAAGAGCTGTGCTCTCTCTTTATCCAGGTATATGTTTCCAGCTCCATTGTGTAGGCTGCTGATCCAATATCTCCCATTCTCTTTGTGATTCACAGGTGATGTGAGGGCAGCCACCTAGAGGGGAGAGTGCGTGCGTGCGTGCGCGCACGCGTGTGTGTAGTGTTTGTGTGTGTTGGCGAAAGGCGATTGAAGTGTGACTTTGGAAAAAGGCCGTAACTCTCCCGAACACGCCGACCTCCTCTCCATCTCCGCGCCTCGGCTCCGTACTGAAGGAGTAGGTGGAGCTTCAGGCCCCGCCCCCACAAGCCCCGAGAACCAATACCAAGTTAGAGATTCTGCACCCAGAAACCCAAAGACACACAGGACCAGAGAACTGCTATCCCCTATGTTGTTGTGTACTATGCAATACTTGTACATTTGATAAAACTGTGGAGTGAACCTGAAGTTGGCCTAACATTTCTATGGGATTTGTACGCATATTCCGATGATATCCTAGGTTTGGGGTTTGTATAGAAAAATATGTTTTTCTTTTTCTTGTTTTCACTGGGAATCAAATTGTTACATTGTCCATCTTTTTAATTCTGTGTGTTTGGCCTCCCCCCTTTCTGCCCCGCTTACCCATTACTGTCACACTGTTGAGGTTCATGTTCCAAGTTTGGGAGTACAATTCTTTATGACGAGTGAGACCAACCCTTCATTACAATCATGTATTTACCCTGTGTGAAGCTCCGCAAACTGTTTTCTCTATTTTATTTTTCTATGACTTGGGTATCGATGGCTGATCGTGGCGCATGTTGATGTCAGAGTTCCCCTTTAATTCCTCGGTGTGACCGTTGCTATCGCCGTAGCGTCCGCGTATTTTGTTGAACTCGCGCCCCTCCTGTGCCTATACAGTTGTCATTCCAAGTGTGGAAGACTTAGATGCTGACATTAAAGTGGGAATGTGTACAAAGTGAAGAGGTTTTATGGAAGAATATAGATTTAATTTGAACCTTAAATGTTGAATAAGGGTTTTCAACCGGCCCCTAACTCACCATGTAGAGCAGTTTTATATGAAAATAAAATTACATAAAGTCTATGTTTGAAAAATCAGAACGAAAGCCATGATTGCCTTGCTACCTCAGAATCACTGACACAGTTTTGTCTGCGTGGTCCGTGACATAGTTTCCTTTGACCAACCAGCGCTAGACGCAGAACACCCCCCTCGCATTAGCATTCCAAGCTCGTGCTCACTGTATCGATGTACACTGCAACAACAACAACATCGTTCGTTATTACTGTATCGTCACAATGGTTCGGTGGCCTGCTGAAGCTAACAACCCTTCATCCCGCGTGAGGAGTGACACATTTTTGGCGTTTTTAATTCCACTGGCAAATTAAGCACTGTATTCCTCACATTGTTGTGTCGTTGTGTTGTGCTACATGCTATCCTGTAAAAAAAAGAAAGAAGAAAACGTGTGAGGTTTAACAACACTACTATGTCTTCTCCTCCGACCGTGGACAGAGGAACGAGGCGACGACGATGATGTTTATGATGAGTGTGTCGATGTGGTAGCGTTTATAATCTTGAACAAAAAGCGAACCATTGCAGAACTGTGTCGTTTTCGCCTGAGGTATGTAGAATAGATTCACCACACTACGTGTAATATGGCTACATTGTTTTATTCTGAATAAAATTTTTATAACAAGTTAATGGGTCCCTGGATATATTTGTTTAAAATTGTAACCAGATGTTCATGTGCAGAAAGTATTGGGTAAAATTTATTTTCCTGCTGTTTGTAAATCAAAATGTTGTAGTTCCATATTCAGAGAGGTTGCAGTCCTTTCTGATGTAACTCACAAAAAGCGTCGAGCTGCAAACTCAAATCTAACCCAAGCTACCCTGCCTGCCTGTTTGAATACGGCTCTGCTGAGCCAATCACACTGCAGGATATCATGAATAACGCAGCGATGTTCTGCCCTTCCCCTCCTGTCCACGGACCATTAAATGCCCAGGAGGATTCCTATGCATTGAAATGCATACAAGCATTTCCTGTAAGCCTCGTTATTAACTGTACCGCACTGCAATGACTCCGCAGGGGGGGGGGGCGGGGGGGTCAATGCAGTGTTGGGCGGGCAGAGAGAGAAAACAACATGATCTCTAACTCGCTTGTTCCTTCTCCTTATCTTGGTGTTTAATTATGTAGGGCACTAATGGCTGGACACATGCAGCAAATTAGGCCTTGAACATCGGTGATATTGAAATCCTTGTGTGGTTGTCATCACCCAGATGCCAGTTATGAACAAAGTGGTGATTGGAAAAGCACAAAATCGAATTTGTCCGAAGAGCCTGTCAGACGCTGGTCGGGTTTAATTATGCTTGAACAACACAATTGGACACATATGCTGTTCGCTGGATGTTCTCTTTGGATCCGTCTTCCAGCGGGGCTGGCCGCCCTCCAAACACTCCCCGTCTCTTTTTAATAGAGAGGTCTGGTGATAAATACCTACCGTCTTGAAAAGCTTTGCTTATTTTTTCCTTCTTGAATGCTCGGGCTGCTTGGAGATGAATGGACGCAGAGAGTTCACCTCTTAGTCATTCACCTCCTCAGCCCTCCAGGGGAGGAGGTCCTGAGTCTCCTCCTCATTGCCCCTCAGTCCTTTTCTGATGTCGCACAAACAAATCCTGGTGGGGGGGGGGGAGAGACAAAAGCACAAGTAGTTCCACAGGAAGCTGGAAAGTTTTAATTGCAACCAGGGGTCCATTTGGGCTTCTTCATATCGATTCGAGTGGTGGTGGTCAGACGGTCTTACGTTCCTCCCCACATCTGCATCTCCCCCCTGTGTGAATGTGGTCGGTGTGAACCAGAATATGCGTGTGTCCTTAACTGGTTCCCCCCGGGGTGAACGGGTGCAGGGGGTGGGGATGGAAGGGAGAGGGAGTTAATTGGGCCTATTGTGTTCCGGGCGTCGATAGGGTGATGCCCTGGTGCTATTAACGCTTAGGTTAATTCCTTGCCTCCGAAGCACGGTTCAATGCGCTCATTTGTTGCTAATGAAACAATGCACACTCCCTGAATGAATTAGCCCTTATATAAGACTTAACCTCAGCCAGCCGGGGCTCCTGTTGGGATACTTTTTGTTTGGTATGGTTCAGTACAACTGATGCTTGAATGTGTATCTTTAGGCAGACTCCAGGGGATTGAACTCTGACTCTTTCGATTGGGAGATGAAAATGTGTGTGACTAGGCATTATGCCGCCATCCACTTTGAGCCTCAACAGTACAGTACTTACCTATAAATATCCACTTCATCACGGGAACCTGCAGGTCAGGTTAGATTCAAACGCAGCCTTTCTTTCCACAAAATGAGTCATTGGCCGTAGTTTTCATCAGTATCCTGCGCGTGTTCATTATCATACGGACACCCACCGCTGTAAGCAGAACTATAACCATCCATCCTTGCTTTGTTTGTGAATCCTCTTGTGGGAAGCCAAACAAAAGGGATAATCGACTTACTTCCCTTTTGTCCCTGTAGTGGTACCGTGTGCTATTATTCATTCCCCTTTCCTGCGGTAGAAAAGAAACTCAACCGAAAACGAGACGGCGACAAGCCAAAGAGAGCTGAGAGCAGGGCTCAATCCATGAGCCCTGCCTCACCCCCTCACCCCCTCACCCCCTCACCCCCTCACCCCCTCACCGCCTCACCCCCTCACCGCCTCACCCCTGTGTCCGGACCTCCCCGTCACCTCCAGAAGCGCTGGTTCATCTGTGTCGCTGTGAGGCGCCCCGGCCCAGGCAGTGTCGTGCCAGCAGGACCAGATGATGCCATTTGTTTAGATTTCACCACCCGAACCCCACCACCCACACCTATCCATCCGTCCTGCTGCCAGGGGGGGGGGGGGGGGCCCGGGGGTGGGGGGGGGGCCCGGAGCACTGAGCCGTTGCGGTGCTGTCGGCTTTGATCAAGCACTTGGCAGGCAGAGCGAGGGCCTGGATGGGCTGGCTGGATGGATGGATGGGCTGGATGGCTGGCTGGCTTGCTGACTTGCTGACTTGATAGAAGGGCTGGCTGGGCTGACTGGCTGGAAATAAGGGATTTCTTATCCCTTATTTCACTTGTTCCCTCATTCCCTAATCCCTATGTAGGGAGAACTATGTAGTAGGGAATACATATAGGGGAGAATTTGAGAAATGGCAACTAATAATGGAAATCAAGCGGCGTGATTTGTAGTGGAGGCATAAACGAGCCGACATGTGTTGGACATTGTCCTGAATCGTGCACTTTAAAGGGCACTAGTTGACTAATTCAAACACGGCTGGGGGAAATAATAGAGATGAGGAAAGAAAGAAAAAGAGAGAGGTGAGGAAAGCGAGAGAAGGGGAGTGAGTGTGATTCTTCGGTGAACCATTATGCTGTTCTTGGAATTCATTAATTCATTCACTGTTCTACCGTGCATAGAAAACGCTCAATTAGTTGTGAATGAATGGAGATTTGGACACTAGTCATTAAGTTCGGGTGTCTCAAATGAATTCTCTCTGACCTCACCTGTTTCATAATATTTCATATGAACATGTGCTGCAACGAGTGTTGTTATATAAACTACATAAAAGGTTTAAATGCAACATTATTCACTTCATGATGTAAATTAAGCGGACATATCTCCTTAAATCAGGCCCGAGCAAGAGATTAAGGTAACTGTCTATTGATTAAGGTAATCAATAGACATTGAGATTTATTTTTCTTTGTCAGGATAATTAGCTAGAAAAAGACCTCAAGGTAAGTGTAAAGGATTTTAGATAGAAGCCTCTCTTTGCTACTGTGTTTTACTCAGCAGTTTTCCAAGGACTTAAAGCAACGTGACGCCTATATCGTTAATCTACAATTAAATTATCTTCACATCCTCGGCAGGTTGATTATACTGTTGATTATTAGACAAACATAAGGCATCGCGACACATTCTAAACACCCCATGTCGCATGATTATTCATAGGTTCATCATTAAACATCGACTTTAAAAAGTGCAAATCCGTTTAACTTTAATCTGCAACTTTGTTAAATGTGTAATTGAGTCTTTGTGCAGAATGATATTATTAATATATACCCGCACCAAGTTAATTCTCGCTGATCAAACAGAACGTGAGCATCAGATACACCATTAGCTCTGCCGTAGGCGTACACCACTCACTGCTCGCTGATCTCCTGCTGGCTGCGATCCAGAGAAGCAACATTGCGAAGGCTGAGAGGTAGCTACAGCCCCCATCGCTTTGCAGTGTCAGCATTTTTAGTTTCCTTTTCTGTTTTTATTTTTTGGGGGGGAATTGAGAAGGACATTCACCGAGAGGAAACCTCATTTAAATCACTGGAATGGGGGTAGGCTTTTATAGGGGATTTGGGAATGAGTGTGCCAGCAGCGCTGGACTATTTCAGCTCCCCAAACGACCCTCTTCATTGGCTGTCTGGCTCCTTAACTTAATAGTTTTTGAATATTTATTTGGAAAGTTTGCCACTCATAGGAATGTTTGTATTATCATCTTTGTGGGTTTTTAAATCAGCCCACTAATTCACAAACGCACTCACGCACTCACCCACACGCACACACACTCATGCAGACATTTGACGCACCACTGATTAATTTTGCTTTCAACCCAGCAAACCTACTCTTTGATTTAGCCTCAAAAACCTGTCAACCCATTGACACACACACACACACACACACACACACACACACACACACACACACACACACACACACACACACACACACACACACACACACACACACACACACACACTTCCAGTCTAGCCATTCGCTTGAAAGCACACATTCCCAACCTTAATAACAATCACCAGACAGTTCAGTGCAGTGCAGTGCACATCTATGTCACCCAAACACCCCAGAAGCTTAATGCACCATTTACAGTATAAGGTCCTTTCCTGGGAGCTCACATCACCTCTTTTCTCCCTCCATCCCTCCTGATTTCTCTCTCCACCCCTGTAGTGCAGGGTGACTAAATATGCTTTTGAATGGCTCGACTCAATGCCACCCTTTCTCTTCGCACACACACACACACACACACACACACACACACACACACACACACACACACACACACACACACACACACTCTATCCATCTTGCCAACAGTGATTCCTGTACGTCTCCTTCCATTAAGGTCTGGGCCCAGACATGTTAAGTGTGTGTGTATGTGTGTGTGTGTGTGTGTTGCAGCAGTGAAAGATGGCCAGCCAGTCAATCAATACCTTCCCACTTTCATTGCAGTGCGGCTCATTAGTTGCGGACAGTGGCATTGGCAGCCATGGTTACGGTGCTCATGGCCCCGCAGGAGACAGCCAATCAGACCAAGTGTAAACACAGCATCAACCAGGATGTAATGGATGAGAAACCTCTTCCACCCCGTGGTGTGTTTTCCTCACTGAGGAGGTTATGGCTTCACTTTAATTTGATTTTTCAGTGTTATTGGCTTTGTAGGTTTAGTTTGTTTTGTAAACAAATAAAACCCACATAAAACCGAGCATACATGGCAAAATAGTTAGCAGTTATGCTTTGCAAATGGGCCCCCCAAAACGAGTAATAAACAACTTTCTTCACTCTTTACGATCTTCATTGATAAGTTTCTCACTCACACAGATCGTTGTGTGTAGGTCTACATCAGAATCAGGGTTCTCTCTGGGTTCCATGAAAGAGCTCCACCGCAAAGGGGAATGATGAACTCAAACAGCTCGGCTTTAGCCAAACTGAAACGTAGAGGTCCTTAGTCTGTTGAGACCGTATCTTATCTTGTTCACCTTCCTCCCTCCCTCCCCATGGGCTTGTAGCACTACTAAGCACTGCACAACCAGTGGATTAGATAGAAGATATCATCTCTTTTAAACCTCCTGTTCCTAAAGGCTGGGTTGCAGAATGGGGACCAATCTTCCTGGTGTTATTAGTCACGGTTTTTCGGTTGGGGAAATAAGTAAGGGCTGATAGAACTATCATTACTTCTTTGTCGTTAGTACACTGTTCAGCTTATGCTGAAACATACGGCTACGTATTATCGGTAGGCCTACCACAGTATTGTTTATTTATTTTTCTACAATATTTTGTAATCTACATGTATCTGCCTTCTACGATGTAATTTATAATTCACCAACACATGATCAAACAACAACTTTTTTTGATAATGTTTGTGTGAATGGGTTTTATCCATTTGCACAAAATCTAACAAGCAAAGGTAACTAAAAACATGGCCTCTGAAAAAAAACATATTTTTAATTAAATGAAACAAAACAAAATGTACCCGTAGGGAATCAAAACTATACAAAGCATCTGGAAAGCTTCCACTCAATTTCCTTTTAGTCCTGTCGTCTTTTGTAAAATATGTACCAGAAATACATGGTTCTCATTCTAAATTCTGTATGAAACCCATCATCATTTCTTTCTCTCTTTTGTAGGTATAAACATAATTAGAGGGCCCATTATAAAACCATTCAGCCCATCGAGGGACTGAAACAGGTGTTTTGTGGATCCAGCAGAGAGCATGACGGAAAATAAAGAGGGAGCCGTCACCTGTCCACGGGATAGGTTGCCCAAAAAACGAAATGAGAAAGAATTGATCATGGGTGTTGTAAGTCGTTACTTCTCTTCAAAAATCAAAAAAATTAAAAAAAAAGCAGGGAATATCCAGAAGCAGGTCTCAAGAGTGAAAGAATGGGAAACAGATGAGGAATGATGGGATTTGGATTTGAGAGTTAACGTCTCACTGCGTATCTGTGAGCGATTGGAATGGACTTTTTGAACTCTAACTCGACTCTAATAGCAATGTGCCAGTGGAGACCGAGGAGAGCTGTGTGTTCCACTCAGGGTTCTCAGCAGAGGCTGAAGGCGCCCACCCTTTAATCACCCCATCAGCGACACGGCAGCACTTCCATCATCACCCTTTATTGTTTCCTCTCCTCTAATTGGCTCTCGCAGGCCATTTCTGTCTGAGAGCGCTGGTAACTGCCACTTCTGCATGATCCAGCTGTCTGCATGCCATTACCCGCCTCTCTCTCTCTCTCTCTGTCTCTCTGTCTCTGTCTCTGTCTCTGTCTCTGTCTCTCTCTCCCTCTCTCTCTCTCTCTCTCTCTCTCTCTCTCTCTCTCTCTCTCTCTGTCTCTGTCTCTGTCTCTGTCTCTCTCTCTCTTTCTCTCTCTCTTTCTCTCTCTCTGTCTCTCTGTCTCTCTGTCTCACTCTCTAGCTCCCTTTCGTTCCCTTTCGCTTTCTATTTAAGTTGGTTTCATTCCTTTTGTTGTTCTTTATTCATCTCCTCTGTCCTGCCACGCGTCTCCCCGCCGACCTATTTCTGGCGTCTTACAGTCTAATCATGTGTTGTCACGACAGTTCTGCTCATTCTCTCACTCCCACTTGGTGTCTCTTTCTAGGCCGTGGTACTCAGGTTTTCTTGTTGAACTTTTCCAAAATGAGGTTTCTCTATACACGCTTCAGCCTCAAAGAACTTCGAAGGTTCTGCTTGCCCTATGACTAAGTCCAGTTATCCCTGCACACTCCTGCCCCCAGAGAGTTTAGAGTTCAGACTGGGAAACGCTGCGGCAACTATGCCAATAGCAATTAACAGACAGCGTCCAGCACTGTTGATCGCAGTTGAATGTGGAGTATGGCCTTTGAAGCATCATAAAAGTAAAAGGGGTTAATAGCAAAATAGGACTTGAACTGAGACAGGAAAATGGGGCTCAGCATCATGGCTTCATAAGCACCATAATTTTCTTCTTCTTTTGGACAATATACCCTCAATATTCCACAAATCGATGTTATGCTTCACGACGAATGGTTTAGCATAATTTATTTCGAGATTTAAGACATACTCCTCGTTTTTTTTCAGCATTTGCCCACACGTCAGATTTCCCCATATTTTCTTTGAGAAACAGTATCCATTCACTTCCTCAGGCCTTGCCTGTTTTCTCTTCCTCTCAGCAGTATCAGAAGCTTGAAACTAATCTAGCAGATGTCATCAACACTTGCCAGTGTCCCCCTGTCTGCTCCCGTTCCACGTGTCTTTTCCATTATTCATGACAGTCAACACTTGCCAGGGAAAGTGATGACCCACTTAACACTCACCCCAACTGACATGGCAAGGAGGCGAGAAGCCGGAGCCTTTGGAAGATCGATCATTTGCTATTCAAGCCCTTGAAACCGTATTGCTCTCCCAGAATGCAGCGGCTCATGTTTTGAATCTCTGGTCTCGCGGTAATGGGTGATAGCTGGGAGTGAGGCCTGGTACAGAGTTGGCCTCTGAAAGCAGCATCGCCACACTTCAAGGGATAGCGCTCTAGGGGTGTGACATGACACTGTTTCTCTTTGGGCTGTGTTCCCAAATCATGAAGATGACGTTGAGGAGGAGACGCAGACGGGTGTCGGTTGGTGACCTGGTGCTGAGGCGGCCATGTTTGTTATGTGTCTGCTCTTTGAATTTTCTGCTGACACGCAGACACGCCATAAGTGGGGCACAGCCAAGTTCAACAACACCCTGTTTACTGCTGCCATGACAAACCCTACCAGCCTGATCACTGTGGGTATGTGTGTCTGTTTCGTTGTCTGTCAAGTTGTAAGTGAGTCTGTGTGTGTACGTTTTAGGACATGGGTGTGTGTATGTGTGTGTTAATGCACATCCAAGGTAACAGAGTTGATTGTTTGCAGGTTTGAGTGTTCATTAAGGAGAGCATGAAAATATATTTGAACCTGAATAGTCTGAGAAATATCTGTAGAACTTTGGTTCCACTGTGGTTTATTTTGTTATAGTCTCGTAGATTCATAATTTAAAGTCTGCCGAGCTAAAATCCGGGCGAACAGGGTGTTTCCCTTTCTTTAGGTTCATATTTGTTTCAACTAATCATTGATTTTTTTCTACACACACTGAGCCAGTGCTAAACTTTTCCCAGTATGATGACAAGCTAAAACATCCTGTCCGGGCAACGTTTTCAAACGTACTTAAAAGGTTGTTAAGGTTTCAAATCAACACTGTGTTGGCAACTGTAGACATACACTTAAAACCCCCTTCTGGAAGCTTCCTCCACTCATGCTAATGCTTTTCTCTTTGGTCGAAGATCTCTGCAATGAAACAGGAAACAAGGCGTACCTCCACCCCTTTGAGTGGTTGGTTCCCAGCCCAGGCTCTGTGCTGTGTAATAGGAACTGCTGGAACTGAGAATAATTCCATTAGGACTTTCTTTCGACTCTCATATGAGGTCTGCATTATACAATGCACTAAATCGCTCCCAGTCATCTAGGGATCTATCAAAGTGTGTGATTTAGATTGTTAACCAAACTGATTTTATGTATGACTGGAACTGCAAGTCCCCATCCCTCTAGCCTCCACTGAAACCAATTAGGAATAGCACAAACCTACAGGCTTTTTTTATTATCAAAGTAAAATCCAAGATATTCAGACATTGATACTTCCTGTGTGTGTGTGTGTGTGTGTGTGTGTGTGTGTGTGTGTGTGTGTGTGTGTGTGTGTGTGTGTGTGTGTGTGTGTGTGTGTGTGTGTGGGGGGGGGGGGGGGGGGGGTCGCTTGGATGTCCTGCGTGTGTGCGCCGGTGTGTCTGAAACACTTTTATGTCTCCACACCTCTAGTGTTATTTCAGCATATTGTTTGGGGCGTCGTTTCTTTTGATGGTTGAGTGGCCGAGTGGCCTTGTGCATTTGTTTTTTCTTCCCAGTGTTTGGCTTTGAAATTAACTATTGATAATGCCATCTGCTGAATCCCAGTCCCTCCCCCCCCCCCCCCCCCCCCGGATCTAGATGCCGCAAAAAGCCAGAGGATATGTAACATATAGAGTCCCACTGCAGTAAAACAACTTTCTCTTGAGGGCATTAGGACTTTAAATGACAAATTCCGGAGACATGACAACGGTATTATTTTTCTATGAATATAGCTGTAGGCCCAGGAGATGATTCACTTTTTTCAAGGTTCTATGCATATGATGAATGCATAATGAATTCAAATCACACATTCCCCGAGAGTTTATCGAGCGAGGGGCCACAGATATGGATTTTTCTCGGTAGAGACCCGCGGAAGACAATCGAGTAAGAATTGTAATTACAATTTCCTGGCGTAATGAAGCGGAGCAAAAGGCTGATTCTGCATAAAGGTTAATAATGTGGTGCTTTATGGCGGCACTGTGTACCTTAGATTACACACCGTGCGGTGAGATGGAGCTGGAGCGCGGCGCTGTTGTTGACGGGGCCGACGCTCTCAGACTAATGGACTAACGGTAATGGCCTCCACCGAGAGGTGTTGTCTGGAAAAGGTACACTTCTGTCGTCATCAGTGCGTGGTACAAACTTTAATGACTCAGCTTTAAATAAAAAGGTAATGACACTGTGTTTGTGTGTGTGTGTGCGTGTGTGTGTGTGTGTGTGTGGGTGCAGATTGAATGTGTGTGTGTGTGTGTGTGTGTGTGTGTGTGTGGTGATGCGATTTGCCAGTGAGTGTGTGGGTTTGGGTGTGTGCTGTTAGAGATAGGAGACTCATTTCCTAGAATGGAACCTCTGCGTCTGTGGTTTAACGTTGGCCCCAATGATCGTTGGTAGATTTCCTAGCACTTGCTAGAGTTTTATTGAGAACCATTGAGGCAATTTCGTAATGGTCCATTTCCATCTACTGCATTAACTCCTCATCTCAGCAGTCTCTCTCTCTCTCTCTCTCTCTCTCTCTCTCTCTCTCTCTCTCTCTCTCTCTTTGTCTTCCCCTCTCACACACAAACACACTTACAATCTAGTTATTGGTCCTCTAAATATTGGTCTTTGAATCCTTCTCTATCTCTATCCTTGTCTCTCCCCCCCCCCTTCTCTCTTTCCCTCTCTCTCTCTTTCACACTTGCTCTTTCTCATTCTTTGTCTAATGTCTTAGATCTTTGGGCTTTCTTCCATATTCTTCCTTATTATTCACTCTTCTCAATACATCTCTTCCTTCTCATCTTTTCTTTATTTCTTTCACTCCCGTTTCCTCCTCCTCATTACCGTCTTCCCCAGCTGATGTGTCTCTTCGGCGCCTGTGGAAAATCACGCAACTCAATCTGTCTCTACAGCAACACTTTCTCATCTTCTCCTTCATCCTCTCCCTGACTCCGTCATTAAGGAAATGAAGCCTTGAAAGTGATGGAACATTCTTCATGTGATTTTATGGTTGTGGTTGAGTTCCTCTGTTTCAGAGGATTCCTTATTGTTTTCTGGGCCTCTGCTTGTTGAGTAGGGTTATGAATCACACGGATACAGGCTATGTGGGAATTATAAAGGTGATGATTTACCAGGTTTGAATTACTGTCTTGAGGACCGGGTTTACAAAGCTGTTGTGTTTCTTCTAGATTGAAATGCAGAATCCAAAGTGCAGCATTATTGTGATTTAATTTGACAAATTGAATAGCGTGATTTTGTCTTGCACATCCACATTCAGAATGGATGGATTTGAATACAATTATGTGATGGCTGTTTTGATCATCCATTTAGTCAGTCTATCCCAACTTAACAGTAGGAATGTACTGAACCATAGCCAACACTCTTCTGTTATGGTTATCATAGCAAGACTTTTGTTGTTTTTGTTCCAAAAATCACACCAACTTCACACCCACGTCTAACTCTTCTCTGTCTCTCTAATTATAATGTATTTCTTCTAGTCTTTTCGAGTCAATTCAACTGCTTTTCGTGGCATACCAATTTGATCCGTAGTTTCTTGTGCAGAAGTCAACTGAATTCAAACAAATCAATAACAAATAAGGCATCTTTTCTTGAAACGACAGTTTCTCATCTGTGTTTTTTATTGATATAAAAAAAGTATTCAGAAGACGTGGGAAGAGATTTAGATACCAGCTTGATAGACTCGCTGTGTCTGAATAGGCAAGGCGAGGGAAACCAAAACAAATCAAGGGGCATTTTCTCACTGCACCAAAAAGAGAGGGAGAGCATTACTATCAACCGTACCGTCAAAAATATTGTTATTTGTTAAAAATTTAAATCAAGTCAAGAAATACCTGAGGCCTATCTGCTTGGTGGTGCCAACTTATATGGATGGCCAAGTAAGAGGCTTCAGTAGACCCGGCTGCCTTTCAAAATGGCCACAGATAGTCTATAGGACTGGACTATCTGTTTACCCGCTCTGTAGTGATTGGTTGGTTGAGGACTAATATTCAATTATAGATTCATGTCCAAACCCCCTTCCCCTCCTCAACTGACCTGTACTGACCAAGACGGGTCGATACAGCCATTGGCCTCTGAATCTACTTGTATCTCCTACAAACTGCACATTGGTCACCCTGATTAATCATCTACATTCAGTCTTTCCCAACCAGCGTGCCAGATACAATGCCACCCACCTTCCTGGAGGGAGGCTCGCTATCGATTCTGCCTTAATTCCTGCTTTTTAAGGGTACGTTCATCCGTCTTTGATAGCGCAAAGACCTGGTGGCCTTCTGTTGGACCCCTGTCCGTTAACGTGCCAGAGCCCCACCGAGTTCAGCACGATCAACGGATTGATCCGGGCCTTGATCCGCCCATGCCCACCGCTGGGTTGCCATGGTGACGGCTGATATTAGGTGGGTTCGCCTTAGGTGCTCGGGAAGGAGAAGAGGAGAGAGGCGCGGTATTTTGTATGCTGGCCCTGTTGTCCCGTGTCCCTCACTGGGTACAGGGGAGCACGTAGGGGCCAACGCATTTGAGAGGCAAAACAATGAGGGCTCCCGGATGGCAGAGTGAAGGAGGCCCCGTTGACAAAGGAGGACAAATACAAATACAGATGCAGACACACACACACACACACGCGAAGAACAGAAACACACACACACACCCGAAAATGTCCTACCCGTCCACACAAACACACCCACACGCACGCACACACACACACACACACACACACCCACACACACAAAGATAAAGCAGTCAAATCAGCAATGATCTCCTTCGAAATAAAAGAGCACAAAGCTCTCATCGTGAGGTTATGAACATGAACTTTGATTATTTTTTTCTAAGAACAGATACATGATCACTAAATCCAAGCTGCTTCTGTGTGGATGTGTTGTGGAGGATGACTGGCATACTTCAGACCTCCTAAGCAGGAGTTTGGCGAGGCCCTACTGGCTTGGGAACATTCAGACAACCCTGGGGAAACCTCCATCCCCACTCAAGGTAATCAACTAGGAGAATGGACGGTACTAAGGAATAAGGAATTCTGATGAGATCCAAGTAATAAAGCAGTACTCGCTGGTTTAATTGAAACCCAACAACAGCTTGTAGATTATGTTTCTTCATTACTTACCGTAACAACATTTAATTGATGATTTGCTGTAAAAGAAAGCTATATGTTGTCTAGGGAAATGTTCGCTTCATTTGAGGAGCCCTTAACGATGTGTTGAATGCTCTTCATGCGTTGATGAAGATGTCTTTGTCTCCTTATCTCCAGGGCTGGAGCAGGGGATGGAGGGAAGGCTCTTCAGAGTTCGTCAGAGGAGTTCCTCAGGAGAGTTCTGTACGGCAGTCTTATTGACGGATGGAGAACATTTACATTGAGGGCATCTAGCAGACGCTTTTATCCAAAGCACATTACAATAAGTACATTTCTCAGAAGAAATAGAGGGAACAATACATCGATGTCGGTACAGTAAAGGTATTTATAGGAATAAGTGCCAAGCACTTACAATTGCTATTTGAACCCATTCCCCGCCTCCGTCTCTACAGCAGCTCAGCCCCCCTGCAGGGCGGTCTACGTCTCCACCGCCATAGGTTCATCTTGACACAACAAAGTCCGATTCCAAGTTCAGCACCACGCACACGTGTACATAAGCAGCCAACGGAAACGGGAAAACGAATGAATGAGTAATCACAAAATACTGATTTACTCCTAGAAAACGAAGCAGTCCTCTTTTAAACCTGAGCCGGTTCTGATCCAGCGGTCCACTGCTGGACACATTGTGGAGGATGTGTTCAGAGAGTGGGACCAAAGCGTCTGTCAGGCACAGATCATCAGGTACCAGGCGCCTGAGACTGAGCGGGTGGAGCAAGCCAACCTCCCGCTGGAGAAGGAGCCCTCCATGTACCGGCAGAAGGGTGAGCACTCATTCTTTGGTGCTTTGGTCAGTGCATTTGATATTGGTGTAAGATGATTAATAGCCGTGTGCAATATTGTAATTTAGATTGCATAGAGACATGAGCGGTCTAACTGGTAAAACTTGGCCAGGAGGACTGCCTGTCCCTTTAGAGGAATTCCATCTATTTGAACAGGAATAGCAACGATCAAGAGCAACAACAGCTCCCTAACTCGCACACATGTATTGTACGCATGCCGGATTTTCCTAATATAATGAATGTCAGCAATTGGACCGTGGCACTTTGCAGGGTAAGTAATGCATAAAGTACATAAAACATGACATAATGATGTAAGATGTGATCTTTTGTTTATGTCATAAGGGGCATTCGGTCGAACGCATGGAATAATTGCATAGATGAAATATTGTTGTTTAATATGCATAGGGGAATTAAAGGTCAGGTCTTTCAACAGGACAAACCGGGCCTGGAGCTTCACTGGCTCCTTCAGGGGAGGCTGAGGGAGGCCTTGCCAAGCATGGGCCTGCCCAGGGAGGAGGTCATAAAGGACCCCCAGAGCCAGAGGTGAAGCCCTCTGTGAGCCATGCTACTGACCTCCAGAGAGCGGAGGAGTCTCCCTGGGGGAGCCAAACGCTTTCATCTCCCCTGAGGTCAGTCACCTCAGCTCCCAGTGGAACAGCCTGACACAAAAGCCATTGATGAGGCGTCCCATGAAGTGAGAAAGGTTTCTGTCTAGACAGGTTTCTGCATAGACAAATATAGACGATGGACAAAGTACTGTGTGCTGATTGAGTCCTTTCAGTCGAGCAGTCCATGATACAATTAACAAAGATGGTCGGAAATTAGCACCATACCTTTAATTTAATCTTGTTTGTATACAGGAAAGTAAATGGATAATAACAATAGGTAGTATATACAGATAATTATCAGGTTTTCACACAGTAATTATCAAAAAATGTCTTCGGTCATTGTAGCTATCAGCAGAGTCTGTACCTAATGCTTAATCGATAATGTCAATAATGATACACATAGTAGATATGTGGTGTACTATGCTGTAGATTGATCGTTAATGTTAATCATTTATTATTATTGAACAAGGAGACTACCCGGATGGACAAGAGGAAGACAGTTTCTTCACCCAAAGAACAAATAAACATGACTATGACAGGTAACAGCTAACCTATGCACCGATCCTGAACATCCAACATAGACATCAAGTTTGGACTTCTAATATGGACGCCTAACCTTTGCATTTACATAACATGGATGCCTAATATAACCGCTAACATATATATTAAACATGGCCACCTTATATGGACAACTAACTCCAGCAATTTACATGGAATTATATGAACACATAACCGTGGCATTTTTAAGTATTTTTAAATTGATACACTGATTCATTGTGTAATTTATATAATAAGTTTAGTAAATTAGTTTGCCCGATTTTAGCGTGACACGTTTTTCCATCGTCCCTAAAGTATGCACGAGGCTCCACATGGAAATGCCACACACACACACACACACACACACACACACACACACACACACACACACACACACACACACACACACACACACACACACACACACACACACACACACACACACACACACAATAAGCACAGATCCACACAGAAAAACAGAGACACACACACCACACAAACACACACATTAGATAAACACAGATCTAAACAGATAAAGACACACACACACACACACACACACACACACACACACACACACACACCACACACACACACACACACACACACACACACACACACACACACACACACAAACAAACGCAAACACCAATTTTCCTCTTGCCGTGTTTCACCTAATACGATTTTCTTATCTTTTGGCGCCCCAAGAGAAACAGGCCTCAGGTTCTTTGTTCATCCAGCATGGCATTTGTATGTCCTATATATTGGATGCCTGAACCTCCATGACTATTTGTTTTTCAGTCACAATGGTGGCATGACAATGTAATCCACCCAGAGAGAGAGAGAGAGAGAGAGAGAGAGAGAGAGAGAGAGAGAGAGAGAGAGAGAGAGAGAGAGAGAGAGAGAGAGAGAGAGAGAGAGAGAGAGAGAGAGAGAGAGAGAGAGAGAGAGAGAGAGAGAGAGAGAGAGAGAGAGAGAGAGAGAGAGAGAGAGAGAGAGAGAGAGAGAGCGCGAGAGCGCGTGCGCTTTTTGGAGCTGTGTAATTGCACTGAGATTGGCCCACTGGCCGCTAGCTCCTGCTAACAAAGACTAAACAGGATGGAGTGAACAGACTCGCCCAAAAGACGCCTCGTTCTTCTGCTGGATCACAGCGGTGTTGGCCTGCTAATGAGCTGTATCCAGTTTAGTTGTGTCGTGTGTGTGTGTGTGTGTGAGGTGTGCACTCACTTCACTGTGCCTGTCCATGCTGTAATGAATGGTGATGAGTTACTGAAGCCTGGTGCGTGGGTGTGAGTGGGTACAATAGAACTGGATCCATTACGATAAAAAGGGGTGTCATTGTATAAAGAAGCCGCTATGTTCAAGTAGACAAAAATACGCATTTTGAATACGCCGGTTATCACGACAGACGGAGCAAGTTGTTTTTCTAGTAGCCTGAGGTAAGCAAATAGTTTATTATTCCAACACAAACAACCAACCATTATAGCACCAACCAGTGCTCTTCAAATCCCTTACTTGACCCTATATTGTAAAAAGAAGACTGAAACACCTTCTACTGCGTCATATCTCATATTTTATGTATATATATATATGTATATGTATATATATATATAATATATATACATACATAATATATAATTATTTCGTTTTTATGATTGGCTTTTAGTGAAGAGAGATAGGAAAGCAGGGTGGAGAAGACGGAGAATGACGTGTGGCGTACGACCCAGGTGGGAATCAGACCTGGGCCGCTACCGGGCCTTTATTGACAGCGGGTTGAGACACCCAGCCACCCCCACCTCCCTCCTGATTGGGTGCTGACAGAACCCAGGCTAATCCACTCTGACCTGCATTATAACCATGGAAGCTGAGTCAGTCAGCAATCCAAAAGGTATTATTTTTTACGACCCACAGCAAATTTTAATTACACGGGCTCCGTTGCGAGCTAGCTGTATGCTAACTACCACGTAGCGCACTCGTACAGCCAGGTGTTTGTGGGTGAATCGGTGCGATACACCCACAAACACTAAACTCTAGACCTGGGGCTCTTGGATGCCAAACATGGCACATTCCATATCTCATCTTAATAATAAAAATAACAACATAAAACATAGGCCTGGAATAGCTCAGAAGACAGAGAGACGTATGCAGAACTCCCCCCCCCCTCTCTTTCTCTCTGTTCCCTGAAGATTACCTGTCAGCGGCGTCACGCTCGGCTAAAGTTGGCACTTTACACTCTTTATTTTTTGAGTGTGATAGGTAAATCTGTGTGCGTGCGTGTTTTTGTGGTTGGGCGTGTGCGTGGCAGTTCATTGTGGATAGATTCTTGCACAGTTGCTAAGTTGCTTCGGAGACAAGTCCTCTCCTGCGTGGGGGGGGGGGGGGGGGGGGAGTTGAGTAACTGGGATGGATTGCATAAAGCCAGTAATCAGATTGCTGTTTATTTCCAAAATCCATGACCTGAATGACTGAATGACTGCACTGCGGGTCGGGAACATACAAACTCACTTATAGGAGCGCCAGTGTGCCATGGATATGAAATTATGTAATGCTTCTGAACACACCAGTGTCAGCAAAATTCTATTTTATTCTTTATCCTTGTGGGGGGCTGGAAGAAAGAGGGAAAACAGGGAGCTACATACAGACATGCATAGGAGTGGCTGGCAGATGAGCAGGTCTCATTCAATCTGCAATTTTGTAAGGCAACGCGATCAACAATGGCACTAGACAGTGTTTGGCTACCATTGTGTGGTGAGCTACAAAAACAAACCAAAGAATACCTGAATAGTGTGTTGTGTGTCAGGGGAACCAGCTACTGAGAATCCGCCGACTCACTCTGGAAGCCTCCCTGGTGAGGATGAGGAGGAGGAAGATTGACGAGCTGGACCTTGATTAGGCCAATCGAGGCGCTGCTGCGTTTGATTGTGTTTGTGGCGAGGGCCTGCTCAGCGCTCACGCTAAATGCCCTTAGGCAGAACCGGCACAACAAAGTCACTTTGACGAATGATAGAGCAGCCAGGAGAGATGGTGAACGTGGTTTTCTCACCTGTATGGTCCTTTTAAGTATAAAGGATTGCCCTTTAACACAAGATAACTCCTTCGACAATTCTGAAAAGGTAACATTTTAAGACAAGAAGCTTTAATGTTTTCATTTCATCGTGAGGCGAATGAGGATATTCTATTGATTAAGAACGGATTCAGAGCTCAGAACTCTTGGTGGTGGTCCATCCCAATGCTGATTAGTATAGCATGTGTGATGAGAACAGGTGTGTGTGACGAGGATGAGGTTCTCTGAGCTAGGGAGCTCTGCAGACTGCCCACAGCCCCTCAGAGAAGGAGAGGGGTCATACTGTGAAATGAACATGGGTTTATTGATATCCATATCATTACCTATGCAAATTATTTGGGCGTGGCAAAGAATAATTTAGGATTTTTGATAGCCACACCCACGCATGCATATCAATAATGAGTATTACTTTCAGAACCCCTTTTAAGAGCAAAGTAAATCGTTTTTTTTTATATTTGCTTGTCAAAGATTTTTCCAGGAATACAAAGATCATTTAAACAATAAGTTAAACATCATGCAAAGAGAGGTAGACATCTGTGGTAGCTTTCCCTTTTTGGCAGAAGAAGCAGAACCTAACCCAGGCCAATGCAATGTGAGGCCCCAGCTAGAGTATGCATCCTACTAATGTATGGGCATGGCCTGGAATTGCCTCCTATACTTTTCTAAAGCAGGCATTTCATACAAGCGCTTTTGATTTGACTGTACAGTTTGTTCCCCCCAAAAATAAACCCAACAATGTAAACAGAACAAATGTAATATATATTTCCAGGGGTCTTATGGGTTTCATATGTTTCCTGATCTGGGATCACAAACCAGCGAATAATGCTGAGGTTAGCAGTTTGCCTCCAGAAATAACAGAAAAGAGGAGGTGGATAGAGACCGTCTAAGTCAAATATAAGATGGGATTTCACGGCTTAGAAGCCTCTAAAATAATATGCTTCCATCTCCGCCCAACACTGCCACGGTTACCTTTGATTACCTTCCTTTGCTCCCTCTCCCGTTACCTGCTTACCTGACTGTTTGTTTAGCAGATCGGGCTGCTGTGAGTTTGTATCCCTCTGTACACCGCTTGATTAACCCACGGGTGAACCGCAGCCTACGGCTAGTGTTCGCGCCCGGTGCACGGATAAACCCATGACTCCCATTGCACAACGATGAGTGTGCAGGTTCAAGTTTATACTGCTCTCTGATGTGCTCAGAGCCCTGCAGTATAGTATGGTGTGTACTAAAGCTAAAAGTGTCTGCTTGTAGGATTCTAAATGGGAGAGGAAGACATTAACTTGAATACAGGGGGTCAAAATATGTTCTTCACTATGTAACCTGAACCAATGATAGCTCATGATTTCTTTTTTATCACAAAATGCAAGGTCTATGAAGAAAACGTACAAATTATTATTTAAAAAAAGCATGACACAAAATATGTTGTGCATTTTCCTTTCCTATTTGGAGTGACAGATGACAGGCTTTAAAATATTATTCTGAAGGGTAAAAAAGTCTTAAGAACGTACCATCAGAGTCCTGCCGTTTGGGAGTCCTGCCAAGGGGGTGAAGGGCCAGCGGATAATGGGATGTGGGAGGGCGGCTGCCACACACTGAACGCTTCCAGCCCCTACAACCTACAACACCTCTCTGCAGGCGTTCCTCTGCCAAACAATAACATGCCTATTACAAAAAAGTGCAACATTTGCAAAAGCCACGCGACACGCAAAAAGGGCCATAAGTAGCTAGCCAGCGAGCGCCACACATTGTGGGTTCTGTGTTGATTCTAGGCCACTGCAGCTGCAGCAAACAGGATCCCAATCCAATCACTTCACACCTCGTGTCTGGTTGCGGAGTAGACAAGGGCACTTTCACAATCAGGGGAGATACCTTTTTAAACAGAAGAATCTTGTAACAAGTGTTCCCTTTGTCAGTCTTCAAATAACTCAAATGAAACAGACATGGCCTGAGGGAATGCTTATTCAATTTGTAAACAAAATGGAGTTGTTACTTTTGTCACTTGGCGGGTTTGACACACCGTTTGCTGCATCCCCCATTTTGGGTCACGATTCACCATTTGTAGTTTGATTTCATTTTTGAATCACCCATCTAATGAACAAATCGCATCTAGTTCTTAACAAAAAGTTGCCGTCTGTCACTTTTTTTTGCTGTGGTCATCACTTTTGTTCAAAATGATATATTCTTTGATTTGATATTTTTCTCCATGAAATTGGTTCAGAGAGAGCAAAAGATTGCTGGGTTGATTGAGTTGTGGGTGCATACTTTTTTATCTATCATTCCTAGACACCCGTGATTTAAAAATTATCTTAAACAAAAATGACGGCTGCTGTGTGAAACATGAGTTTTACCAAAAGTGATAGCTACAGTGGAAAAGCTATATTTTGAAAGAAAAAAAAGTTTTACTGCAGTGCTCAAGTGTATTCTACAGGAGCACTGCAATGTCATCCTATGGCTTACCCTTCTTTTTTGTTGGCAGCTTCTATTTTCTGTGGCTGTGTTTCGTAATTGTAAATACCATTGTGTCATGTATTCTGACCTTCATGGTAATCGTGCAGCAGATAAACCCACTGCACCGCCTCTTCCTCGGTTAAGGTTTCAATCCGAGCTTTGGCTAGGGTTCGCTGTTGTTCAGAGTTAGAAGCACAGGCAGCACCACAACTATAATGAATCCAGCAGGTTTTCTCTTTGTCTTTTGTTTTTGTCAACGTGATCCCCAACCTAAGTAACAGGTTGTTCGTCAATACTACCCAAAGCGACCTATATGAGCACTGGTCCAGTGCCCCTATCTGCTGGTCGAAGAAACCAGCAATGTGTCACTCACGTGCCCGGACAGTTTCTCTCTGCAAAAACAATATGGAGGATTTTTTTAAATTCTCAATGGAATAAGCGGTATCTTTCGTTAGTTTCGGTAGTAGAACACACTTTCAATACACAGGGGGAGGTTTCGGATCGCATTGATAAACAATCTATTCTTTCGTCTAGGTTGGAGAGCCTTTTCACTGTAGCAGGGCAGCCATGGCTTACAGCAGAAGGCAGAATAACATTATCATGTAGGGCGCAACTCGAACAAGGTGGAATCATCGACACAGCGGCAGCTCCTATTTTTTTGTCCTCCCCGCCATCACTTCCACTTCTCGAGGTGCAAATCATTCCCGGGGAGCTTTCGGAATGGCTTGCCAAAACGTCATCCACAGGAAGACAGACGCACACAAAGTGGAACAAAATGTCTAGACTAACAATATGCTGGAGTCGACACTGTGACACAAGCGCCACTACATCCTTTGGGATGAACTGGCTGTTGTTTAGTTGTATATACAACACACGATTAGCCAAGAGCTTACAAAATTAATTAAATACCAGACTCAGGAGATTGACCTGAGAGTAAATACAAATTAATAGAAAATATGCCGGTTGTTATTATGATGCAGTATGAAAAAGAGTCACATGAATGATAAAAAAACACACAGTATGTTTTAGCATATCTCACTGAACCTGGGACTACAAACAACCGACCACAAGGCAAATCATCCTGAATCTATTTGAAACAAATTGCTCTGATTGGCGTCCACACAAACAGCCATGCTGCGTCTCCTGATTACATCCAGGGCTCTCTATCAGTCAGCCCCTTGCAGAACACATGCCATGCCAGTGGGAGGGATTTTATATTTGTTCATCAATGGCATAGTACTCCATATATATTCCTCGATCGACCCACGCCACACGACTAGAGGCCATACACAGCCCCATGCGCTCTGATCTGACTACACAGGACTGAAGAGAGAGGGCTCTCTCATCTCGTTTCAAGTGGGTCCACTGCAGGGGTACATCTGGGTGCCCCCCCCCCCCCCCCCCCCTACACTGTGACACCAGTCACGTTCCTGCTGACTGGCAAGTTAATGAACTCCATGTTGATTGATTGTGCGGCTGCATACTCATTTGATTTGACTCTCCATAGTCGTGGATAATAACCGTCTGCTATCCCTGGTCCGGGTTTGGAATACATAAATTGCATTAATGAATGCATTAGTGAAGAAAGACAGAGAAAGAGAGAAAAAAAGAAAGACGGAGAAAGATGGTGATCTACTGTAGTGCAAATCTATGTATAAACAATATATAAATAAATAAATTTCCTCTCTGACAAGGCCAAAGAAAATGATTTACAGCCAAGGTCATTCACAACCTTGGGTTCATTATTGATTTTTTCCAATATTGTACCCTGGTTCCCGTCATAATAGTGCAACTCACACATCACAACCTGCAGATAGGCCTACATAATGAAATACCGATACGATGCGAGAAGGTACGCTGAGAGAAAACACACCCCGGCCACCCCTGTAGTGCTCCCCTCTGCAGTTAAAGTGGTAGCAGTGATGCATGGGAAGGCAAAGGTCAACTTTAAGATACAACCACCTGAGAAAATTGTTTTTATCCCCCGCTATTGTGCCGATGATTAAATATTGCATGATTTAGAGAGGGAGCGATGAGAACCGAAGGCCTGAACTTTAGAATGGAAACAAAGTGAAATTGCAGTTGATGCGTATAGGCATGCTGGATAAGCCTACACTTTACAACACACAATGGATCATGATAAATCACTTTGTATTGGATTACAAACCCTAGCAATTGTTAGTCATTTATTGATAGTCATTTGCGTTGCACTAAGGGTGTTTTGAAAGGAAAAAAGTAGAGGGATTTTATTTAACCTGGCATTGTTGCGACAAATAGTTGGTCTGGGATTTATTGTTCATAATGTAAGAACTACACTATTCAAAGTCAGGGCTGGATAAACTGAACATGGTATAGGAAATTAGCCGTCTATTCATTTTAATTCAACTTGCTCCTCCTGTACAGGTCTTCTAGCTCTATGTGACCCTTAGCGAATGCACATGAATGGCTTATTTTCCCAATGTGTCCATGAACTGCCAACAGCAAGCCCTCTAGCGTTCTCAGAGGGCTCTAAGAAGAATTTATCCCAGGTAGTAATAGTTCCAGTTCTAATCTTCATTTTACAGTAGTCTATTCAATGCATTGTATATTTGAAAAGCGGCAGGAGTTTGCTGCTGTACCCGTTTAGAAGCAAATGGCCTTTCTGGTCAAACCTTCAAAAATGTAACATTAGCTTGGCATTTTGGCCTGGAATCTGATGTTTGAGCCCGATGAAGGCGCCAGGTTTTTTATTTAATTCAGTATACCTCCCACTCCTATGATGCAAACCTGTTTCTCTAAGATAGCTTCAGGCCTGCAGTGTAGAAACACAGAGGTGTGAAGCTATGGTTCTGATCGATGTTTGCTTCTCATGTGCCAGGTGGTAGTGGGCGGTTCAGAGACGTAGATCGTGTTTTATTTTGTGCTTTGTGAGTTGTAATGGCACATACAGGGGCCCCTCGGACCCGCTCTGCAATAAACTAATGTTTTCCTTAGAATTGGAACTAGATGCACACTTCATTCCAAGAAATACCCTTTTACTTCTGGAGGGATGGGTCTTGTGTGTATTATTATTGCAAACACTTAAATTACATGAGCAAGATTGTTGCGCGTCTGTCTGTAACAGTAAATTACACTTTCACTGACTATTTCGCCTATTTCCGCCTCAGTCCTCCCAGTGGATCTGTTTTGCCAACATGCGGAAACTAAAAGTAAACTTCATTATATCAACATCTTCATGTCTCTCTCTCTCTCTCTCTCTCTCTCTCTCTCTCTCTCTCTCTCTCTCTCTCTCTCTCTCTCTCTCTCTCTCTCTCTCTCTCTCTTCCTTTTACTCTCTCTCCATGACTTTCTGACCTGGCGCACCGTGACCCTGGTGTTGCTTGTTCGGTGCGATGCTGTTCTCTGTCCACCTCCTCCGCACTAGTCCCTCTTAATGAACCCTGCTGCTCATTAATGCTTGGCAGATGACCCGTGCAGCTGCATAGTGAGGAGAGAGAAACAGAGAGCGAGCGAGAGAGAGTTGCAGTTCCTTATTCTAATTGTACTAACTATAGGCCTACGTGATAAGGCCATAGTGCATTTGGCACACATGGCACTTTATTCGACATTCATTTCCAGATGCCATACATCTAATTATAATACAGAGGTCTATTATAATTAGATTGTTTGGCGTCTTGAATTATGGGTAACCGCTTCATGGAGTGGTAACCTAATAGGATGTGTGCAATAAGGACTATGTGGGTTACTCAGGCCGAATGCATACAATAGCCATCCATTTTACGAACCAGGAAAAGAAATGCATGTCATTTATATACAGAAGAGCAATCCGCCATCCACCGCTTTCCAAGTGATCCAAGTCACCCTGATGCTTGAAATAGCAATCAAATCGACTACTCAAAGCGTTTGAACTGGGTGCCCCCACACACAGTGGCCTGACCTGCAGAATTATTCAGGGTGAAATGAATTTAAATAGCCGCTGATGGAACTGGCTGTGGATTTGAGCCATGGGTAATATTGCATTGGCACGGAATGACAATCTCTCATGGCACCGGCCTGCCCCACTCTGCAATTGGCCGGAAGAGAGGAGATTGAAGAGGAGATACAAGAGGACAGGATGGGATCGGGGGGGGGGGAGGGGGCGGCATAGAACAGTAGATGAGGAAGAGTACAGTTAAATGGATGGGAGGACATGAGTGCAATTGAGTGGTCAGGGAAGGATAGAAGGAGGGAGGTGAGGAGAGGAGAGAATAGAAGAGGAGAAGAGAAACCAGAACAAGAGCAGTTGATATAAGCAGCAATTAGTTAAAGGAGATCATTGAGGATAAAAAATATGGATAACATGACAATGATGTTCAACTTCAAAACGCAAATAAACGTACCCTTTAGCTACACCTTTATCCCCAACAACTCAACGTGTAGATTTAAAATAACTATTTTCCTGTTTTTATCCTGAATTGCCAACTAAATTGATAGTGGAATTCACGATGAGAAAGATAGATCTTAATAAGCATTGCCACGAAGGTATATGATTAGCATAGCATTCTAGCTTAGCATTGCATGTTAGGCAAAAAGGCTAGAGTTTGATAATAGTATATTGAGCAGAACTGACTGGATATTTTGCAGTCCTTTCTTAAAAAACAGTCAAGAAATGTGTCTTAACTGCTGTAACAGTTTACACAAACAATAGGACATTTGAAACAAAAAAATCATCTTCACCTGGTCATTCTTGGCATGTAGGATCCAATCGGGGCAGTCAATATTTCACACTCCAGATGCCAGGAGTACATACAATAAGAGGCAGAACTCTAGCAAATGATCAGCTCAGTATTGACCCCAAGGGCTGTGCTTGAGATAGATAGACCTCAGAGGATAGCGATGAGTATCTCCCCATTCTTCACGACGGATAGATCGATGCCGCCGTGCTCTGAACGCATGATGTCATATTTATGGACACGAGCGGAGCGGGTGTCTGGGAAAAAAAAAGGGAAAAGCAGTTGGTTTACTTTGGCTGACAAGTCAGAATCATCTAATGTTGTTTGGTGTTTTGATATTTTTTACAAGGCGATTTGATTCCTCCTTGGAATTCATAAAACTGTAACGGTACAGTAAATTCCGGGGTGTAATTTCAACAGAAACAAAAGGAGCCTCTCTCTAGAGATTTGCATTCATATCATGTCCAGTCTATGGAAACCCATAAAGAACATGGCGCTTCTGACTTAGTACACTATATAGGTTTTGAAAAACTTTGTTTTGTGTGAATTGTTATGCCGACCTTCACAGCTCATATTTACACACGCGACCCAATTTTGGCCTTTGAAAACAATAAATGCCGTTTCAAAGCTGACAAAATATTTAAAGGTCTTCCTTTAATTTATGGCTGCGCTTTAAATACCAACCAAACATCTTTGACGAATATAGCAGTTGAAAAATACATAACTGAATGCCATAACATCATATAATATGTGACAGGAATCAATCAGGTATCTGTTAATTTTTTGTTTCTATTCGTGTTTGTAACTAAAACTGTAGCTTCCCATTTTTTAGTCCCTCCAGAGCAACATTCGATTAAGCAAGCCACACTCCTCATTTCCTACATATTTCTTACAGCAATTTTGACATTTAAAGATATCTGTGTCCGTACTTCAGTTTGTTAGACAACCATGTAGTGCTTTGGGAGAGGCTTTTTAAAAAGATATACGTCAAATTGATGTCTCTTCCCTGTTGTCATCCGCTTCACCATGGGTACGTGGTGTGTATGTTTTCCAAATAGGGTTCATCCACTCTGCAATGGCCAAGTGCCTTCTGGGACTTTCATCAGCGCTGACCCAGAAGATGACCTGGAACATTCATCTCCTGTTTATTCCAGCTTTCACAATCTGTCCACGGTAGCCGGTCTGCGTCCAGCAACAAAACTAAACCAAACAAAACAGCAAGTGAAGAAGTTTCATATTTATATCCCCTCCACTCGCTACTTTTTTTGATATGTTGATATTTGGTCGTATCCTCACAAAGTATTCACTGTGTGCTTTGTCAGCATCCTAGAGACGAGAGAAGGCTTTGTTTTTCATAATCCCTCCCCTCTCTGCCTCTCTCTCTTTGCCTGTTGTCTCCTTGAATAAACTGGATGTCCTTTTATTCCCGGCTGGGTCCTGCTAAGCTCATTACTTGCAGGCCCGCTAGCTGTAGACACACCACGACTGTTGTGGTGAGATAGAGGGCTGGGGTGGTGTGTGTGTGTGTGTGTGTGTGTGTGTGTGTGTGTGTGTGTGTGTGTGTGTGTGTGTGCGTGTGTGTGTGTGTGTGTATGTGTGTGTGTGTGTGTGTGTGTGTGTGTGTGTGTGTGTGTGTGTATGCGTGTGCGTGTGCGTGTGTGTGTGTGTGTGTGTGTGTGTGTGTGTGTGTGTGTGTGTGTGTGTGTGTAGGTGGGGGTTGTGTGTCACATGTTGCCAGACATGATACAGGTACACATGCTTTACAGAATGGATAATGACAGTGTGTCATTCAGACTATCCTTTTATAAGTACATGATCTAAGACGAGAAAGGGTAAATAGTGTGATTCAATTAAAATAGTTTTCTGTGTTTTCTGTGAACGGTTGCGGTCAACGGCCATCCTTCTCTGTACAGCCTGGTGTCTCTGAGGCAAAAATAAAGGGCAGATTATAATTGGGCTTTTAATAGCCAGAGTCTATTCATGTTTTTGTACTCAAAAAGTACTCAGTGAGTTTGTGTGCTGTGAACGGTGAATGTAACGCTTGCACATTGAGACACACACATGGTTGCACACGCACTTGCTTGCACGCAAATATAACCTCATGCACACGCACGCACACGCACACGCACACACAAACACAAACACACTTTGCCCGGGAGATGTTCTATGACAGTAACCTTCCTCCCAGCAACAAATAAATCCAGGATCAGGTCATGGATTTTTTTCAGGCACTCTCGCTGCTTTCACAGTGCAGAGATGTGTTATTGAAAACTACTTTCAAAGAAAATACCCAACTATTCAAATGCACATTTTGTTTGAATTCTCCATCAGAATAAAAATAATAACACAACAGAAAAATGCATTTGAATTTAATATAATACATGCAGAAAAATATATAGCTCGTTTTTGTTGAGTATGTAATTTGCTTTGAAACAAATGCTGTGGATTGCATTCCGAAAACATGCTTTTAAGTTAATTGCAACTTATTACCTTACGAATTATGTAAATCTACCCATGAAATAGCAACAGAAGATGTTTTTCTCTGTCTGGTTTGGCTTTGAAGTCATCGGCTTCATTTAAAATGGAGTGGAATATTCATGTGCATTGTTCTTTCATGGCCAGATTCCCCAAATCAAAAATGAAATATCAACGCAATACCTGTGATTACATTTCGATTTGTGCATTGGCCCGTGATGGGCAGTAACTATTTCCTTAGTTTTCTGTAAATAACGAGTGAACAACCAGATGCAATAGCTCTTCATTTGCCAGCACCACAGTACTAGTCATTGTATTCATCCGGTGTTTTGTCCACTAAACAGGACGTTGGCTCTGTAATGCTAGCATTACACAGCCCTGATCCAGCAGCATGAGGGCTTTATGTGGCTGGTGGTAGCCAAGTCATCTGGCCGTGTCAGGTCTCCTGCTGCTGCGCGACGCAGCAGAGCGATGGTGATGTATCGCCGGGATTACGAGGCCATTTTGTTTGCGGATGGCCACATGGCATCAATCCTTATCCCCGTCTGATCGTTTGTATCCAGAGGCATGTCTGTCACACGCAGATGGCCGTTCTTGTAGACAAGTGTAGGTGGTTGGTGTGTGTGTGTGTGTTTTCGGTTTTTTCGCCTGAGCATGTTTGTTTGGTATGTGTGTGCGTGGTGTTGTGTGCGTGCCTGCGTGTGTGTGAGTGAGTGTGTTTTTGTGGGTCTGTATATTCTGGTATACATTTGTGTGTGCGCGTGGTATGGTGTGGTGTTTATGCGTGAGCATATGTGTGTGAGAGTGTGTGTATGAGTGTCTGTGTGTTCTGCATGTTTGCATGGCATACATTTGTGTGTGTGTGTGTGTGTGTGTGCGTGGCGTGGTGTGCATGTGTGTGCGTTAGAGTCTGTATGTGCGGTAATGACAGAGCCTGCTGATGTATGGGTGGTACATGGGATGGATGCGTTCATCTCATTCAATATCCTCCCTTCTTCTCCATCCATGAAGAGCACCGGAGGCATGATATTAAAACCATGATATTAATAGTGAGTCTCTCGGACCAGATACAGATGGATCGAAACAATAAAAGAAGAAGAATGAAAAAGGGAAGAGAAACGTGACAGAGTAGGCTGGTGTTGCCAAGTGTTGGAAACTTGGCTCTGAATGTTAAACACGTGTGTGTGTGTGTGTGTGTGTGTGTGTGTGTGTGTGTGTGTGTGTGTGTGTGTGTGTGTGTGTGTGTGTGTGTGTGTGTGTGTGTGTGTGTGTGTGTGTGTGTGTGTGTGTGTGTGTGTGTGCGTGCATGTGTGCGTGTGTTTGTGTGTGTAAGCGGGCATGCGTGTGCATGTTTGTGTGTGTGTGGGTGTGTACGTGTATGCGTGCACGTGTGCCTCAGAGTGATAATGACATAACATCAAGGATTACTTGTTGTTGTTTTTTAATGGAAACACAAAGGGGAGTCTTACCATGTTTTTTTTTTTAAAGAAGTGCACAGGTAAAAAGATAATAAACACATACAAAGTATAACTTTGTGAAAGCTCGGAAGTAGGATTTGCTGTCGTTGGTTTATGTATTCACCCTCCCCTAGCAGGGTGGGAGGGAGACACATTGTTCAGAAAGACAAGCGACGCTGAGGCATAAATCATCGCAAACATTCAGATGAGGCTTATTCACATTTTATGTTGTGACCTTTATGCTGTGGGTGGTGGAGGGGGGGGTGGGGGGGTAATAGGGGGGCACAAAAACCCATTCCTGTGAGACTCATCAGTAATCGCCATAACAACCTGATCACTTCAATCACCCGACACCTGCGACGAGGACCTCCCTGAGAACCTCTGCCACCTTGGAAAATCATCTCTTATTGATCCCTCGCTTTGGGCTTTTCCCCTTTTCTGAAGTCCCTCGGCTCGTCAGCTCGCCTACTCCTCCTCCTTCTCCTCAACCTCCTCCTCCTCCTCCTCCATCTCCTTCTCCTGCTCCCCCGAAAACTCGTCGTCTTCACTCAAATAAAACTGCGAGACGACTCCCGGCGCCGCAGAGCCAATCAGAGACATCATCCCTCTCTCTCTCTCTCTGTCTTCTTTTTTTCCATCTCCTTATCGCACCCTCCCTCTCTCTCTGCTCTTGTCTTCCTGCCTGCCGGCGACCACTTTAACCTCCCCTCCCTCACCCTGGAATCTCACAGAGCTCAATTATAGACCTGGTTGCCAAGATGGCCCGGCTCCTATCTCCTGCTCTCTTTCTCTCTTTTTTGAAATCCTTCCACGGTTCACTTAAGGAGAATCTCCACTCATCTTTTCGTCTCATGTTCAAGCTCATCCTTTCTCTGGGCACATTGGTAACAACACCACCGTCACCTCTGGAGGATTGATTTTCTTGATGGCTAATTAAACGCCAGTGGGCTGGATGGAAGGAGGTAGGGATTGTGTAGATCGTGGTGAGTTAGATTGGTCAGTAGGACATTGTAGGTTAGTATGTATTGGTGGTCAGATTTCAAAGTAGGTATCTGGGTCAGTACAAGGGCAGGTAGGTATGGTAAGGAAGGGACGTAGGCATGTATGTAAGAAGGGAGGTTATATTTGTCATCTTACACCCTGGGTATATTGACAGTTTGAATTTCACCCTGAAAAGTAGCAAAAGTCTAAGTAAGGGTGATCCTCAAGGCCTGAGACAGTTTCACTATTGTTCTGTTGAAACCAGCAGAAAACTAAAGCCACTTCGAAAAACTCACTTAATTACAGTCTTTATTGTGCTGGCTGCCAGGCTTTTTGTTTATCAACGGCACACGGAAACTGTTTCCTTAACAAAAGCAAAGTCTGTGGAATTCTGTTGCATAACTGTCTGCCCAAGTAGATTACTGCTAAACTTCTTACATGTGATACCAGGGAATGAAGAGATACCACTAGGCTGACAACAAAGACACAAGGAAACTGCCAGGATCCGATTATTTGAAAGTTTTGTCTTCCACGATGATCACTGAGACTGGGTACAACTTGGCTTAATGGCGTTCACATGGGAGTGGGCAGGGGGGTCAATACTGACTTCATCAGTGTACAAATCGTATCAGCGATGACCACGGCAAAATCGTGTTGGAATCAGGCTCAATCTGTTCGTCTGATCCCGGCATAACCTGTACTCGAGTTGGACTTGAACCCCATCAGATGCACACTGTGATCACTGTGAAGAGACCTGCAAGCAGGTCTCTTTATGGTCCCCTGGAAGCTTGACATCCGGCATTCTTTTGAGTTTGGTGTTCACTTCTTCGGTTGGCACAAAAGACCACAGCTGTCCTTCACACACATGCACGTACGCATGAACATTCGTTCATTCACACCATTACATGCACGCGTGCGCGCGCACACACACACGCACACACACACACACGCGCGCACACACACACACACGCACGCACGCACGCACGCACGCACGCACGCACGCACGCACGCACGCACGCACGCACACACACACACACACACACACACACACACACACACACACACACACACACACACACACACACACACACACACACACACACACACACACACACACACACACACACACGCGCACACACACACACAGATTCACATATGCAACAACACAAACAGTTGAGGCTTACCTCTGGGCGAGCTCAAAAGTATCATGCTTCAGAGTCAGGAAAAAAGAGATCTCTCTCTCTCTCTTTCTTTCTCTACGTCCCTCTCTCTTATTTTTGCCAAGCTCCTTACTGGGGGTGAAGGCAGTGCGTGGTGGGAGGCTAAACCGCCAGCACAGTCAGAAACCTCCTCTGGACTCTGCAGGCGAAGGAACTGCTCATTAGTGGGAGTGTGCATGGGCCAAGCATGCTGACATCTGTGTGTGTGAGAGTGTGAGTGTGAGTGTGTGCCTTATCTTGTGAAGAGGGAGAGTATGATTGATTTATTTATGATTATTATTATTTATTTTTTATCTTTTATCATCCTTGGGTCAACAGCAATTTAAACAAGGATTTTACAGAACAACTATCTCTTCAAAGCACTTAACAAGCTATAAGACCTAGGGATGTGACTTTGGGAATAGGCCATAGGTGATGTTAATGAGCTATTTACATTGGAATCCTGAGGTGCAACACACGCTCTGAAGCGCTCTTTAAATCGTGTGGGAAGAAATATGTTACCTCCTCAACACAGAATATTGGCATTCAGCGACGAGCACATTTATTTTTAAACTTTGCACGCACATATCGTGTTGTTACGAAATGGTTTGTAGGCAGGGTACAAGTGCAGAAGATAGGATTTATTCCGAGCTAGGCAGAACAAATAATAAGCGTCATTTAAACAGTTACGTGGCGGTGATTAGGGTTTTACGAGGGACAAGTGCCGGTGATCAGTGGATTGCTGATGCAAAGGCTTCTCAACTTTACACCGCATATTTACGTAGGTGTCTACCTGTCTCTCTCTCTCTCTCTCTCACACACACACACACACACACACACACACACACACACACACACACACACACACACACACACACACACACACACACACACACACACACACACACACACACACACACACACACACACATTGTACATCGTTATACAAACACTGGTCTGAAAAAACAAGGAGATTTGTTGCAAGCTGTACTTCCACATCTCCAGCTGTACTTTGTTGGTGTTTGCCGGCGCAAATTTGTAGCCAATTTCTAACACCAAGAATATGCTTTGATCGAAATAAAAAAACAAGCCTTAGTCTAATTCATTCAAGTATCTGTGTGTCTGTAGAGTTTTGGGTTTTGAATTAAATTGATCTCGGATGCTTACCAATGTCCGCAGCAATGCCTGAGCCATGCCTAAACCCGTACCTGCTCTAATTGTCTTTGATGAAAGTATCTGTGGTTGCTAAATAAGTAAATACAGTATGAAATAGTTATCATGTTTTGGTGTAGGACACTGCAATCTTACCAGTGATACACGAGTGAAGAAAATAGATGAATCATTCAGTCTGTTTCAAGACATTCCCTTTCCATCGCACTCGTAAACCGAAACAGAAACCTTGTTTGTTGTTTACCCCATGGCCTCGTAGACACAAACAGCCAGAGCCTTGACTTGTTGCCAACAGTTTGTGTCGTTTTGCATGTTTGTTCTGGTTCTGTGCGGGTGGTCTCTCGTAGGGGAACCACTGTTTACTGTGTGCACTGAGGCGTTGACACCAAACACATTACAATGCTCTGCCCGCCGTGCTGCCAAACTAAATGAATGTCCCGTCTGTCTGTCTGTCTGTCTGTCTGTCTGTCTGTCTGTCTGTCTCTGTGTGTGTGTGTGTGTGTGTGTGTGTGTGTGTGTGTGTGTGTGTGTGTGTGTGTGTGTGTGTGTGTGTGTGTGTGTGTGTGTGTGTGTGTGTGTGTGTGTTGGCTGGAGGGCCTGGGGGACAGGGGACCAGTGTTAAGAAGATGATGAGTGTCCCGGGAAGATGCTAGGCAGATGAATGTTGTGGGACAAGAGAGAATGGCAAGTCAAAATAAGATAAAGGGAATAGGGGTAGGCTTGGAAATTATAGGTGTGAGTGTGTTTGTGTGTGCGCGTGCGTGTGTGTGCGTTTGTCTGAGGAAGATTGTGGATTCTCCAGGGTGAAATGGGAGTCGCAGCTGAACGATTTTCTAGGAGATAAGGGATTGGGGAAAATAGTGCAGAAAAGGGTGTGTGGGTGTGTGTGTGCCTGTGTGTGTGTGTGTGTGCGGCGGGGGGGAGCGGAGAATGGAGGAGAAAAATGGTAACCTGGTTACAGGCAGAAGAGAGTGTCATTCCGTCATGAGAAGATTTCTGAAACGTGTGATGATTCATGGCTATAGCCCACTCTGCTAGGGAGACAAATGGTCTTATCAGAAGAAGCATGATAAAAACACGCATAGAACATATTATACAGTATGTGTGTATGGAGTATAGTTGTATTATAGCTGTAGTATGTAGTATAACTGCTATGGACCTTGAATGTACTATTCTTGTACAATTTGTGTCATTTAACAAGTCGTTGTATACATGCAGTAAAAGGGCTCTCAGTCAGGTCTTGTTTACCTCATCTTTTGTTGTATTTCCGTCAGTTAGTGCTCAATATTTCTTTGAAAAATCTAACTGTATAGACTATATCTCTGACCACTTTCATTACCATGTGTTTTGGATTGCTCATGCCATTGATACAACCGGAATTAGTTCCAGCTATACCAGCCTAGAGCTGCTAAATTATGGAACAAACTCTTAAATATTGACAAAATGACAATGTAATACGAATATTATGGCGTGCATTTAATCTCCCTGTGCCTTCTGATACAGCAAACCCTAGACTGTACATTATATTGACGAGGTATGATTTGAAATACACAAGTTTTCTTTTTAGCTCAAATGGATGCTCAGCAGCTCCTTTACACCAAAGTTCACCAAGCTTTGAAACTTGGGTGAAAAAAGAAGACGGATGTGGACAGATGGCCGTGGGAACTGTGTCATTTGATGGCAGAGCGATGGGTTGACAAGGCACTTAAGGTAACACTTTAACTCCATCATGGAGGCCAGCCAGGTGCCCTTCCCCAGTTTGTTGTTACTCACCTGCATAACGTAAAAGGTCCTGCTCAATAGGTTCCAGATGATAAATTCCGAGTTGACTGGTTCACACTGAGGTATGGTAAGCCATGCTGATGAACCCAGAGGGTAACCAGTAAATCTGTATTTCCTTCTTCTTTCCCGTTTTTGTAAATTCCAAACAAATTTTTGGTTGGTGAGAAATAGTCAAAGAAATCCGAGAATTTGAAATGTGCTGATATGATTTTGTCTTCCTTGTCACCATCGGCCTGTAGGCTACTATCTGTCCAAAGACAAATCCCTGCTGGGAATTTGACATGAAATTACCCACAATCCCTGTTGGCACCTCTGTCAACTTCAAAGTTCCACACCCCAACGGAGTCTGAGGATAATTTAGGATGGGATTTTCATTATTTGTGTGTGTGTGTACGTGTGTGCATGCATGCTTGTGCGTGTGTGTGCATCAGCAAGATGACAGGTATGCACAGGTAGGAAGACTGATATCTTATGAAATTGAAGTTTAATTTGGAAACACAGAAAGATTGAGTCCAGAAGTGCAAAAACGACCTGCTTAGAAAGCTCCCTTGCCAAAGGCAAGGGAGGGTACTATCTCTCCAAGAATCTAATTAACCAACCAGTCTCAACCGATTTTAATAGCTTATTGGGGGGTACATGATCTGTCTTTTCTTATTGGGCTCAGCAAGATCAATTTGCCTTTCCAAATATTTTTAGACTTCACTGTCATGTATGCTGATAGAGGCAGCGTTGAGAGCCTGCAAGTCGGTTTAAAGTCCTTTCAGGAATGTAATGAGACCTGCTTGGAGCCATGCATTACCAGTGTTGTACACCTTGCTGGCACCGACTAGAGCCAAGACTCATCCCCCTTCACTCTGTCGGTTTTATAGGACTAGTTGAAGACCAAGAATAGTGAGCAGAGAGAGAGAGAGCAAGGAGATGCAATAAGCAGGGAATAGAGCACTGTAGCTTGATGTAAATCCTTTCACACACACACACACACACACACACACACACACACACACACACACACACACACACACACACACACACACACACACACACACACACACACACACACACACACACACACACACACATCTAGCTTTGGATCCGATACCCAAACACACACACACACACACACACACACACACACACACACACACACACACACACACACACACACACACACACACACACACACACACACACACACACACACACACACACACACACACACATAAACCCAAAGGAGTTTCAGCTTTATGGATAGGTAGTTCAAATCAAACGGTGTAGTACTGTAAATTGTCATCCAACTTTTGATCCAGTACCACACACACACACACACACACACACACACACACACACACACACACACACACACACACACACACACACACACACACACACACACACACACACACACACACACACACACACAGAAACAGAAACAGAAACACATACACACAACACACAGAAACACATACACACAACACACAACACACACATTTTCATGTTTTGGATAAAAGCTGTTATTTTATTCTAAAAATGTGTCCGTCCACTCACCAAAGGGAGACTGGGCAGCCCAAGGAGAGCCTGTTCCCATTATGCGTTGTCATAGATGATTTATGAGTGAAGCAATCGGAGGTTCTGGCAGCCATATGCCAGCACCATCCCTGTCACACACGGGACCATCCTTCTAATGATGTTCACATCCGTCTTCCAAAGACACAACAAACACATAACAGCGTGCAGTTTTAATGATACTGACACACTGCCACTGTTTCTGACTGCCGTCCTCTACACAAGCTAAACAAAAAGAAGCCGTTTTGCGAATGAGGCACAAAAACAGCACAAAGGAGTTGGTAAAACAAAGTCTGGGGTGATATGTAAAAATATGTATATTTTTGCCTCATTTTTATACGCTCGTCAACACAATACCAAGATTCAATTGGAACATAAGTTCCAATTGCATGAAATTAGTGGGAGCGATAGGGGAAAGCGTGAGTTCTACTCAGTTTTCCAAAAGTGTTTAGTTGGCAATTATATGGTTTTGCTCTTCTAATATGTCGTACGCGATTTAAATGCCGAGCATAAACTTTATGCAGAGAGAAGAAGACCCAGGCTAGATGTTCCATGACTTCTTGATGCCCTTGCACAGTGGTTCCCAAACCTTATTTGGTCTGTGATCTCCATTTTTAACTCAATCCACATCTGCCTATAAAGTCAATGTCCCGTTGAACGTATTGCACCCCAGACTTAAGTCATTAGTAGTTTGCCCATGGCTCTACGAATCATTAGGCAGTCTGTTCGTACCAACAGGAACCGTTATAAGACCTTTAATCTGTTTAAATAAATGTTTTTAAAGGGAAATGTATCATCAAATATCTATTGCTTATAAGTCAGTAAGCTCTCTTGACCCCATGTGCATAATAGACGACCCCAAGGATGGGATCTGCTGTCCTAGGTGTAAACACCGCCTGGACTGACCACTGTAGAATCACACTTATTAAAATCTCCTTCATACACTCACGCTAATGAGTTGTCTTTGGTAGAATATCTCCGTAACGAAACAGGAAACTTGGCATGACTCCGCCCCTTGCAATTTCTGGTTTCTGGCCTAAGGCTCTGTGCTATCTAGGTCCAGAAGTTCTACTATAACATGACAGGGTGGCTGGATCCACGATTATCCTCCATCTATCTCTATTTAAAAATATCTTTATTTGACCAGACGATGGCCGATGCTCTCCCCATGTAGTGATGTGGTTCTTCGTCATGTTACTGTCGGTTTATTCAAGGTAGTATATCGACATTTCTCGATGGGTCTTTATACATGGGTATAAAGTCCCATAGAGAACCCAGTTGAGACTAAAGGTGGCGACGTTGTTTCAGGGACTTAAAAGGCATGTGGGTGTATGTGGGTGAAAAATGAAAGAACGCAGAGGGTCAGTGCTAATCTGTGCTGAGAACAATAAAAGATAGCTCTACAAAGAGCCGGTGTGGTTAGCCGTGATGGCCCTCAGACGCTGCTCCCACTTCCCAGTGGAGCCACATTAATCATTCATCATGAATCATTTTGTACCCAGTGAACTCGTGAGCACCACCTTATCGGAGCTATTAGCTTTAGCATTTACCGCCACCAGAAAGAGAAATGATGAGGCTGGTCCACTTCACCGCTATCTGCTCCTCCAAATCTATATAATTAGTAGACTTAACAGTTTGATATGAACTGGTCCTAACTAGATTGTTCCATTTACCACTGATTCAGCTTTATCGCGCTTGATGTATTTTTTTGTATTCATAGAAAAAACATCATGAATAATGATAATCTCAAACAGACGTATCTCTCTCTCTTTCTCTCTTTCTCTCTCTCTCTCTCTCTCTCTCTCTCTCTCTCTCTCTCTCTCTCTCTCTCTCTCTCTCTCTCTCACAGACGCAAGCACACACACACACACACACACACTCTCTCTCACACAAACACACACACACACACACACACACACACACACACACACACACACACACACACACACGCACACACAAAGATTGCATCAGAGATCAACTCTAGTAGGGGTGGGCCTCCATTGCTGTCTCCCCAGAGTGGCACCATGATGAATAGTTGGGATAAGATCTAATAAACTAGGAGTAAAGTATGAGAATTAAAACGTAAGACGTGATTTAGAGAACAGGGAGACATGAGTGATGCATTTGGATAAAGCTGTCAAACATCTCTCTCTCTCTCTCTCTCTCTCTCTCTCTCTCTCTCTCTCTCTCTCTCTCTCTCTCTCTCTCTCTCTCTCTCTCTCTCTCTCTCTCTCTCTCTCTCTCTCTCTCTCTCTTTTGGACGATGGCGAGAACCAATCACAGTTTAATGATTTTGAATAACGGCCCCCAGAGAGGGAGAGGGCGGGGCGGGGAATTGATATTAATGTGAATCAAAAAACCACAGCAACCGACAAAATGTTTGCCGCGCTATTTCTTGAACACAGACGGGCGTGAACAAGCGCCGTAGTTCATGTTTCTATCTTTAGATATCGCCCCCGGCGTTTAATCCACCTTCTTATCACCGGCACATTTTAGTGTGATTGGCGCACAGTGGAGATCCAGGTCTTTGTTTTTACTGTATTTCATTCAAATTTAAAGTTGATTCCCCCCGAGAACAGAGTGACACTGTGTTGCTTCATTAGCATGAGTACATTCCCCTGCCTGAGCCCTAACAAGGCAGCATCATAGCGGGTCCCGCATCACCGTGGCGATAATGGGAATCATGAATGTGTTTTTTAAGCCAAAAATGAAGTCATTAATTCACTGCGTTTTCAAAGATATTCTTCCTCTAGGCCTATATATCGATGCCCTTCTTGCATCCCAATCATTTTGCTCATGTCTGCCATTCAGCTAAGGTGATGGAGAGAATGAATGCAGCGGTTAAGTAAGTCTGACTGCGGAAATAAATATCTAATTGTTGCCAACCCTTAACTTTGTTTGATGGATGGAACAGCCATGGGTGGATTAATTGTTAGAATTGTGGTTCAAACATCATTTTCGATGTTTCATGCTTAAAACAGAAAACACGCCGTTGGCGGAAATGTAATGATTAAGTGGCAACAGATGGATTGATGCTGACTTAATATATTTAGTATCAGATAGACTTCAAATCATACACCAAAATACCAAAAACAACAAAGCGAGTCATCAACAAAGACATCTCACCTCAGTGTGGTTCAGGGCTCATCCACAGCCTTTCATTTCATTGAGGTCTGCTATGTGGTCTGCACCAGAGGTAACTTTTTAGAAACCTCACAAGAGTGGTGTTTTGAAAAGGGTTTAGGTTTAACACTCATTGCAGAGTGTATTAATGAAAGTGACTTTATTAAAACCAACACTTCATGTTGCTTCTCATCATTGGCAACGTCATTCGTCATGCTCTAATCTTATTATAAATACAGCAATGGAACGAGATAAGAGTGAAAGATGCCAGCATTGAACCGCTACTCGAGATGTATTCAAACACTGAGACTCCAGTCTTCCCACATTAAGGTTGACCTTTTTTGCAGATTTGATTGGATATCAACACTGCAATATATTTACCTCAAACATCCGAAAGGAAATTGCTGTGTGTTCAAACAGTGAATATCAGCCATCAATCAATGAATTAATCAATCGGTTTCCCTGGCTCATAAATAAGATATGATCATCGAGATATTACAATAAACCATGAGGCAATTATATAAACCACTGAAACATACTGACTTGACAATTAAGGGGATGTTCGGCTACAGTGCTAGCATCTCAGAGGCGGAAGCTAACATTTGGTGGCTTGCAGTTAGCAAGCAGGGCTAGAAAACAACCTTTTAAAATAGCAGAGCAGCAGAACAATCATATTTGGCGTAGATGCTAGCTGGCAGTCCTGTGTTTATGAACCACCCCTTATCAGCAGCAGGATTACCCCCTGCGGTGGGGTGTTGCATATGGCTGTCAGTGAGATTGCTCTTGATTGAGCCGATGCTAACTAGCGACCGCCGAAGGCACAGACACGCCACCTCTGTGCCTTTTACCATTGTTACGTATTTTAAGAATCTAAGCTACCCACACATGGACCCAATGAAGCAAGACCAAACATATAAGCCGTAAATACCATACATAGCCACAAGGGGAGCAAGACCTTACTGAAGGCTGCAATAAATACTTTAGCCACAGAAGGCAGCATCACAGACCAGGCGGGAAAATACCGAAGATTATCTCACATCGGCTCCCCCCACTACTTCCGGACCGCGCTGATCAGATAGCCTACAGACCCACATTGACTTCAGAAACTTCCGGTAGCTCTTGGACAGGGTTAGGTCTATTGATCAGCTAGGAGTCGCTCAGCACGTGTTTAGAATACATCTTCAATCTCTCTTTTGCTTCGAGTATCAGTTTACCATGCCGAAAATACTTTATACAAATAAAGTCTCTTTAAAGCTATTCCTTTGGATTCGATCACTTCCCTTGAAGAACTCTGCACCATTCATACACAACGCACCATCCGATAAATACATTACCCATACACCTACTTACTGTGTTGAGTGGCTGGGCGCTTCGGCATGCGTGTCCTTTATGATACAAAGATAATACTTTTGTGTGCATTAAAGGGCGCCATTGTACAAATCCAACAATCCTTACCCTTACATATGACTATATTTTGGGTGTATATGACGAAGATAGTCATGACAGAAATCTTGAACACAAAATAAGGGAGAGACCTGATTTTCTTCAAGACAGATTCAAGGACACAGAAACTAATGGTGCCAAGGATCTGACAACTGGATTTACAAGGGCTTGTTCATGAATTGAAAACTGTGAATAGGAAAATAACCTTCTGACCACAACCTTCTGAGAAAAATGTTCTCAGTGGACCAGATCATTTACCAGAACTATTAGGAGTGGTAGGGCACCTTGTATACAATGCATGGTTATTGAAGTTGGAGCCACTGTAGGCTTTAAAGACGTAGGCCTAGGTATATGAAATAGTCTAAAATGCTCTAAATGCAAAATATGTGGAAATAATATTGGAACCGGAGTCCTTTAACAGAGTTCCCGATGAGGACACTGTGAAAAGGGCTCTGTTGACATTTATACCGAATTCCAAATCGTATGCAAGAAAACAAAAGCTCAGCAGACAAACACGTGTTGATGCATCACACCGCGTGTGTATAGGATGAGGATCCACCCTCCACTCCGGATGGGGGCGGCAATGCAGCAATAAAAGGCTCTGCCACTCAGCATTAAAAAAATACAAAAATAGTAGAAGAAAAAATCTGAAACCTGCTGGGTCTCAGACTCTCACTCATCATACAATTCGCTGAAGTCCAGTCCCTTCGTAAAGTGTAGTCAATACTTATTTGATTTTGAGCCATGGTTCTGCTCAGCCTAGCGCCTCGTATTCAATGAGCCAATAAGCCACTTGCGACGGTCTACTTGTGCGGCGCGTTGAAACGATTCCTGGATGTCTGGGACGAAGCAGAGGCACGTCCGCTGTGCGATCCCAGGTTGCTTGGAAAAGCAGAGATCGCTGTACAATCTCCCGAAAGACCAATCAACAAGGAGAAATTGGTTGGAATTTATCTTTAACTATAATGTTCCAGATACGTTCAGCCCATACATGTTGGTTTGTTGCCAGCACTTCGAGTCAAGTTGTTTTGCAAACGAGGCCCAGTACAACGCAGGATTTGCATCAAAGTTACTGCTTCTACCTGGAGCTATTCCTACTGTAGACCTACGATGTCCATCAGAAAATAAACTATCTGTAAGTAGGCGTACAGTAATGGAGGGAAATAATCGTTCATGGCCCCTTGATAGGTATCGGTTTGACGGTTTTGTATCGCATCATGGACACATTGATGCCTAATATTGTATTTCAACACCATTTAGACGAGCGCTCCCTCACAGCTGCCTGCATCCAGGCGTGTTGCCTGCCAAACTGACCCCGTCGGAGGTAAATCAACAGGTACTCAGCTGTCCCAGAGAACACTACGGCCTCATTTCAGAAGTATAGGTGTGTAGACTTTGATCATAAAAACTCATTATTACAATACATTATAATGTATAATAAAATGCCACTGAAATATTCACATATTTTACTGTTTACTATAAAGGTACCCAAACTATACCAAGGATAGGCCCTTATCTGACCTCAACATCAGCCAAGGCTACGAGACCAGCCAGGAAACCGCGTATTGTTGTCAAGGAGGAGGAGGAGAGTTCTATAGAGTTCCCTGAGCTGCATGATTCTTCTTACAATCCTGTGGTTTCTGGGCCTTCCTTGTCATCTTCTCCAAGGTCCTTGTGAGTTCATTTTTTAACCCTAATGTGAAGTAGTATTTTTTAATTTATAACTTGCATGGAAGGATAGTTGAAATCCATACATTGACTACCAAATTTCCTCAACGAAACTGAATCCTTTAGATGGTCATTGTCAAGAGGATTTATACAACAGACTTGAAAAGAGAGTCACCTATGGAAGATGCACTTTTAATGATCCATTTGGGGAAATTAGTCCTCTGCATGTAACACATCCTATCTAGCTATGAGCAGTGACACACATGGGAGTGCCTGAGAGACAACTCCAGTTTATAGTGCCTTTGCCTTGCTGATGGTAGGAGTATTACCTTCATGCTTTCGGTAAGAGGTGACCAGAGCGCCTGTAGGAGACCTGGGTGAACACGAAGAATACAAAGACCTCGAACACAGAACTTCCATCCATGGGCGTCTTCAAACCCATATCCTTCTTGCTCTGAAATAGTAGGGAGTAACCACTGAGCAACTGATTATTATTTATTTTTAGATGGAAGAATGTATCTGTCCTATACACTGTGTGTAGCATATATAAATATAGTCTCTACAAAAACACTTGTAAAGAGACTGAGTAATGCGCTTGTTGTCATGAAAGCAATGTGCTGCTCTGAGAAATTGAGCCATTTAAAAAATGGTTTCTCAAAAGTAGCACGCACCACTGTGTCTGTAAGTGCTAAGACACACACAGCCTAAAAGTATTCTCACACAATTGTTTGAATAGAAAATGTCAAGGCTGCATAAATCAACAGGGTCTTTGTGCACATGCATTTGAATGTACAATTTAAAATGAAGGCCGTCCCTTAGGGTCATTGCATTAAGTGGAAACTGAACATTATGTTGTTTTATTCTTTTTTTTCTTTGACTAAACGAGGTGGCTACCTGTTACGTTGAATTCCAGTGAAGTTTTTTGTCTCAAATTCATTATTTATAGGAATTTATATCCTTGACAAGAAAACAGGACATACTTCAGTGTTGATGCTTCAACACCTTTTCAACTTCGGAGTGCCGCTGTCGTTTACTCTGTCAAGGGAGGTTGTTAATGATCCATCAAATTAATTAAACATCTCCTCCGGATGTCTTGTATTCCTTATCATAACTCCTCACCTTGTCACTTGTCGTTGCCGTCATCTTCAGACATCAACAGCAGCTTTGGGTGGGCTATACTTCACCTTAAATCTGCTATTTTCACAGGCTTCAGTCTCATGATTCTTATGTGTTCATATCTATCGAAATGGCCGGTAAAATACTGACATGAGAACCATGAGATGATCAACAGAATCTTATCCAAACAAGGTGGGGTGAGAAATTCCAAAGATACGAGGGCCCGATCCCAATGTCTGGACACTGTCTGGATTGTCGAATTCCAAAGGACGTGAGGATTAGAGTCCACACTTACCGAGCCCTTTCCGTGAGTCTGCATCAGTGCAGACTTCAACTAAGGGAATTACCCACAGTTCAAAGACATTTACAGCGGAGACCATAGGGAAATTAGGAAAATAAACAAGACGACCCTACTGTCAATGCGCAACTTTTTTTAGTGAGTCGGATCGTTTGGATCAGCTCACCAACAAGAGCTGGCTCTTTGGCTCCCAAACAGCTCTTCATATTACTAATTATACCTTTCATAATTCAACCAAATGTAGGCCGTTCTAACTTATGAATAGTATGTGTAGGCCAATAATCACCTAAATTATTCAATACATCCTTTATACTGAAGTATTCAAAAGTAAAAATTATATTTTCTAACCAATAAATTGCTGTAGCCGATTGTTTTGAAAACAAAAAAATTAAAAAAGAATTCCCAAACCGGCAAGTGTCGGCAACATATTTTTCATTAAACGTTGCCATGTGCTCTCGTGAAGTGCTGTCCCAATCCCATATTACCTATTCGAGCCCATGTGGCCTCAAACATTCACTCACTTAGCAACTGAGATTAATTAAGTCTGTGAGGCCGATTCATACCTCCGGAACCGGACGAAATTTGTCCGTCCGTACCAAACGTTGTCTCCGGGACTACCCTCCATACATCCGTCCGGTTTCAGCGTTGTTATGGATGTTACGCTCAGAGGCGACGGACCCGCTGACGGACCAAACGAAGGGTTCCTATCCGTATTTACCGCAGGTAGTGAATGGGCCTTAAGCCCTCAGGGCTCACTTTGGGATTGGGCCGAGGAGACGTTGTTATTCAAAGCCATTTAATGAAGATTCACTTCACTTGTGGCTCTTGGCTCTGTGAGGGACAGCACTTTTACATTTTCTGCAACTCTGTATCCACTTCATGTGAGCACTCTGTGCCTGCGATGATGAAACTCAAGGAATTGTCTGCAGAGGTCAAAGGGGTCCTTAATCCATGATGAATGAGCTCTCCAGGGCAGACTAGAGACTGCCAAATGAGCCCAATTAAAATGAATGGAAAGTGATTTCAAATGCCTCGATTTAATCTCTACATTGAATATAATAGAAATTCCACAACCCACTGCAGAACATAACATCTTCTCATAGACAGCCCCAAGACACCTAACTTGTCCATCAGTCTGAATTGGTTTGAAATTGCAGAACTCCAGGAGAGATGAAAGGAAGGTTTAGAGGAGAGGAATGTACATCTGAGGAATGTATTCTTCATAGCAGACAACAGTAAAGAAGCCCAAATGTAATCATAATAATATGTGCACTTAATTTTCTCCAAATAGAAGTAATTAATACTGAACACGCAAGATAGTAGTAGTAGTAGTAGTAGTAGTAGTGTAGTCTGCCCCGCAGACTACAGCTGTTTTAAAAAAAATACATTTGGCTTATCTTTTTAAAAAAGGCTTTTGCTAATTTCCCTTTTACTTTTTATGTATTATGTTGTTTTTTTATTAACAACCCAATTTTTTTTTTCTCTCATAAACTCTGTAGCACTTTCCTCAATGTAAAGTGCTCTACAAATTAAATATATTATTATTAAGATTTGTTGGCGAGATACAACATCTGTGACAATGCAGTAAGGGGGTAAGGGCTAGGGACTTCCCCTTCATGCATTATTCTCGCCAAACATTTCTGGATCTATTAAGGGAAAACAGGCAGTGCTGTCGAATAGAACATCTCTGAACAGCGGCCGGGTAAATGTGTCACTATGAAGTGCAGCACGGAGAACCCGATGTATACAAGTAGGATGGCTCGCTGGTTGCAGATAGAGCAGTCACGAAGTGGTTTCCGTTACTGTAGTATCCTGGGAACCATGAATGAACCAAACTTTTCAAATGTGATGTAATATTGCTCGATACTGTCTACATTGAAGTGAACAAATACTGTGCTTTGTGCTGTGCTGTATGCAGACACACAGACGTGCACGTAGACAACAGAGGCCTGTTCACCAATAATCTCAATACACAGGATAAAGAAAGCCTCTATTTATGAAAGTAATAAAACCAAGAAGGGGGGGCAGGTGGAATATCAGGAATGACAGCTTGGCGTAATTTGTGTCTTATTATGCTTAAAATAAAATGGGTCCCGCAAAGGATAGGTTTGAACAGCGTCAGGGGTGATAGATAAATAAACATGAAATGCTATCAGGCTCTGGAGGAAGGCGGGCGGAAGTTCCACTTTATTTGTCTTTTCTGTGTCTGCTAGCCCAATATCCCACTAATAATAAAAAAGGAATAGGCAAGGCTCCCTGTTGGGTTGTAGGATTTTATTGTTGTTTGGGAAGAAATTTCGTTTTTCTATTTGCATTGCATTATGCTCGATCGTTCCTCTCATCACATTCATTGATGAAACGGCTCAGAAAGACATGATAATTTTAAGGGATTAACCCCTTTTTTAAGAAAAAAAGGCCAAAGCACAGAAGGAAATGAAAAACAGTTCTCCCCTTGACTGATATCGCTCAATCCTATCTTGAATTCATATCAGAAACAACCCTGGCACCACAATTCTGGCCTATTAACCTTGCCCGATATTGAATTTGACAAATAGAACCAGTGTCTCTCTTTTGAATTCTGGGGCATCGGTCCACTCAGAAGCATACTTTATTCATTGATTTTCAATACAAACATGGCTGAGGCAAAAAGACATTGTCCTCAACTGACTCTTGTGTTCAGTCCCTTAGTTGCTTGAGTTTTGTTGTTGCTAATAGCTACACACAACCACAGGGTTAATAGACCGCTTAACAGCGGTGTCATCGTAGGACAAGGGTGCGCAGGTGTCGCTCATAACACTAAAATTGCGTCTGCTACTTTTACGGGTAGATAATATGAGCACATTGACCATGGAGCATTTTCACTGAGCTGTCAGAGCAGGGCAAACACCGGTGTAGCCTACCACATTCACATTGGGTAGGAAGGCATCATTTATGCTTATCAGCACCACTAATGGTCTGTGCGTGTTATCTTCACTTTGGTCTTCTGCCCGTGCCCTGGTACATGGGTCTGTGCACATACGTATACAGACCCATGATCAGTCTTATGAGCAATACCTGTGTTTGTCGTACGATGGTACATCTGTAAATGAGGTCTAATAGATCTATGTTAAGATTGTTATCCAAATTCCTCATTGTGCGTCCAGAAGGCGAGTTCAATGGGTTAGCATTTGCTTTCCGTTAGCCACCTCCAATGACCTGCAGAGTTAGCCGCCTAGCTCCAGTTCAAGTGAGGGGGATACTTTTAATTACTTTTAAGATTTTAAGATTAACAATCTCAGTCGCTTTTTCAATACAAGTGCCAATAAAAACAAAAGCGCCACTGACAGGTTAACATCTGTGTAGACGTCCCAGCCAGAAGCAGCTGACACTATAATAAAGCCAGCGGCTCATCACAGGTAGCCCAATAATCACAGTGCTAGAAATAGTGCTGAATTATCAGTGTGTTGGTAGACAAACTACAGTGTGTTGACACCACCGCTGTGTTTGAATATTCCGAAATCTTTCGATCGTCATAAAAACCAAAATGTATGCGTGTGATTACAGAGCTTTCATCAACGGCTTCGAGGCAATCAGAATCAAGGAACGTAACTATGTGTTTTTATAAGCCGCCATACCTTGGTCATTATACTCCGGACCTAAGGGAATCGACCCTGGGTATGGCGACGACAGCATCGCTGAGTCATCGGCATTAGATCCAAGTCCTCTACTGCCACCATACACATCATTCCCACGGTGGGGTGTTAGTCCCTCTCCTATGCATTCATTTCACACACACACACACACACACACACACACACACACACACACACACAGAAAAAGCTATTCGTCCGCCCCTATCACTGCCACAAAGACCCCCAATCTTTTAGCTAAAACAGACTAGGGGAAAGAGATGGACGACCGCAGGTGTCCAAACTTCTGGAGGAAGTCGCCCTTGGCTCTCACCAGGGCCTCCTCGTCGAAGTAGACGGCCGGCCTCCGGGAGGCCACAAAGTACTGTGCCCTCCGCGCGCTCCAGCCCAGGACGTACATGAGCAGGCCGCACACGGCCACCGTGGAGCGGCCCGCCCCGGCGTTGCAGTGGACGTAGACGGTGTGGCCGTTCTCCAGGAGTCCGTGGAGCAGGAAGACCGCCTGGGGGAGCATCCGGATCCGACCTACGGGGGGGAGGTGAGGTATCGTTATTTACCCGTATGGTGGACGTCTGCCCATGTGTTGAAGCAAGCAAGTCACTTGATTGGTCCAGTGGGATGGGAGCAATTCTGTGTATGGAGGGGGGGGGGGGGGAAGAGTACTTCTTCTAAACTTCTTCTATACTTCTAACTGCAGACTTCAATAAAAGTCACAGCTGAACAAAACCAAACAGCAGTCAGGCAGATTCTTCAGGGATAGTTTGCGCTAATGGCAACGTGAAATGTCTTGGGTGCCTTGGCGGGGACAACGGATTGACCTCGGGCCCCGAGTCTACAGAGGTAGTAGCAGCAACACCACCATTCAAGTCTCAGACTGGCCTCCATTGATTGATCCGGGACAGGAGAGTGCTCGGGCAGAGATAGTGAGACATGTGAGTGTGGTAATTATTATATCGTAAAATTGGCCAAATTTGACTTGAGAATTTTAGGGATGTTAGTCAATGTTTTATGTCGCTGAAATTTGGTATCTGGCCTGGAGTCTGAGTGCATCATTTGTGCATGAGTGTCAAAGCACATCGCAGCTGTCGAATAAGGGTTGAAAACATGCTATTATTCTGCATGTTATTCGTTGCTATTAGGCCTGCTGACACGGAATTGATCTATATTTGTTGAGCTGTGGATATGATTTGGATGTAAAATTGTCTGGCTGAGTGATATGACGATTAGGCAAATGCGCTGACATGGGGAAAAGTTTCTTAAGATTTCACTGGGTCTTCAAATGATTTTGTGAAAAAGTACTGCTACTAATTAACTGGGGAACAGTTGACACTAGAGTCCTGCTGTACCTGCTTTGACAGACAGGAGTGCAAATGAGGCATGTCAAAGTTTTTCTATTTTTACATTTAATTGGTAACTCACTCGCTGTCTCATTCGTCCTTCTAGTTAAGAAGGATGCCTTATTTGTTTAGGTAGCAAAATAACAAAATACAAAAATTCCTCAATTGAGGGAAGTTGTATTCTTGTTGTGTATTATTTACAGATTAAAAGTCTATCTTAAAGGGGTAGTTCGGAATTTTGGACATAGGGCCTGATTCCCAAGTTAGCCTTGAGGTTCTTTAACATGGGTGACAGTTTTCAACACATTTCATTCAGTCCTTCTAGTTACAGAGTTCGCTCGTGCTAGGCTAGCGCACGGCAACGGGCAATACTAGTCTGTGGAGTCTTACCCACTCCACAGTATACCCGAGGTAAATCAATTATAATGCCAGACTATAGATGTAAATGTCTGTGTTGATGGAATAACGTTAGAAATAAAACTAACCTTGCATCGAATGAATCATCGCATTTTGAGGGACTACTTTCTCAGCAGCAGCGGAATTAACCTAGGTATCAGTCCGCCACTGCCGTAGCCTACTACCAGGAATATAACACTGCTGCTGAGACACAGCAAGTCCCTCAAAATGCAAGGCTGGTTTTATTTCAAACATTATTCTAATAACACAGACATTTACATCTATAGTCTGGCTTTAAATTGATTTACCTCGGGTGTACTGTGGAGTGGGTAAGACTGTTTTATTAGCAGGCTAGTATTGCCCGTTGCGTGCACTAGCCTAGCACGAGCAAACTGCAACTAGAAGGACTGAATGAAATGTGTTGAAAACTGTCTCCAATGATAAAGAACACCAAGGCTAACTTGGGAATCAGGCCCTATGTCCAAAATTCCGAACTACCCCTTTAAGGCCATGCTGTTATAAAAAAATATTTGCTACTATTCTACAGCTGAAATTATAAAGATATCAAAGCATCATTACTCCAAACAGAACTTCCCCCAATTTAATAAATGCAGTGTTGCACTATGGTGTTGATGCATCATCTCATAATTTGCGGGGCTATCGCTAATAGTCCTGATGATGGTCATCATGGTTGGCTAACGGTATCCCATGATCCTCCTCACCCTCAGTGCTCATGTCTGGCGTGGGCATCCATACGTACGCCAGGCCACAGTTCCTGTACAGCTGCATCATGGTCTCCGTGGTGGCCGGGTCCTCAGAGTTGAGACTGCAGCCCTGGCAGTTGGTAGCCACGTCCGTCTCTGTCTGGAAGTTCATCACCGCGGTAACTCCCAGCTCGTGCTTCAGCTTGATGGTCACGTGTTCCACCTGGCGGGGGCAGCTGCCTAGCCACACACGCGGATGAACCCTAATGGCAGAGATGTTTGTTTCAAGCGATATAGTGTGTATGAAGCAATGGTAGTTTTTGTATCATTTTTAGTTTTGTAAAGCAACTTGCTGGTATTTCTTTCTTGTAATTTACATATGCTTCTAGGGAGACGGATAGTGTAGTGGTTAGTGTTTTGATGCCACGGCAAAAGGGTGTAGGTTCCCTAATATCGGCAGTCTAACGTGCTCCATGATGATATTATCGGGGGGGGGGGGAAATACGGTTGATTTGGATAAAAGCATCAGCTATATTACCTAAATAGTAAAAGTCAGTCACTTAACAGGGTTGATCCCCACCAGCTAAAAGAAGTGAGGGAGGCTCCGTCTAACCCGATTCCCCCAACAAACACTTGAAGTGAAAAGCCACTGGGGTAATAATAAAAATTGTGGGGTTACAAGCAATGAATGATCGTGCTGCAGCTAGGGATTGGAACCAAACCCGTCTCACATCTCAAGAAAGAGAACAGGGTGCAAAGTGAGTGTGGGACAGCCGACGGACCAGGGGGAGAACGGCTGACAGACAGAGCTGCTATACCATCTGGTGGGAGCTCTTCCAGTCTCTGTGTCTCTGTCTCTCTACCCCCCCAGTATATGTGTTTGTCATTGTTTTGTTATTTTTCAGAGGCCATCTCTCAGGCGGACTACGGACAAGACGACCTGCTGGATTAGTCATAGGTAATAGTCGGGGAGGATCCCATCCACTGTACGTCTTTCTCTCTCTCTTTATGGGTCTCACGCTCTTAAGTATTTCTGGTGTGCAATGATATTTTAATGGGCTGGTCACTGCAGACATCTTCCAAAACTCAATCAATGTGATTGAGTTTATTTATTACTTACTTGCATCCACCTGCTTAATCACGCTTGTTCACATTACACAATTAAAGACCCCCCTTCCCTCACATGCACACAAATAACAGCTTAATGAAGATTAGCAGTGGCGTCTTCGGGGGGATCTCCATGTAATCCTTAACTTAACTTTGCTTGAGCATGAGCACGCAGGCAGCAGTGCAGGGAATTAGAAATGTTTTTCAAAACAAATTACGAGGTTACTGTGTATGATGCTTAAGGACCGCACCTGTCCGTCTGGGGACCCTCATTTAAATAGCTATTAATAGAGGCGGTGGGTCGGCTGACGCACACCCTGCTTCAACGTTGTTCCTTGACAAAGCTGGTTAAGGGCTTCCGACACAAATTAAAGAGACATCGTCTCTCTCTCTCTCTCTCTCTCTCTCTCTCTCTCTCTCTCTCTCTCTCTCTCTCTCTCTCTCTCTCTCTCTCTCTCTCTCTCTCTCTCTCTCTCTCTCTCTCTCTCTCTCTCTCTCTCTCTCTCTCTCTCTCTCTCTCTCTCTCTCTCATATTTATATGTATATATATATATATATATGACTGCAGGGGAATCCATCCCGTTACCCAGCTGATGCCGTGGCAGGATTGGTAACACGTATCTGACCACAGGCCCCAAAGATCTAGGACACTTTGTATGGTAAAGATAAACAGGTCAAATACAGCCATTCCACCTGAAAACTGTCTGTAACTTACAAAGGCACTTAGATCATCTGCCCAAATGCCTCACTTTCAACGCATTATCGTGAAAAGAGGGAAAAGAGGACAAGCTCATCAAAGGAGTAACTATTAATTACAATTAATTGTATCTTTCAAATGGATTGATATATCCTCTAATGGAATCTGGAGATTTGGATGACCGAAAAAAACGGAAAAAAAATCATTTTGTAAACACGTTCACAAATATTTGGCCTGTTAAGCCCTTTGAGACTGTAATGGTGATTAAGGGCTATACAAATAAAATTGAATTGAATTGAATTTGCCCCGCAAGGTTTGGATTTGATTTCTAGATTGTGTACGGACAGCTTAGGACATTTTTAAGGATAAAAATACAGAAACCAGCAAGATCCATCAACCCAGTGTGCTACTCATAGAGCCATCTCCTCTCGTGGCCTTCTGGCCTGGAGGGACCTCATTTATTTTCCAGCAGGATTTCATTCAGTGCCAAAGTGGGTTTCACTGCACAAATGCTGCTGAAACAGGGGCTGGTAATTAGCCTCTTATTTCATCACAGTGGTAGAGGAAGTTTGGAGTGTCTACAACTCACAGGCTGCAAGGCACATTGTGGGGTAACGCAGCAACTCCCCTTTATGAAGAATCATTAATGAGGTTGAATCATTTCTAACACTTGGTCTGCTTTAATTACCTTTTTAGCTTCTTTGTCCCCCTGCGGTCTTACATTGTTTAAAAAAGAAAGAAGTACTACTCAACTTGACCCCTGCACAGGGGTTTATCTATGATCATATAAACGAGGTGCTTGTCACTGCCGTAATTGAAGCCTACTAGTGATTCCATATCCGTGTGGTTGTGTTTCTGTCTGAGTATTACCTGGAGAAATGCATCGCCTTCTGGTGAGCTACGCCCAAGTAGAAGCTGGTGGTGTGCTTCATCTCGTCCGTGTGCCCCGTCTCTTCGATCCAGTGGCCGAGGGGGTGGCAGTACACTCCGTTGATCACATTCATTTCATCATACACACAGCATCTGTCATGGTGGGGGCCTTCGCCTTTTAAAAAAGAAGAAGATGCGATAGTTAAGTATTGGGCCTATTGCAAATGTTCTAATGTCGATATTGGCTTATTTACCTAAGCAAACATGATAAACTAATCTCTAATCTAATGTGAATGATTATTTCAGGGAAATATCCAGTCAAATATATTGGTCGATTGGATCAAAAAGAGTAATCCAGCTAATGTGCAAATGGAAGCGGTCTATATCGTTTTGCTGGTTTACACTCCATCCAATTTATAACTCACCAAAAAGTCTTGGGGAACAATATTGAGCGACAGCGTGTCTCCACTGACATCGTGTGGATTCACAGACACATTACAAAAACAAACACTTGTTATTTTTACTTAAATGCACCAATATGCTCGATGTTTAATATTTTGGTCTCATTAGCCAATTAATGCACTAAGCAAACGTTTTATTTAGGCTATACCTTCCCAGATGTAACTGCCTCGAAGGCGTTTGATGAATTTGAACCAGGCACTTTCTGTGTACGGTTGTGACAGCTGCACTTCGCCGATCCAGAGACACGGCTCGTGTTTTGACAGAACCACTTGCGTCGCTTTCATTTGAATAGCTTTGTTTGGATCCCAACTTCCCATTTCGGACCGTGAACCTGAAACAAGCACTTCGACATCCGAGCACTCCGGAGTGAGAATAACTCCAAATCTGAATAACATTTCGATGTAGCATAAAATACGCCTTTAAAGTCCTCAACCAGCTGGATTGCAGCCTGAACGACTTTCAGTTTGATCTTCGGTTTTAAACCCACTCGTAATGTCCACCATTTCGACTGAAATAGCATAGACCATATATTTATAGACTGCAGGTCTGCTCCATCCATCAACCTACATGCTCACATTTCCTACAGTAGCTGCACCAGGATATACTACGGGTCGTTTTTAAATTGTAATTGACATCATGCAATAATTTTACAGCCAGTTAACTAAACCGAGTAAGGTCTTGCTGCAGCCTGTAGGTGTAGGAGAATGGACATTCAACGTCCAAGTGCTGTCACGTGACGACAAGATGGCGGACTCGGTGAGACCTCCTTAGCTGTGTCCTATCCTTTACTTAACCTTTGTGGAAAACGTCATCGGGTCAAGGAGAGATGAAAATGTGCTTCCTTTCAAACATAGGAAAAGACAGCGCTGTTTAAAATGAATTCGACTCCACTTTTCCTAACCGACGTCATTGCGCGACGGGGAGTATTGCTGACCTCTAGCGTTTCTATGGTGGAACTACAGTTTTCCGAAGTTGGTCTACAACAGGGGTTCTCAAAGTTTTGACAGCTGAGGGCCAATTTAGGAACCCAAAATTTGACTGAGAGCCGCCAGAGGAAAAAGATTTAGGCGGGTAACGCCGTCAGCATCCCAGTGGTGAAAAAAAACATTGCACCGTGGACCTCTGGGATGGACGACGAGGTCTAAATCACAAAACTGAGGTTCATCCTTTCAAAGTAATGTACAGTCGGATTAAATCGAACAAATAACAGGATTGAATTGAATGCTAGTGAGTCGAATTTTCTCTTAATATTATTATTATTTTTTTTAAATTAATATTGATACAATAAAAAAAAAAAACGTACTGGCAATGATTGAAAAGTATAACAAAATGGGGAACGACTTCACGTGACAAATGAAGAAAGAGGGAACAGAAATTATTTGCTTTGCAAAAAACGTCAAATAATATGTTTCTTGGAATTGGTATCCATTATTATCAATTTTATTTTCTGCTCTTCTCTTCAAACAAACCATTAAAAAATAAAGAAATAAAGAAAAGACAAATATTATGTCTCCTCCATTTTGGACACTTTGCGCTTTCTCGGGATACCGAAGATAGGTGGTAGAGATCCTCTTGCCATCTCTCTGCCCTCCTCCGTGAAATGAGCAAACCGTCTGCAATGACTGCACAAACACACACACACACACACACACACACACACACACACACACACACACACACACACACACACACACACACACACACACACACACACACACACACACACACACACACACTTCAGAAGAACTATACCCTTCAGTATGAAGATTCTCCAACAAAGTGGAGCACCACCACTTCCTGAGATGTGTTATGTCATGCTATGTCATGTTAATTTTGCATTAACTTTAGCCATTTCATTTTTGTATATATTCCTTCATATATATTTGTATGTATCTAGTATACTATTTGAATTTTGAAATAAGTTGCATGTAATTATAACTATTATTTAAAGTGTCTTCTATCGTTAGTTTAAGGCAGTGGCGTCCCTATGCTGTTTTATTCTGGGATAAAGCCTCGGATGTTATTAAATTAGCCCCAAATATGATCTTTGGGAAAAAAAAATAATAATAATAATAATAATTCATAAACATTTATAAGAAGCCTAGTCTAGATAGACATAGTCCTTCTGGCAAGAGAATAAGCAACAACCTGTTTACCACCTCCAGTGTATTAACCTATCCCATCCCAGGTGTGTGTGTGTGTGTGTGTGTGTGTGTGTGTGTGTGTGTGTGTGTGTGTGTGTGTGTGTGTGTGTGTGTGTGTGTGTGTGTGTGTGTGTGTGTGTGTGTGTGTGTGTGTGTGTGTGTGAGGTCTGCCTCACTTGTATTCATTTGCAATAACTTGAATGGAACTTTAGACATTTGGGGATAGCATAGCAGTCAGGTAGCTATTTAAAGCTATAATAAACCGCATATTTCGTTTATTTAGATAAAGCATTATGAAAAAGTTTGCATGCACAATAAAGCATACACATACATTTGGCGCGCAGCATTTTCATTTTCACTCTGGGTTAAGCCCCGGATGTTTATGAAACCCAGAAATCCCCACCCAAATCTATTCTCTTGAGTAGAGGCAATAAAAATGCGATATGCGTGGAAGAGAGACGGAAGGAGAGGAGAAAAGGATTAGAGGGGAGAAGGAGAAGAGAGAAGGAGGAGCAGTATTTAGTGACCAGAACTGTATGGAGTGTATCTTTTGTGTGTGTGTGTGTGTGTGTGTGTGTGTGTGTGTGTGTGTGTGTGTGTGTGTGTGTGTGTGTGTGTGTGTGTGTGTGTGTGTGTGTGTGTGTGTGTGTGTGTGAATCAAAGATTAACTTAATCAAAGATTAAGTTAATCTTTGGTGTGTGTCTATTTGGTGTGTTTATCTTTATGGTGTCTATATGGTGTGTAACTATGGTGTGTGCGTATCTATATGGTGTATACGTATGGTGTGTGTGTATATATATATATATATGGTTTGTATCTGTCGTTTGTGTGTGCATATTGTGGCAACCCGTCTCTGGCACAGCGCCCCTGGAGGCCAAGGGGGCAGGTTGTGGAGGCGGTGTACCACCGATTCTCAACAGATGGCGCCAGTAAGAACATTGGTGCCAATCAATAAAATGCGGAGCACCTGAGGAGCAGGTGGGGAAGCATGCTTTAAAAAGCATGCTTCCACACTCATTCAGGGCTCTCCTGGTTCGCGTGTGCAGAGAGACTAGGAGGAACAAGACTGGATTCCTCCAAAGCTGAGTTTTGTTCGGTTTGATAGATATATATTTTATGTTTGAAAGTAGTAAGCTCCAGTTCGTGTGCTTATTGGAAGGAGGCGGCTCACTCACCAAGCCGGGTTGCCCCAATATGGTGTGTGTGTGTGTGTGTGTGTGTGTGTGTGTGTGTGTGTGTGTGTGTGTGTGTGTGTGTGTGTGTGTGTGTGTGTGTGTGTGTGTGTGTGTGTGTGTGTGTGTGTGTGAATGAGTTTCTCTGGTCTCTTTGATGAAAGCCCTCCTACTCATGCATACTGTCACTCACTCGCGCACACAGTAGGCAAGGCAACTTTATTTATGTAGCACTTTTCATACACAAGGCAGACTCAAAGTGCTTCACATATAAACATTGTCATACAATAAAATAATAGATAAGTAAAAGAAAAACATATGCAAAGAAATGGGTAAAATAGAAAGTTAAAAAGGCATTTTAGTATTAAAATAGAAAATAAAGGCAAAGTTAAAAAAAGCTTTTTAGAAAGTGCATTGTATTTAAGATTTAGCAGAAAGCTATAGCAAACATAAAAGTCTTCAGTCTTGTTTTAAAGGTGCTCAGAGTTGGGGCAAGTCTTAAATCCTCTGGGAGTTTATTCCAGCTATTTGTTGCATAGTAACTAAATCCTGCTTTCCCATGTTTTGTGTTTACTCTGGGGATAATTAACAGATTGGTCTCAGAGCTTCTTAGTGGTCTAGACGGCTGATGTAGTGGAAGCATATCAGCTAAATATTTTGGGCCTAAACCATGTAGGGATTTATAGGTTAGCAACATGATTTTAAAATCAATTCTCTGACCTACAGGAAGCCAATGTAACGATTTCAGAATTGGTGTAATATGATCCAATTTTTTGTTCTTTGTTAGAACTCTAGCAGCAGCATTCTGAACAAGCTGAAGCTTCCTCAGTTTGTTTTGGGAGACCTGTAAGGAGACCATTGCAGTAATCAAGCTTACTAGTGATAAAGGCATGTACAAGTTTTTGTAGGTCTTCGGTGGACATGAGCCCTCTAAGTCTTGCTACATTTTTAAGGTGATAATATGCCGATTTTGTAACTGATTTGATGTGACTGTCGAAATGTAAATCTGAATCCATGATAACCCCTAGATTTCTGGCTTTGATTGAGGTTTTCAGGGACAGAGAGTGAAGGTGTTGGGTTACAGTAAGGTTTTCAGTAAGGTGAATTGAATGAAGACTTTTTTCGTTTTGAAGTTTGAATCTAAATCAGTCAAATCAGACTCATCCCTTTAATTAAAATGAGGGAGGTCGTTTAAAATCAAAGAGCTGAAATAGCCTCTCACTGTTACAAGAAGACCACAGGGTGCTGAACCTGCATTGGGTTTTACTAATTAGCTCACCTGCCGCAGCTTGCCTGCCAGGTGGTTTTCTTAATTAGTTAATTGGTTGCATCTGGTGCGTTTCACTTAAAAGGGAACCGGACAGTACATTTGTTTGTGTACTGTTTTGAGGTCTGTTGTGACTTATTTAACATCTCTTCCACTTTCACAGGTTAAGACTTTTTGAAGTAAAGAGGAGCATCTCATCTGAACCTGATGTGAGTAGAATTGTGTGGCAAAGCACAACTGACGTGACTTGTATGTTGAATATAAATCACTGATAATGTGTGAAGGAAATCTGGGATTGTGGTGGTTTAACTCTCATTTGAAATTTGGACCATGAGTAAACTGTTCCTTCCTTCAAAGGTCTATCATGGATATTTAACTGCAGTTCTGTGAGTATCCCAACTTAACCATGAAGCATAACTGCAAACTGTAAGTCATTAATTTCTCATTACTCTTGGGCACATTGATGTATTTTGGCTTCCTGGTGAGTTAACCCGTTACCTGAAGGTTGATCTGAGTATGAATGATGTTTTATTGGTTCATGGGTTACCTAGGTGTTTGGTTTGTGTTGGTTTTAATGATTTGTTAAAATGGTTACAGGCTCCAAATTATTGTTGCAAGCTGGAGTAATGGGTTGGGTTCTGATATCTTCAGTCTTCTTTCATTCTACTCTCCTGAGCTCTGCATCTTCATCTGATGAGGGTGTGGTCTGAGTGAGCAGAGGTGCATACTGGGGTACAGAGCTGTCTCGAGTCTACAGGTCTGTAGACGCGCCCCCTCAGGGGAAACCGAGTGCTTGAGAAACTGTCGTGTCGTCAGTTACATGGACTGGAGTGTTCTTAAAGATGGAGACAGGGATTCAGAAGGAGAAACACCAGGGGGAGATGAGGGGGCTCCTCATCTCAACGACTAAAACACAACTTCAGTCTGACACGGAGAACCATGGAACACATTCAACAGTCCCCTCCAGGCATCGTGACTCCTCAGGAACAGTTTCATTTCCAAGAAGGTCTTATTTGGGGCCATCCCCATATGGATCCTGCTCCTCAAGAGCCACCCCCCTCCACTGGGTGGTCTTCTGAACAAGATGATCTCCTTCCTGTCCTCAGGCTGACTAAAGCTGCACCGTTTGCATCTGTGAAGGCCCCTCTTTCAGGAAACCCCTGGACTACAAAGACGTGACTTCAGAGCTGTTGAATCAACCTGGGACACATTTTGGAGACGCCAAGCATAATCCATCACCAATGTGGGACGCCACTGAAGAATGTTGTACATAATTTACGTCTCTGGAGACATTGGTTGTTCTGTTATGGGTGCCCTGGCAGGAGAGCTGGGGGGGGATGATGGAATGTTATTTGCTATGAGGTTTTTACCCTGCATGATTGTTTGGCCTTTTATGGCTCAGTGGGGTGTGTGTGTGTGTGTGTGTGTGTGTGTGTGTGTGTGTGTGTGTGTGTTTGGGTTTGACATGAGATGGAAGATTTTTGAGCATCGCTAGGTTTCTACTGTGTTTTTGTGTGTGTGTGTGTCTCTCACTCACACCTGGCATTGGGTTCTACGTGCCTGTCCTGGGTTCTATGTGTGTGTGTCCGGCTTGCTTTGACAGTGATGATGTTCATACGGGGGTCTGTGTGATTGGCTTGGGATATTGGAATGGTCAACTAAATCATACCTGATGGACGGCCACACGTTTACTTAAGGGCCTCCAGTAGACATGAAGAGCCCTGAGCGATGCTCCGGAGCGAGATCCAACACACTGGGCAGGAAGGAGAGTATCCAACTCAAGTGTAAAAGGATGCAAGCAGCGTGTTCAGATCAGTGACTTCAAACTAGGACTACACAAATCAGGATCAATGGAGGATGGACACAAAAGGAATTCTACAAGGAGAGTCGGACGTTGGAAAGGGACCTAAATGGATATTCAAGATGACCTTCAGACCTGTAATGAGACGGCTCTTCCTACCTGGCTGGATTGATGGAGACCCCTGTGAATCTTGTCTTGCTCTCAGTTGCACGTCTTCTCAGGCTGAACTGTAATTGTTTCGGACAGGACTAGCTGAACGATTGGTTCCCTTAAAGCAGAACCAATCCGGGAACTCAAGCTAGTGCGCTCTTCGAGCTGAAGTTGTGCTCTTCAGCTGAGGAGGTAAGGAAACCTTCACTGGGGCTTCAAGGTGTAAAGAGGAGAATGTTTCAAAGTGTTCCATGGTACTCTGATGAAGACCGTTGTTGTGTTCCACTGGCTGCGAGGAAGAACCCACACATCTTCCTCTTGGCCTTTCTCCTCTGAGAATCCTGGCGCCATCTTGAAGGATATTCCAGCTCATGTAACTGATGTCACGACAGATTCTCAAACACTTGGTTTCTCCTGAGGGGCGTGTCTATGGAACTGAAGACTTCAGACAGCACTGTATCCAAGCATGCATCTCTGCTCACTCAGACCACACCCCCATGAGTAGGATGCAACACTCTAGTGATGTAGAGTTTTATAAGTAAAGGGGGAGCAGATTAAGGGGATTAGAACACAATGGAATGTCAAGTCTGTAGATCTTTAAGCCATGAAGATGGTTGGATAGTTCAGGAATTGGGCTTATTTTTATTATGGGCAGTCCTTTCACTCAGATGCCCACTTTTCACTGGAGCGGTACATGTGTTGGCTGGCTGGCATGATTTGCTGTTGGTGATGAGGCGGTCAGGGTGACGTTGCAGGGCTATGGTCGGCTCTCTGTGAGCTCAACGTTTAGATTTGCTCTGTATGGTTTGTACCCTGAATTATCTAGATAATTGTAAAATGTAGACACATTTTAGGTTTAAAGTTGTTGCGGGACGTACATGGTAGTTTGGTTCTTTCTATGGTTTTGAGTGATATAACTTGTACACACTGGGTGCATAATAATGTAAAGGTACACTGAATAGTATTAATGACCAACAGCAACAAACAGATCTCCTTAAGGTAAGTCTGTTGGCTGTGTTTTAATGAAGACCATCGCTGGACTTCAGGATCTTCCTCCGTTCAGCTCAAGGTGAGGTGCTGGTTATGTTTTTTCTTTGGTTGGTTCCGGCCGGAATGTTCGGATTCCAGTCGGACGGTTTGTGCTTCCCGCCGTGGAAGGTTCTGAGTGCGGTCACTTGATTTAGTCCCAATGGTTAGCATAGAACGTTGTAGTCTTGACAACCATAAGAAACCACCTGGCAGTTAGTTTGACGGGAGTCCCCTGAGGGAATCTGGCGGAACGTTCTGGATTGTATTTGAGTAACCTCGAGGCGTTGCCAACGGAAACTATTTTTCAGTCGGTTTCCATTGGGAATTGTTGCCCCTATCTTAAACAACTAATGTTTGATATTGAATACATACTGAGACGTACGTCGTACAATATGATAATTTCCGATGGTTGCGCCGTACTTTTAACCACGATGACGTTGCGGGACTCTCACTGCGTACAAAACAGCGTTCTACTTGCGGGCCCATTTTTGACATCAGGGAAGGCTGAAAATCATTTCAAGGTGGAAGATAATTTGACATTTCTTCAATGGAACCCAGCACCTGAATATGGCTGAGTATATTTGATTTAATATCGATACTGCTTAGTGTTCTTTTTTACTTCAGCTTTTGTACGTTCTAAATATCTGCTGTCATTAATTGCCACAGAAGTTAAACCCTACCCAATGGAATGATGTTAAACAACGACTTTGGTGCAGAGTTACCAACTGGATAATATCAAAGATAAAATAATGGCCGTCATTCCCACATGTTACAGTAGAAGATACTCTAGAAAGACTTTAAGACTTCTTGCCCCAACTCTGAGCACCTTTAAAACAAGACTGAAGACTTATGTTTGCTTTAGCTTTCTGCTAAATCTTAAATACATTGCAAAAAAAAAGCTTTTTTAACTTTGCCTTTATTTTCTATTTTAATACTAAAATGCCTTTTTAACTTTCTATTTTACCCATTTCTTTGCATACGTTTTCTTTTACTTATCTTTTATTTTATTGTAAGACAATGTTTGTGAAGCACTTTGAGTCTGCCTTGTATGAAAAGTGCTATTTAAATAAAGTTGCCTTGCCTTGACTTGCCTAGAACTGTACAAGGTTAAAAAGGTAACATGTAGTTTGTCCCAAGGTGTCTGCCTCCTCACCCAGAGCAAGACCTCCACCTCCTCACCCAGAGCCAGACCTCCACCTCCTGTCAGAAGTCCTCCAGAACAGGTCAGTGCTCTGTGTGAGTAGAGTCTTCTCGGGTCAGTTTCAATGCATGGCCTGAACCACTTCTTTAAACTTGTGGACTGCTGTCTTCATTCCCAAAAACGGGATGCTCATGTCTGGTCTCAAGTCTTTTCTGGCCTTGAGTTATAAAATAATAGTTCAATTAATTGTGTAACTCTGTTTCGGATGAGTCAAATAAGTTTATTGTTTGGCAAATGCTGATATAAACCTTCTGCTGTAGCTGAAAGGCGAGGCTGAGAGGCTGGGGACCGGAGGCTTGTGGTGCCAGGGTGGACCGGAGACTGAGGCTGGAGACCAGGGGCCTGCAGCACCGGACCAGAGGGTAACCATCACCAAGCTCATCTGAAACACTAAAATCCACGGTAGTTTAGGTCTAGTTTTGATCATCTTATGACTTTAAATCTGTGCCAAGCTGTGATTTGAGTTAATTCATACAGGGGTTATGCAAGAGTCATATGAGCCATTAATGTTACTAGTGCTGCTACGACCGTAGTGGATGAATTGCTGAACGCGACAATCTGCAGACGTTGTCTTTTAAGTGTTTAAATTTGTCTTCCATTTTACAAGTGAACCTCAGATGCAGGAGGTGGGGCGTATTGCGTCCCCAGGTGATTTACTGCTGATACCAACTGTGTTTGTAACCAGACCAGGAATCCATGGCTGAAGGAGCTGATGGAGGCGCTGTGCTGACGGAGGAGCCGTGCCGAAGGAGCTGATGGAGGAGCCGTGCTGAAGGCCCTGGGCTGGTGGAGGAGCTGGTGGAGGGCCTGCCTGGGGAATGACGTCTGTCGTGGGGTAGATGGAGCCTGACTCTGAAGTGATCATCACACTCACTGCCACTTCTAGTAGAATACTGCTACCACAAACTACCGGCGTTTGTACCATATATACCAGACGACTACATCTGTTTTACCACATGTTAAAGCAAGTCTTCCACTGTTTGTTCCAGACCAGGACTCTGTCTGAGGAGAGCTGCTGGAGGAGCTGAGACGCTGGAGGACAACTAGGAATCGACCAACAAGGATTCCTCGTAAGTTTGTATTTACTTACATGGTTGACTTAAAGGGCAAAATACAGCTGTTACTTTGACATGCATTAACCAACTACCGCTGTGTTTTCTTACTAGAACGTGTTTCTGGAGCGGAGGCGAGCTGACAGGGGAGCCGTGAATCTGGAGGATGACCATCACTCTACCAACAAGGATTGTAAGTTTGTATTAACCAAACAAACTGGAAATAAAGGACTTAAAAATATGACAAACTACATGTTTGTTACCAGACTTTAGGGCCAGACTCGCGCTGTTTGTTCCAGACCAGGACTCTGGCTGAGGAGAGCTGATGGAGGAGCCAAGACTCTGGAGGACGACATCACTCCACCAACCAGGATCCTCGTAAGTTTGCCTAAAATAAACAGAGTGGACTTGTTGTAACGCAGGATTAGTTTGTCCAGTACATGTTACGGCATACTATTGTGGTTGTTTACCAGACAAACTACAGCTGCTACTTTGTTACGCGCTATTAGAGCCCAACTCCTCCTGTGTTTGTTACCATACATTAGAGACAAACTACTACTGTGTTTGTTACCTTACATTAATTACGTTTGTGACCAGGAATCTTGAGGACTGATGGAGAAGCCGTACATCTGGAAGGTAAATCCTGAGGACCACCAGGACTCTACCATCAAGGATTCCTCATAAATGTGCATGATTTGGACATAGTGGACTAGGTAGGGGGTTGCGTCCTTGAGCAAGGCGCCCTAAAGCCTGCCTGCTCCTTAATGACTTATCTTTGGTTCAGATAATGTTGCATCTTTTGAATATTGAACCTAATCATTGTCCTTGTTTGGTCCGGGCAGACACACCTGAGCTGAACCTCACCTGATCCTGTTTGGTCCGGGGTAGACACACCTGAGCTAAACCCGCCCTGATCCTGACATCCTGCTGGTCCCGTCTCCTCAGTTCATCTGAGCTTCGTCCTCCAGAAGACCTGCTGAGCTCAGCAGTCTGAGGCTGATGGATCAATGACCTCCAGTGGGAGTGATCTTCTTAACCCCACATGTAACCGTGTGCTTCCACACGCCTTTCCCTCACGTCTGTCACTAACCTCACTACTCTCTACTGCTTCCTCTTTTCTTCCTTCTCTGTGGTTCAAACCTTTACACTGAAGGCGCGTCTTCCTGCCCTCAGAGGGTTTAGCGTTAGGGTTGAGAGTCAGGGTTTAGAGTCAGGGACAGAGCTGGTCAGGGAGGACTGCTTTTACACAAACCTCTTCACTTGCTTTCGGAATGGTGGTGACATTTTGAAAAGATTCATTTGGGAAAATGTTTTCCTCTGCTTTCCTTTACAAATTGTATTACACTTCTGTCAAGTGTTTTTGTTTATATATTAAAATCCCACATCGACTTCTACATGTTTGTTGCGGTTCATTTAATTGTCCTTTAACTTGGTTAATGTCAAGCTAAACTCCTGCAATACATTTAATATACATGATTGTTATTCTGCAATGTTCACATAATCCATTTTGTAAAAATATGAAACCTCCATATTACTACTAAATTCAAGCCTATTCATGTATTTAACAATGTACATACTGCCCCGCAGGCAATTCTCTGCTACTACAACACGTTCAATCCACCAACCCGTCTCGCATCAATGTACTATAGCTACGTTGGTTCAAACGGAAAATGTAGTTTGGTGTGAGACTGTTGTTCAGCAGAGGGAGCTGTCATACACCTTAATAATACAGAAATGTCTATTTACATTTTAAAATGTTCATGGGCTGGTCTAGTTTGTCTGCAAATAACTCTGCCTCCAGCAACAGGATTGGTCGAAACATGACGTGAAGGAAATAAAAGCCCAGATCTGAGGTCAGCTGCGGTCAGATTTTGGATCATGAATGTATTGAGCTCGGAGGACGGCAGGATGCGTGTTTACCTGGTCGATTAGGCCCTGAACGCAGACCCTGAACCCAGGCATCCTAATCACAGACCCTGTGTTTAATTAGCCCCAAATATAATTTTTGGGTTAAAAAAGTAAATAAAAGTAAAAATATTTATAATTTATAAGTACTAGCCTAGTCTAGATAGTCCTTCTGGCAAGAGAATAAACAGTTTTAAAACATAACCTTTTTACCACCTCAAGTGAATTAACCTATCCTATCCCCAGTCAGATGTGTGTGTAAAGTCTGTCTCACTTGTATTAATTTTAGTCTGAAATAACTTGAATGGAACTTAAGTCATTTGGAGATAAGCAGCACAGCAGTCAGGTAGCTATTTTAAGCTATAATAAACTGCGCATTTTGTTTATTTAGGTGAAGCATTATGAAAAAATGTTGATGCAAAATAAAGCATAGAAATCATTTTGCCATTTTCATTTTCCGTCTGGGCTAAGCCCCGGATGTTTATGAAACCTAGAAACACCCCTGGCTTAAGGAGTGGACCCATCAAAAACTCATTTCACAAATGCATGTTTTTCCAATCACAATTAGGTTGTTTCAGTCATTAGCCTGTGACGTCAGTGGGGGTGGCAAGTGGAATCACGTTACAGTACTTGGACGTTGGATGTCCATGTCCTACAAGCTGCAGCGAGACATTATAGAGTTAACCCCCTATTTGCAATGAAAAATATTATATTCAATCTGTATCGCAAATCTTCAAATATTGAATATGTATTAGCCTATGGATTCCAAATGGATTTAGAATAATGATTTAAAAAAAGTACTTTATTTTATGTTTTTCTTAGCTTGATGTCCCCTATGGAGGGTTGACGCCCATGTGACATCCTATACAGTCTATGCCCAGCCTTGTCTCCAAATGTATGTTCCCAGAGGTGTCTTGAAAAAAGAGAGCCTGCTTGAATTAAATAAGAATATTGTCCATATTGCTCTCACAAATGCTTGAAAAACCTTAAGCCAGCACCATGCAACTTTTCACTGTAGCGAATACTTTACTCAAAACTCATGTTTTGTTGAACAACCCTTTAACTTCCTCAGCACCCCTAAGGTCCCTTTCATCTAGTGTATCCCACCATGGTTCTCCACAGACCAGTCAAACTATATTGTTATTCATGGGAAGCACGTTGGTTGTGATGATAGAGATGTTTTTTCCTTTATAAATGAACCTCCAAAAACAGGTACAAGCAAAGGCAAAGTGTCCAATTCATTGAGATGGCTCAATAGATTATCATACATGCGCTCAAACAGGAACTCTAAAGCATATTCGACCTGCCTTTCAGAGGGTAACAGATTATATCTTCTTCATTTACATAGATGTAAACAGGCATAGTATATGTGTCATTTGTTCGTTTGTGAACGTTTGTGCTGTTGGATGTATGTAACCGATCTCATAGGATATTATTTAAGCCTACATCTAAATTGTCTATTCCTGATGATTGTACATCGTTGTGTTCTCGAGACTTGCTAGTGGCACCAGGATAGCGGATGTCCATCACGATTAAGATTGAACTACTACTTAGTGCTGTTGAACACTTTAGTTTTTCTTTGGTTGCATTGTTGGGGTCATCATGGCTGATACAGCATATAGGTCCCTATAGGGAGCATGCTTCATGCCGACACGTTTGAGGACATTTATGTTACTCTGATCGGAACTCAGCCAAAGTGAACAGATGGAGCTGGTCTCGATGTATTAGCAGGACAGGTGAGACTCAGAGATTAGAAATAACTGTCACTGGCACTGTTCTATAGTCTAGACAAGGACAGTCAGGGGTAATGTACTATACCTGCCAGGCATGCAGACTGCTTACTGCACTAATGTTCATCAAAAGCCTTTCAAACCTCCAAAAGGGAGACTATTATCGGTCAAATGACTATGTGTCAATATAATCAGGTGAAAACACAATTCCTAGGAGAATCAGGAATGGAAAGTTAATCACTCAACTTGTGTTGAATTTTCCCAACTTAAGCCAGCATTCAATTTGAGTGTTTGTTTTTGTTAAAAATGTAACCACTGTAATCGACAAATCTTCCATTACACCGTGACGACACTCTTTCCTATTGGATCTCCTCTTCTACCCCAACTGGAGAAAAAGTCAGCCGCCCAATATCTAGAAGATGAATGGTACTGCTCCGAGATCGTGGGGATGACACCTGACAACGGCGTGATGACCAATGCTTGTCTCAGGTGGATGTCGAAACGGGAGATTGTGGTTTTGCGAGGGGGGGAAGGTACACAGACAGACTGACAGACAGACAGACAGACAGACAGGCAGGCAGGCAGGCAGACGACAGAAAATCAGTCTGTCTGTCTGTCTGTTTGGTCCCTCAGCTCTGCCTGTTGCAGGAAAGAGAGGGCTTTTGGAAATGGAAAAAGCCCTAGAAGAAGCTGAACAACTCTTAATTTAATCAAAGTGCATTGTTGCATTTTTTCAGTGTGTAAAATTCAAGAACAAATCGTCATAAATAAAGTGTGTACTATTTATGCTTAACAAATTATCTCTTTCATTAACATTGTAAATGCAATAAAATGACAGATTCATTTTTCATACAACATACAGCACATTTTTGGCTCAATTACAATTAATTTATATTTATACGATGTATAAACTAATATATCGTATTGCATAATGCCCTGACCAAGCTGAATCCTTTGGCTCGGCAAGTGCTGAGAGTTTAAAATGTTCACATGGAACAACAGCATTAGACACACAATGCTTAAGCATCCCACATTTAAACAGTAACATTACAACAACAACAAGCCTATATGGTGTATCATAATTAAGTCATAAACCATTTAGGTCAACAGATAGTAAGGCTTGGCTAGCAAATGGCTGAGCATTAGTGGCTGTGCTCTAGCCCTATAATACATAATGACAAACACAATGCACTTTATCAACAGTTTATTCAAACAAATTCTTACTTGACAAACAAATAATAAGCCATTAACAAACTACTACGTCTATAAAGATGGTAAAATAATTTTGACCATCAATAACCTTGCCCACCAATTGCTATTTATCCTACAATTTTACGACCCCCTATTATCAAGAACATAATTATTTGCATAACTGCTGCACAATTACCAGAATATATAAGTAGCTAATTAAAAAATAATGCAATACATGAAAAATTGCACAACTCATTGACTAATCCGATTTTAAACATATCAAACTCAAAATTGGTTACTCTTACAACGTTGCAGTTGATTACGTGAGTAATGGCACATAACGTTTTGTGTTATAACTCGATTCAATGGGTATTATTATTGGGCTGATGACCATTCAATCGAGTGTCAGTGTTTCAATCAGGTGGTAACAGAACCCAGGTCATTTGAGTAAGGCCTCATACAACACAGAAGGAAGAAAGGCATTATGAGCACGAAGGGGAAGATTTGCATGCGCCTGCATCATTCAGTAACATCGGTCATGTTCTGGCTGCTGCTACTGGAGCTCTCTTCTTCAAATACCATTTCACTGGTTTTGTAGTAGTAAAGAAAAAGGAAAAAGCCTAAGAGAAGGGAACAATGTTACTCAAACACTATGCGTGGGGAAAAACCTTCATAAAACCATGTGTTGGCCAGCATATTGGATCAGGTTGGTCTACTGGATCTTCTCCTTGATGGTCTCTGTGGCCGAGCTTATCAAAGGTTCTCTTTTGTGTTAATTCCAAGGAAGTTTTTTTTATTTGCTTACAGGGAAGCACTATTTGGGTTATTCAAAAGACATGCCTCTCAACTTGTAAAGTGCATCACTTTAGTACTTGCAATGGAAGAGCAGTGCGGCTGTTTAGTACCATTGTTTTATTTTCTGTATCTAAAAGTCATTAAAATAGCCAAATAGTTTTGGTAAGATTACCCAGGTTGTGACGGAAGGGAGATCCAGAGAGCACCTAGGGTCCACCTATGCCTTGCATCACTCCTCTCTAACACAGAGAGTCACTTTTGGATTCATATGAAAATGCGACCGTACCTTGGAAAGAATTGAGAATGGTGAAGACGTAGTAGGAGGGCAGCCGCAGGACACCGTGTGCAAAGAACGCAAAGCCCCACGTGACGCCCAGAGTGGAGCACAGTCCAAAGACACTGCAGATGCCCGCGCTGCTACCGCCCATTCTGACGTTCTCTTCTCGAGACGTTTTGGTCAGGTAGAGCCAGGACAGGAGGACAATGAGGGTTGAGAAGGTGAAGAGGAAGACCACGGCGTAGTAGGTGATGTTGATGATGTACTGGATCTCATCATCTGTCATCCAGCACCTTTTGGACAGAGTAGGTCGTGTTGACTAGAACGGTAAACCACGTACATATTTCACTTTTTGTATTTGTTATATTGTTCTTGATGTTTGAAAACATGTTTGTTGAGATATCGCCAACTAATTTCTCCAGTCTTCAAAATGGTTGTAATTGAAAACTAAACCTCAATCTAAATAGGCGTATATATATGGAGAGTATGAGACTGACTCATTTATCTAAAATAAGGTTTTGATGAATGTAGCAATGACGATTCTACACGCCACCTAGGTGACTTTTACTGGGCTCGCCGCTCGTCCATAACAAGGAAGCAGAGTGGTTGTGTTGCAACTGGTTTATTGCCACGTTTGAGTATAATGATGCACAGCAGCTGGTCTAACATACTGCCATGCGTGTCTGTGGTTTAACCTGTACCTCTGACTCGGGCCAGGTGAGGCTGCCTGGAACAGCCATCATCCACACACACTCCACAAAGACATGTACCTCAAGGGAATCATGTAGGCGTAATACTTACATGGTAGTCTTATGGCCTTCCGAAGCAATGGCTATCTCGCCATACTTTCCCAGAATTAAAAGGGTAACCACCAATACAATTGGAATTGCTAGAGATAGAGTGGAGGACAAAATCCCATTTCCATAAATCCACACATTCCTCCATAATCATGACGAATATGTATACTATTGACCACCACTCTCAAACAAAAAAAAAACGTCAACAACGATGGAGAAATTATAACTCACCCCAGGCTGTGACAGACACTTTGAGTATGTAACGCTGGATGGAAATGTTACCGCCATAGTAGAAGTTCAGCCAGAGGTGAAAGGCATTCATAGCAAACCATGTGAAGGTAACCAACATGGAGTAGTGCATAAAGGCTGCCATTGCCTGGCAGCTCCAAGTGCTCTGCAGGTTTGCAACCAACGTATTGGTCAGGAAGGAGAGGTTGAGCAGGAACAGGGCAATCATCAACTGGATCAGGATCTCTTTGCTCTTGCTGGCCTTGGTCCTCCTACGAATTAATATATGAACAGTACATATAAATAAACAGATTTTTAGAGCATCGCCATTATATTTCATTATTCTGAAATGTCATATTTTTTTACAATGTCCGTCCATTCATCTATCTACGACCCCTTCCTAGATCATGGCCTGGCCTCGACTGGACGGTATGTTCTAATTATCTTGGCCGTGTGGTCTGGAGCTGTAAGCTAGCTGGTAGAGTCACCTCAGGGGAACTTGTCTAGGGTGATATAGGTTTGGAGGTTTCGATCAACATTGTGCTTAACACACCGTCTTGGCTCTGCATGGTCCACTGGTTGCTCTCACCATAGTTGCCTATGGTGAGAGGTAGCCAGCGAGACAGCCAATAAGTTCCTAGCCGGCTGCCACCTAGTAAGAGTTTGTCCTGCTGGCTGTGTGGACCTTGAGCGAAAGGGAGGAAAACTGAATGTTGTGTGCGCATTTGCAATTGTTTTTGGAGTATCAGAGTATGCAGCCTTCTCGGCGTAGGTGAGCAAGAAATTTGTCCAGCTCCTGACTGAGACATTGCCCACCTTTAAGCTGAGGATTGGGGCAGAATGGCTTTACTTGACAGTAAAGTATAAGGTGCTTTTCATTGGACCTCTATGCTCGCCATGCCTTGACCATAAAAACCAAAACATTTTACCACAAGGTTGTACACAAAAGCGTACGTGGTCCTTGAGACAAAGCTTGATGAACAACTCATTATGTGTCATGTTTTGAACACTCCAACCAAGAGGAAAGTAGTGCTCGGGTATCCGTGGCCTACTGGTTAAGGAGTTGAACCGAGTTGGTTCGAATCCCGACCGTTAGGCAAAAATGTGGACGGGGGACGGGGGGGGGGGGGGAGTAGTTGTGCAGCACTCTCCTACATCGAGGTGTCAGATGCCTTGAGCAAGGCACCTGAATCCCCCACCTGCTCCCCGGGCGATGCACTGCGGCTGCCCACTACTCCGGGTGTGCCGGTGTGCCCCCATGTGTGTGGACCTCTGACAAGGTGACTCCTCTGTGTGTGTGTGTATGCGTTCACCGGTTTACCGGATGGGTCAAAAGCAGAGAAAGAATTTCCCCCAAAAAGGGATAATAAATGATAAATTAACTTAACGTAAATCCATAACTGGGTTAAATCAGATGGCAAGGAAAACAGCTGGACAGGCCTGGTGATCCCAGGCACATTGTGAGGATGATCCTTAGGAAGGCTTGATGGAGAACGGTTTGAACATTGGATATCAACTCTCACCAGGATAGGGTCAGGAACATGATGTCTGAATGGACCCTGTTTCTAACCTAAATTCTGAAAGCACTATGGCAACTCAATAACCTGTTGGTGGTCAACAGTCGGAAGATAGAGGCCTTCTGGTTCTGGTCGGCTGGCGGTACTCCTGAAAGCTGAGACGTTTCGGTCATAAAAAGGCAGCAGCTGGGGTGGTGGTTGCGCAAATAAAGTCTAGAGTGTAGAATTAGTTTTCCAAGGAGGCACAAGAACTCAACTCATGGGACGTAGTGGCAGAAAGCACTGAGGCGATGAGGAAGCTCTGCAGTCACAAGGCATTGGCTGGATGGGTAATGCCCAGAGTGGTCAGAATCAGTGTGGGACTCCGGTGTGGTAGCAGAAGGCTTTCATTCTTGTTGTTTGCAGATCAATGATATTGTCCTTTTGAGCTTTGTCACACTGACCTCCAGAAAGCTCTGGAGCATAGCATCTGGGCTGCTCAGCTAACTCCCAGTGATGGAGGATGTAAGAAGTTGGGGGATAGATGGATAGATGGATGGTGTTTATAACCACTGACAGAACCCGTACAACCAGGTCAGAGGTTCCACCTGAGTTCTAATATGTTCTAACCTATTGTTACGCGCCTCCCCTTTTTCTTCTTGTTCCACCCGCTCTATTCTCTTCTTTCCTCGCAGGTGTTCCCGGTTCCTGGGGGTGGAGCTACGGCTACTTAAGGCGTGGCCTGTGCTCCCGATGGGGTCTCTCATTCTGGCGTCTTCACGCTGACCCGAGCTGCCTTTTGAATCCTGCTTGGAGGACTGCTATTTGTCTTCGTATTTGTTTTATATAGCGGAGGATGGGAACTGTAGGGAGGAAGTGCTGGCTTTGACGGCCCAATGCGTGGCTGGCCCAGGCTTCGTCCAACCTTTTTGTTTCTTTAATGAGTGTCCTTTTTGTTGGAAGTTCTGTGAAATAAACGTCACCACTGATGTGATCGGGAACTTTGGTCTATGTATTCTTAATACGTTGCGGGCCGCCGGATCGCGAGCCGTGTTGTAAGGGTGGCCGTAACATATTTGGGGGCTCGTCCATACAAGATTGTTATTGTTTATCGCACTTGCATTGTTGGTAGGGTTCTATTTTTTTTTCGTCTCTCTCGTCAACTGGGGTTTGATAGCGTGGTTTGATTTAGTCGAGATGGAGTTCGATCTGGAGGGTTTTGTGGATGACCCAACCATTGAAAAACTGGATGGGTGCACGGTAGAACACCTAAAGCTCATTGCGGGGAGATACAGTGTCGATGTGAGTAAGTACGGCAGGAAGCCAGTAATTAAGGAACGACTTTTGTCTGTTTTGGTTGAACAGGGTGTATTGGCAGCGCAGGGCGCTATTTCCCCTCGTGAACCTGATGAGGTGGGGTTCAACGAGCAGATAAGAATGAAGGAGCTTGAGCTGGAGTTGCGTAGGCTGGAATTGAAGGAGAGGGAGATTTCCTCCTCGTTGAGAGAGGCGGAAATTTCCTCCTCTTTGCGAGAGAAGGAGATTTCTTTAAAGGAGAAGGAGATGACCTGCCATTTCGAGGTGAGGAAGCTTGAGGAGGAGACGAAGCGTGTGGTGCGGTTGAAGGAACTTGAGCTGGAGATTGGCGTGGCTGTGCCATCTCCCTCAACAGGTGGGCGTACACACTGGGAAAGCGCTGCTTTTGATGTGACTAGACACATTCGCCTTTTGCCGGTATTCTCTGAGAAAGACGTGGATACGTTTTTTATTCTTTTTGAGCGTATTGCAACCACGATGAAGTGGCCTAGGGATTTGTGGACGGTGTTGCTGCAGTGTGTGTTGACTGGGAAAGCGCAGGAGGTTTACGCGGCGTTGTCCTCTGAGAGCAGTCTGGACTTTTACTTGGTAAAAGCTGCCGTTCTGAAGGCATATGAGCTTTTGCCGGAGGCATATCGCCAAAGGTTCCGTCGGCATAGAAGGCTGGAGACGCAAGCTTATGTGGAATTTGCTCGGGAGAAGGAGGTTTTTTTTGATCGGTGGTGTTTGTCACAAGGGGTGCAGACTTTGGGTGATCTCAGAGCTTTGGTGCTGGTGGAAGAGTTTAAGAACTGCTTGCCTGAGAAGATTACCACCTATCTTAATGAGAATAAAACTATCTCGCTGTCCGACGCTGCGGTCCTTGCTGACGAGTACGCACTTACACATAAGCTTGTGTTTGAAAGAACTGTGCCGCAAGAGCGGCATGCTAAAAGCGATCACGGGGTTTCTGTCCAGTCGGGTAGACACGGCGCTTCGGTCGGTGAGGAGAAGCCCGTTAGGGAAGATAAGGGCACAAGGGAGCGTCCAGTGTGCTACTATTGTAAGAAGCCTGGGCACCTGATCGCTAGTTGTTATGCTCTGCAGGGGGATAGGCAACCTACGAAAACTGTGGTTTGTGTACGATCGGTTAGACCTAAGCCGGAGGTGACTCCTGAGTGTCGGGATTCAGAGCTGGACGTATATGCACCATTCTTGATGAGGGGGGAAGTGTCTTTAACTCAGGGGGGGAGTAGAGTGCCGGTGACTATTCTGAGGGATACAGCAGCGTCCCAGTCGTTTATTCTGAGTGATATTTTGCCCCTTTCTAGTGCGTCCGGTGTGGGTTCAAGTGTAATTGTCCGTGGTTTTGGGATGCAGTGCATGGGGTCACCGTTGCATACAGTCTACCTCGAGTCAGATTTGGTGACCGGTCCGGTGGTTGTCGGTGTTCGTCCCTGTTTCCCGATTGAAGGAGTGTCCTTTCTTTTGGGAAATGATCTAGCTGGGGGCAGGGTGTTGGTAAAACCTGAAGTGACGGTGGTTCCTATGGTTACGGAGAGTAACGATAGTTTGGCTCAGAAGTATCCTGGAGTTTTTGCTGCGTGTGCCGTAACCCGTGCGATGGGAAAACACCGGCCCTTGGACGATGAAGTTGGTCTCTCTGGCAGTTTTGTGGATGTGACTGCTACACCTATGTCTGGCCAGTCGTCGTCTGGAGAGGTTGGGGAGGTAAGCTTTGCTGAAGTGTTCGAAGGGCGTGGTTCGCTCGTGTCTGAGGAGGTGGCCGACGGTGTCGCTAAACCCGGCTCCGCCTGTACTTTGGCGGTGTGCAGCCTTGGAAGTGTCGGGGTCGGGATTGCGCTGGGGACGGGGGAGGATGATCTGGAGGTTCCGTCCAAAGCACTAGTGCAGGGGAGGTTAAAGAACTCTGAAATGTTGACTGAGCTGGACGCTCATTTGGCTCACCTACCTGACCTTCAACGCGCTGATGTTGCAGGTTTGATCTTTTCACGCTCTGAGTTGTTTTCTGATGTTCCTTCCTGTACCTCAGTTCTGCAGCATGATATTGATGTAGGCGGTTCTCCACCAATCAAGCAGCATGCCTACCGGGTGAACCCGGACAAGCGGCGCCGTCTTAAGAAGGAAGTTGGGTACATGCTGGAGCACGGGATTGCTGAGCCCAGTTTGAGCTCGTGGAGTTCGCCCTGTCTCTTAGTTGACAAGGCAGATAAGTCAGATCGTTTCTGTACTGACTTCCGAAAAGTGAACAATGTGACAAAGCCGGAACGTGCGAAGGAAATCTCAGCCTTCGTAACGCCTGATGATTTCTTGCAGTACAAGGTGATGGTTTTCGGGATGCGTAATGCGCCCGCTACGTTCCAAAGGTTAGCGAACACGGTCTTGTCGGGTGTATCTGGGTGCGAAGCCTATTTGGATGATGTGGTGGTTCATTCTGATACCTGGCAGGATCACATGGAGCAGTTAAGTGAGGTGTTTGACCGGTTGGGCAAAGGCTGATGCGTTGGAGCATTTTCCTCCAGGCCTTCAACGTAGTTATTAAGCATATTCGAGGCAAGGATCACGTGGTAGCAGATGCGTTGTCGCGCTTGTAAATCAGTGTCTGAGATTGTTGTGTTTTCCTTGTTTTCTGTTTTTTTTGTTTGGGAAAAACTAAACTAGAGGAAAACACTAACTTAGGGTGGAGGTGTTACGCGCCTCCCCTTTTTCTTCTTGTTCCACCCGCTCTATTCTCTTCTTTCCTCGCAGGTGTTCCCGATTCCTGGGGGTGGAGCTACGGCTACTTAAGGCGTGGCCTGTGCTCCCGATGGGGTCTCTCATTCTGGCGTCTTCACGCTGACCCGAGCTGCCTTTTGAATCCTGCTTGGAGGACTGCTATTTGTTTTCGTATTTGTTTTATATAGCGGAGGATGGGAACTGTAGGGAGGAAGTGCTGGCTTCGACGGCCCAATGCGTGGCTGGCCCAGGCTTCGTCCAACCTTTTTGTTTCTTTAATGAGTGTCCTTTTTGTTGGAAGTTCTGTGAAATAAACGTCACCACTGATGTGATCGGGAACTTTGGTCTATGTATTCTTAAAGGGACACTGTGTAAAAATTACTCCCATCTAGTGGTACAATTTTATATTGCATTCAAACTAATAGTGCTCGCTTGTCCAAAAACTACGGTGGGCAGTATGTGCCAAGAAGCTGTGACATGACACCTACTAGGCTACCTCATCGAGTCATTCGAGTGATGATGAGGTTCGTGGACAACTGGACAAATCAAATCAAATCAAATCAAATTTATTGTCATTTTGTTGATTGAACAACAAAACGAGAAGGCGTTTCTCACGGATCAAGATCAACATACATTTCAAACAAACAAACAAACAAACAAACGTCCCAATGATGAATAAATAAATAAATAATAAATAAATAATAAATAAAGTCCAGTGAGAAGATCTGGGACGCTGGTGCATTGAGCATCCTGACAGCTTGAGGTAGGAAGCTGTTCCGCAGCCTGGTCGTGGAGCATCTTAAGCTGCGATAGCGTTTCTTGGAGGGTAGGAGCTGAAAGAAGCTGTTCAGTTTGTTTACGTCCAACCCGTCTCTGCTGCTTCCTCCTCCGGGCAGTTGCGGGCACGGTGTCACAGTGTCCGTTAGTGTGTTTGCGTAGTATGTCCAGATGCCAGCGAATGCCAGTGATGTTACTCGCTCTCAATGTCCTAATGTTTAATATTGTTTCCCTGTCATAAACTACGTTCGTAGGACGTCTCACACATTCAATCTCAATCTCACAGATCTCAAGAGGGGCCGCTGCGACTGTACGCGCCGCCAGTTAGTCGCCCCAGTCGGCAACAAGTTTATTTCCTCGTCTCCTATCCTGTTCCTAATTCCTCCTCTCGATCTTCTTTTCCTCCGTATTGTCTTCTTTATCAGAGTTGTTGGTATGAAATCCAGTTATTCGGGTGATAAATCAACTGTCTGGCAAGCGAGTTGAAGCTCCAGAAGGTCCGCTCTAGCGTGAGTGCGTCTTGGTGGATTTGGATACGTGGTGACCCCAGCAGAGAATAAACCTCCATAACTTGATGAAGAATGGCTTTTGAATTCCTCCGACGCATTTGACAGTATCCATAAGTCATAAGAATATTGTCACGATTTAAACTCGACAAAAATATGAAAAAGTAAATTAAATATGTAATAAAGTAGCCTTTCAATGACAAGTCGCTCAAACATAGGAGCGCCCATCTCGTTGCCATGGAAAACCATGTTATACATGCTTACACATCGTCGTTTTTTTGGCGTAGATGATTCCTTCTCCTGTGGCGTGGCATAACTATTGTCTTTCAAACAAATGCGGTGCATGTTCAAATTTGCCGGTAAAACTCGCTAAACTAAGCTCTGTTCCACCGTCACGCTGGCTCAGAGTGAAAACGCGTTTGCAATTCCTGTACGACGTAGTGCTTTTTGACCCTCTCGGCAGCTCATAGACCGGAAGAAAATGGAAGCCTCCATGAAGCTTACCCGTCCTATGTAACCATATTGATATTAATATTAATTATTCTTCGCTCAGGAGGATAAGTGAGATTTTTGGCAGAGATAATTTTACACCAATGAGGACTTATTTATGAATGAATATGTTGATTTGAGGTAATAAATTACTCAAAATATTACATAGTGTCCCTTTAATACGTTGCGGGCCGCCGGATCGCGAGCCGTGTTGTAAGGGTGGCCGTAACATCCATAATTTCCATATGTTCCACATTTACATACCAGACAGCCACAATGGTCTGAAGGGGATTAACACTATTTACATTTAGCTACCATTCATTGTTAGTGATGTAGTTATCATTGATATCATAGAAACAAAAATATGTTTTCATATTTTGTTACACTATCAAAACATTACTATTATTATTTTTGGTGGCTTCAGAATGTTTTTAGTGTGTTTTAAGTTCAACCCACTCTCCATGCCATGCATATCAATGTTAAAACTGTCTGAACTATTTTAGTTATTATATTATAATGACTTATATAACAACTTATTTTACTTTCTCAACATTTTATCAAATCTATAACGGCCAGTCATTAATATGCAATCACTATGGTTACCTCATCACAAAATGCATGAAGAAAGCTATGCCCAGGAAGAAAATCGACAAGCCACATCCGATGTAGGTGATGTAGTTGAGGGACCTGAGGTCAGCTGCCGAGATGGTTGTATTGTGGAGTGGAGACTGTAAAAACATTGCATCATATTATATTGTAATTGTATTGCCGTATTTTTTGAGGGGAAGCAAGTTAATAAGCAACAGTGGTGATACCCGTTGTTAATCCTGCACTATGTTAAGTTTCTACTGCAGCTATTTACCCCATTGAATTATCTAGAAAGAACAACGTTTTTCAAGAATTAAGCGTGCTAAAGCAAAGGTCAATCCATCCAGGGAAATGTTCTCTAGAAATCACTTTACTAATCTAGCAAATCAAGATCGAGGTTGCTAATAGGAAGCATTACATATTGCAGGTTAAAATGGTAAATTTGTTGTGCTTGTAATTTTTCTATCCAACAAATTACATTGATTTGTAGACTCAACAACCCACCATGATCACAGCAAAGAATGTCAGGTGGGAGCACTGGCATGAAACATTGTCTCCAGACACTATTGTGTCACATCCATTCTCTGTCCAGTTTGGCAGACTACCTGCACGGTCGTAGAGTAAAAATGTTTTCATCTCACTAAATAACAAGTGCCAGATGCTTCTGCCAGAATGTATTTTAAAGCTTTCGGAAAAAAATTATGCAGGAATATCTGAATGAAAGTAGAGTGGAGAACAAAATAAAATACCTTCACCATTCCACGAACGACAAGATGGTATCCCTTCCTAGAAATAAAACATTTAAAATGAATAAATTCAAGATCTTTTCTTATTTTTTTAAGCACCCTTCATGGCCTACCTCTGTCCCACTCCTGAAATTTAATTTAATTCTGTCGCTGAGATTGGTTATGGCAGTCCCCATGTCAATTGCTATGACCTGGTTGAGCAAGACACCGCTGTTCAACTCATCCTGTGAACGGAAAAAAAAACATGAATAGAAAAATAACACATTACATACATTTTACATCTCGTCGGTTTATTGTATTTGTTTTTCTTTTTACCTTATCCATATTGTTGAATCTGAAAATACCTGCAAACGGAACAGTGGCGTTCCGTATGTATGCATCTTGAAATGCTTCTTTTGAGATCAAAACAGATCCTGCACAGGTAGATAGATCTTTTTCATCATCAGCAATCTGATGAAATGTCACAGGTAAATTGTCAATGGGATAGGGTTTTGTGGGGCAAAGCACAGGGCAATAAAAATAACTTTAATGTATATGGATTAGGATTACATTGATGTACATTTTGCATGACAGATTGTGAATGTGAAATACTGTAAGAAATGTAACTTCCAATCTAAAAGTTTAGAACTATGTTTTCACCACTGAATTTTTTATTTCATATGATTTTCTAATAACAAAAAATTAACATTATAGGAACCTAATAGACGAATAACCTTAACAGTTACATCAATGCGAAAGGACGAATCTTAATAGGCACACTCACTAGCAAATCGTTATTTTCCCCACAGCCATAGCCAACAGAGACCCCACCGATCTCGTCGATTTCAAGCTCATCTTGTTTCACCATGATGCCCTTGGTGGCACCAATGGACACGAGAGCCGAAGACTCATTCATCTTAGGAAGGTACGAGTCCAAATTATTCATAAATTTCCTGTAACAAAGAAATGGGATAAAATTATCATTAGAACTAATATCATTATTATTATCACTACTATTATTATCCTTATCATTATTATTATTAATATCATTATTATTATTTTTTTATAAAAGCCTGTGCATAAATACAACATGGCTATATGTCCACACTTTAATAGGGTTCTTACGCTGCCTCAGCAGGGTCAGGTCCCTCGTCAGTGAACAGATTTTCAGATATTTCTTGTCCAGGTCTCATCCCTCTATTTTTACAAATATAGCAGTTGCTTGATCCATTGGTTTGTATGTTGAAGAAGTAGTAAGCACCGCCACTCATACCTAAACAACAACAACAACAACAACAACAACAAAGCAGTATGGACATAGGGTCCAGATGGAAACCGATTACACCCATCACAATTAGCACGCACAACAAAGACCAACTCTAACTCTTACTCTTAACTCCAAGTTTACTTTAATACTTTGTTTCTTCCCACCAGTTTGAGGTAGGCCTATACATACCTTTGAACCTGTTACAGTATTCCCTGTTTTCATCTACAGTACCGTTGCATGGGTCCCCTTTAGGGAAATGGGTGCAGTTCAACTCTCTGGTGGCACATTCCGGGCAGCTGCCTTGAGATTTTGGATAGCAAAATAATAATAATATTTTTTTCTGCACAATGGATTAATTCATTCTGCTCATTGTGAACAAAACATTAATTTGTTAAAAGGAGAAAAATAACTGCCAGTTTTTTTGGAAATGTACACCTCTATATATATATATAATTCGGATTGGGTTGGGGCCGCCTTTGACACACAGAGTCGTCGGTTTTTTGAAGATGGACTTTCCAATTCTTAGATGTGGATCATGATTGGCGTCATTAATGCTCAGGAATTTTCCTAATCATGAAATAAGGAAACACACGTTTATTTTCACAATCAAGTTGGAAAATATACAAATGCAAAATGGAAGTACAGTAATAAATGTGTGCATGTGCTTACCCTTCTGCAATCCATTTTTATTTTTCTTGAGAAAACAGACATAATTCCTGCCTGGGCAGAGAATGTTGAGGAATGACACATTTGGAAAATGCAGCAGAGAAAAAAATTATTGATGCAAAATATTTATTTCTTTTTTGGTTCATCCTTGTCAAAAACATATTTGAAAGGAAAAATAACTATAATTTTTATGAACTCACAATCATCTCCAGTCATATTCACAATGGTGGCACAACAGTTATTCTTAGAATAGCGTTTTGTGTTTTCGCATTTACATACTTCAAGGCCCATGCAAGACAAGGCTGGGGAATAAGGGAAACCGATAAATTAAATGAGTAAACTTCTACAGATAGGCATGTCATTTATTGTTGAAGATTACATTGAACATGTGTGTCATACACAAATGTAAATACTGAATCGCTGAAGTACAACCATCCCATTTTTAATGGAAAAATTGTTCTTTACTCACAAGCAAAGTGTGCCACAAACAAAACCAGACCCATCCATTTATTTCGGTCCATGATTTTCCTCGGATGATATGAACCCTGAATTTTTCAAAGACCACATTTTAATACACATAGCATAACTTTATGAGACACCCTACTTCCACACCTACAGTTGACATGCTCCAAGTGAAGAGAAGAATAATGCTGCATTTCTCAAATAGACTACAATATATTAAATGAAAACAACATCCCTATGATATGACATCTGAATAACCAGTTTTTTAGTCCTTACCTGTTTGACTGTACCAGAAGTTTTGACCGTATGCTGATGTAATTTTAACCCCTAACAGTAAACAGTTATTTTCTTTACCCATGTGACCCAACTCTTAATTTGCTTAGCAAATACATTTGAACAAGGGCAGTAGCTCAGGAGGTAGAGTGGGTTGGCTGGTAACCTGAAGGTTGCTGGTTCAATCCCCGGCTCCTCCTAGCTGAGTGTCGAGGTGTCCTTGAGCAAGGCACCTAACCCTGACTGTTAGCTCCCGACGAGCTGGCTGTCGCCTTGCATGGTTGACTCCATGGTGTGTATGTGTGCGTGAATGGTGAATGTGAGGCAACATTGTAAAGCGCTTTGGGTGGCCGATGGTCAGAAAAGCGCTATATAAATGCAGTCCATTTACATTTACATTTAACAACAACCTTGCCAGACAAACTATTTGTATTTTCAGGTGAGGATAATACATGGGAAAAAATAAAGCATAATGCAAAACAGACGTTATCAGACAAATGTATATATTGCACCAAAAGTTCTCTCTAGCTGTGAGAGGCCCATGTGACTGTACACAGCATACGCATCTAGGATTATGTGTTTACATAATTTGAATTCAGGGAACACGAACCACCACACACACACATACAAATTCACACACCCACCCACACACACACACACACACACACGAGGATGAATGAAAAACTTTAACCTTTCACAGTAATAAGGTAAGATCTGTTCTAACCTTCTTGTTTTTTGAGAAATAAGGTTGTTGTACAACTTAAAGTATTAAATATGAACTAAAACATGAACATTTTGATCAAAAAAATGACATTATGAACCCCCCCCCCCCCCAGTTTAATCTTTTATTGTGCTTTGATCCGTTAAAAATAATACGATAAAGGAAAAAAAACAACGAATAGGAGTTATTTAGGATTTCCATTATTCTTATGTACAGATGGTGGCGGTAATGAGACTAGATTTAGTTTGGCCTCAGTAAAAAGAAGAAGAAGGGCGGAACACAACGCTCGAATGATCCCCAATGGTAGTTGGAGGTAGGTCGACCACCGTGGATTCACCATGAGCAGAAAGAAGCTTTGAACTACAAGTGAGTAAACACAGCAACGTTAATGCAAATAAATGTCAGCGTCCACGTAATCGTATTGTGACTGAATTGGTGTGAAAAGGGTGTCCAATTTGACCTTCTCTTAGCATAAACAGTTACATATGGCAATATAACCAGCAGTCACTGAATTTGCTCAGAGAGCAGAACGATGTTCTTGAAGCAGTCGCTCAAGCAGTTAATTGGACATACATCAACAGTATATCAGTTGTTTGTAGTTTGTACTTGCAACGATGCCATTGTGCTTGGTAATTTGTGTCAACACAGTCACAGAGAGTTAACATCCGACTCTTACTCTGTCTGCCACGTTACTTGTTATGCATTCACTTTTACGTTTAACAAAATGTTATTTTGATTAGTATTTTTGATTAGTGTAAGGCATTTAGGGCAATCAGGACCATGACGGTTAATATGATGAACACACCATGAGCATATTTCTTGTTCAGGTATTAACATTTATAATTGTATCAGTAATAATTACTACCAATTACTAAAAGTATTAAAGACCAAAAAAGATTCAATGCTTTGTTGGTTTGCTGCAACTGCTAACCTTCAGATTATTTGCACTTTAAAGTAAATAAATCAGGATTTGGAAATGTTAAAATATAGCATAAACTGAGATGTTTTATAAATACACAAGCAAGAATACAAGTGACTTATTTTTGATTGAAATGACCACCTATTACCCACCTCTTCCAAAAGGTTTTATTTTGGGCCAATATACAACAAAACATCCACCTGTTGAGATATCATGTCGCTCTCTCTCCAGGCTATGTCTGCCACTCATCTTCGCTGGGCTTTGAGCCTTGCAGCAAGGCGAGCGGGCCCCAGCTGGACCGCCTCACCCAGGGCTCTTCCAACGTGCGGGGAGGAGAAGGGCTTCCTGCGTGGCCCCCCCACCGCCCCTCCGGGCCCCGGGGGCCACTTCTCGACGGAGGCCGGAGAGACCCCCCCGGCCGCCGTCGTGTCCCCTCCCAAGAAGAAGAAGCAAGACCCCAATGCGCGGACCACTATCAACAGCGTTGGCCGCAAGATCCACCAGCGGCTCCTGCAGGTGATGGGCGTGGGGGGGGAGAGCCTGGGCAACATGCACCGCAGCGACGCCATCCGCCTCATGGACGAGCAGGGCCTCAAGCTGGTGCTGGTGGACGACTCCGCCGACCCGCCCCTCTACCAACTGATGAGCGGGAAGCAGATCCACGAGGAGCAGCTGAAGCTGCGTGAGAAGCAGAAAGCCAAGCCCGGTACTTGACGCTTTGTGGACATTTTTGGGTTCTTGCTTTTGTGTTGGGTTCCAAAGTGGACTCGCTGCTTGTGTCAAATGCAGATTGAGCTGATCCTTCAGGTGCAGTGTTATTGGTAGTCCCTTAAAGGTAAGGAGCTACTGATATTATTAAAGCTGAAAGCTTAAAGATTTTGAACCTAAACAACCAAAAAAGGTCCCTTACTCCCTCAGCCATTGAGAATTGTTGCTTTTCAGGCACCTGTGATTGACAGGCCAGATGGATTCCCCGAAACAATCAGGGAAGAGATTGGTCAGCCATTAGCCTGGAGCAGTCTAAAATCAAACTAGGCTCATAAGGAGGCAGGTGCCGTCAACTCAAAACAGATATTCTCAATGGGCATTTCATTCACCAATGCATTTGACCCACAGACCCTTATAATGGATTCTTTGGATTTCTTTTTTCATAATCTCCTGTTTTTCGCATACTCATAAAATTCTGCACCCTTATCAGACATGACACACAGCCAACATGCATCATTACTTCACTAACTTCCTCTATCTGGTGTGCCCTTATTGTGGATATTGGACCAATTGGCTTTTAAAAACTAACCAAACACAGCCTCTGGTACCCTCTTCCCAAGTTGTTCAGAATTTAGCATTGATTTTTATTTGTTGTTTCTAATTGGTTCATCAATTGACATTGGTTTTTACATGCCATTTGTTGGAGTTAATCACAAATGATGATTTAGTGCCGTCTCCCTTGTTTTAGTGTTTGCCTACTCCGCGCTGAGTTCCTCAAAGTGCTATGCTGATAATAATCAGACTCAAGGAATCTGAACTTCCTGTCCACTTTGCCCAGCCGCTGTTCAGGTGAAGGAGCTCACCTTTTCCTCGGATATCGCCTCGCATGACCTTTCGACGAAGCTGAAACAAGTCCAGAGCTGGCTAGAAAAGAAGAACCACGTGCGAATCACACTGCGGGCCAAACGCACAGCATCCAAAGTCGCCCTGGTGAGTATAGAAATATGGAACCACTGGATTGGTTCTCAAAGGAAAATAAGGAAAATAAATGTGAGATGCTGCAAAAAAATAATATATACATTTATAATGCAATGGTTTACGTCTTTATTTCCCCCCCCCGTTTTGAATGCATAGGACCAGACCCTGGACGACATGGTGCAGCAGATGCCGATGACGGTGGGCTTCGTTGCCAAGCCCAAAGTCATCAGAGACGGCAGGGCCATGTGCATTCTCCGCCCGCCCTCCGCCAAGGAACTGGCGCCTCAGAAGGAGAAAAGCAAACCGCCACCACCAGACACTACACCACAGTGCAGCGAGCCCGGAACGCCTCCCGATAGCCCTGCTGGCCCTGCTGATGCATCCAAGGACCAGGCACAACAGTAGCCCGAGAGAAGGTCTATGAACGTTTCGGTCGTTTTGAGAACACTCTACTATGACGCTACTTTGTGAATTATTGTACGAGGGTCATGTACATTGAGGTACACGTTTGGCTTTATCACCATGCTGTGAGGAGGAAGAAAGGTTGGCGATAAAAGTTGTATGGGATCATTCATTGCACTTAAATAGTTCCAAAGTCTGATAAAGGAACTATCTGGCAAGACGACGGGTGAAATTCTTCTTCTTCAACTTCGAGTATTTTTGTGTGTAAATGTCTCACCAGTTCCTTGTGTGGAATCCTGCCTATATAGAAAGTCTGGTTAAGCAGTGGTACTTGGTTCAGGTTTCTTTTGTGTATATTTTCTGATTGAGGTCTGACGGAGCTCTGCAGAAGAAGGAAAATCAAATTGCAAAGATGAAATTGATAATAAATTATGAATAAATAAATAAATAATTGTGTTAGAATGGACAGTTTCTACCAAGAGGTTTGTTAATTAATGAGACTAAGTTGCAAAGTTTAATTCACGCATTTTAAGGTAAAGTCGCCAATGCAATAAATAAGGCCTACATTTTACATCTTTATTCCAGATTTATTTTTTCATGTTTTGTAAAAAAAGAAAAGGGAAACAATTTTGGCATTCAGATACATTCAACTGTCACATTTAAATGTGTTTGACTGAAATACTAGTTTCACAACCCTTCGAGTGTAGCAGTACTTTTCCCTCTGAAGCGTGAAGACTCTGTCTTAACACATTCAACTTAAGCCGTACTATCTATTTCTACGTAAAAAAAGTGGAGAAATATAAAGGAAACATAGGCACTGCAAAGTCCGTTAAGACCTTTTCCAAGGAACGATATTTCTGTTTTCAACGAATGCTAATGAAAAAGCGACTTCACTAGCATGCATGTGCAATATTTGTCAATAGGCCTCGAGTACTTTGAACGAGGAGAAGGGTTTGACAAAGTGGTAGTCGAGGTTTCCGCAGTGGGGGCACTGTTGCACATTGCTGTATTCTGAGAAGTACTGCATTCCCACCCGCACGTCCACCACTGGCTTGCCACAGTGCTTGCAGTTGAGACGGGCCTGCAGATATAAAGCATTAAATCATTTTGTTGTGCAATGTAAAGAACTGCAACTACTCCCAATGTTTGCGACATTCATAGGACTTTTGCTGCATTTAGTGGTTCTTGATCAAAGTTATTGCCCGTAGCTTCGACTTGCAAATCCCTATTGGCGGCTTTCTGATTGGCTCAAATTAGAGCCAGCTCAGGGGCTCGCCATATTAACTATGGCCACATACATTTTAGCCAATGAAAGAGCACATCTGCAGTAACCCGATTTACCCAGTTTGGTGCCCTTGCTCAACTTTCAGATTTAGCGCTTGGTTATTCTTTAGCATCTGATGGGCTTAAAACTCGCGCTCGAACTCGCACACACAGTACCGTAAACCTACCTGGCAACAAGGGGTTGCAGCCAAAATGTCGTACGTGTACATAGTGCCCAGCTGGTGCCAGCTGCCGTCCCACCGTGACTTGCACTTGATGCAGACAATCTTGTGGACGCCTTCCAGACAGTCCACACAGATGGCGTACAGGTGCATCAGTCTACCTGTTGAAGCGACATGGTGGATAGAACAGTTGGCTAAGTCTCTTATTTGTCTTCAGCAGCCATTTGACAAGAACATGAAACTGAACTGCAAATACCATTGTGGATGCTGTCTGGTATGGTAGGGGGAGGCCGGAGATATGAGTTAAGGTACAAGGACACGCAAGTGTTAGATTTCACGTTCATAAAACTGTTTAACGAAAAACATATACATTAAACATTCTTTCTATTTGAATGTTTAATCTATATGTGCATGTCACATTTTATAAAGTACAAAAAAACTAAGAATTATTCTATGTTTCTTCACGAAAGTGTTTAGGAACTGTTTTACAACTAATAATGACAATTAGCTAGTCAGATCACAGATAAATCACAACTTTATTTGCAATAATGCTTTGAAATTACATTTTTGTCAAGATAGAGATATAATAGTTTGTGTCACAGTTGCACAGCCATTAGATTGGAAAGAACAATTGAGGTTTTAATTTTGAAAGTTTCCTGGATTCTAACTTCTTACACATTGTGGCTAAGTTAAGTTATAGTAAAGTGAGAGGCCCTATTTAGTCTAACTATGTAAGCAGCAATAGCTGAGATTTCAGAGTTGTAAAGAGAGAGGAAGCAAAAAAGAGTGGAAGAGAGCTATATTTTGACACTAAACAAAAAAAACATCTCTTATATGCTCCCTCCCTCCATACGTTTTTCTACAAATTAGACCTGCCTCATTTCGCACACCTGTTATTGACCGGCCAAATGTATTCACGGAACAAATCAGGTAGGGGATGATTGGTCAGAAATTAGCGTTGAGCGGTCTGTCTCTTACACTATTATACTCTACTTACAGAGGCAGGCGCAGTAAACGAGGAACAGATATGCTGCGAGAGCATTTCGCTCACTGATAGCTGATGGATGACCATGCCATTTTGGACAAATTGCAATTAAAAATTGCTCTTACATTTGACCTACAGCCGCTTTAATCCTAATATTATATTTCTTCCTGTGTCAGTTTGCACCAATTATGCGCATCTTAGCATTCAGACGTGAACAACATTGTCAGCTATATCTGTTGTCGATAAACGATGGATAAACCCTGAACAAAGGGACACCGACCTTGGAGGTGGCAGGGGACGTCGTACTCGATCTCGTCGTGGCGCGAGGGGCTCAGGAAGAGCGTGCCGTCCACCAGGGGGAACTGCTCAAACACAGGCAGGGCCCGGTGGCACAGGGCACAGTTGACCACGTTGCGCTGGCTGGCGCTCAGGGCCGACAGTATAAACCTATTGGACCACACAGAGGGCCTTAGACACTTTATTGGGTCCTACTATGGAGGATATTACAATGTGAAACGATGGTAACACTTTAGAATTTCATTTACAATGATTAACCATTGATTAAAATTGGTTAATGCAGTAATAAGCATTGATTCACAATTAACTAACAGGTAACTTATGGTCTAGTTATCATTTACTAATGGTGTTTTCATTTATAAAATAAGTTAAGGGTAATGGGCGTTAAATAATGGGCTAATAATTTAGTTAACATGAACACCTTTAGTAAATTGAACTGTTAGGTAATGGTATGCTAATGCGTATTACTGCATTTACTAAGTTTAATGAATTGTTCATTGTTGTACCCTCATGGTAAAGTGTCACCGAAACAATTTCCACATCCACTTTATTCATATCGTTCAACTCTATTAGAAATACATGGCTACGGGGAAAGAGAAAATGTTCTTTGACTTAGACCCACCTGACACACATTCACCTCATGCAAAACGAATGCACAAAGTATGTACACCCATAAAGCAGTGAAGGTCAAGCAGAGTCAAGTTTCTTTGTTGCCCTTAACAATAGTTCGTCTTAAAGGCCTCACTCGGGAAAACTCGCCAGAAACCAGCAGGTGGAAGGATAGGGATGGCAATGGGTGCCCTTAACGACAGACGTCAAATTGTAGCAAGAATAACAATTAGTAAAACAATGTTTTTAATCTGTTTCCTTTCTCTTGTCAAATGTGTATATTTTTATATATATGGGGATGCGTTATAAATAACTTCAATTATGTCTAATCCAAGAAGACCCCTTTGGTTCATGAAGTTATTGTCTCTGGTTTCAGTTACGGTGATCCACTTTTTCTTTCCATTCAAACCATGGCACATAACTTTCTTTCTGGTCTGGCTTGAGAAAGGAATGCATGAATACATTAGACCTCAGTTGAATTGGGACACATAATTTAACGCTACCTGCTGTGAACTTGCTCATAAACAACCCAAATGAGGGAATCAGTGATGAGTCATTATCAAGCCATGTAGAAACTGTCCATATGTTACCATCGGTAGAACTGGCCGTAGAACGTCCTTAGTGTGTTCAACATTTTTTACCATAAACTATAACCATAACTGAAATAAGCAGTGTTTCCATTTGATCCGTTTAACTAATGACGCGGAATGGTTGCAATGCTAAGACTTCGGCGCAAATCTGTTTTGATATGGAATGCCAATATGAAACATCTGGTCGTGTAGCACACACTCAGCAAAATAGTTTGCATTCACGGATCATCCGTCTTTATTATGACAGATGGGGTAAAGTATTTTGCAGCTGCAAGGGGCAGGTATTATAGGTACAAAGGGACATCAGTGTCTGGGATCAGGCAGGATGGAAAACAAGGAGTAAGGAAAATGCTGCAAGTGAGATATTTAGGACCTACCATGTAGGCATGGTAGGTCATTTGTTGATAATGTATGACAAAACACACACACACACGCGCACGCGCACACGCACACGCACACGCGCACACACACACACACACACACACACACACACACACACGTGTTCCTACCTGCGCAGCTCCTCCCCCTGGCCCGCCTGTGTGTCGTCCTCCATGCGGACGTGGTAGGTGTTGAGCTTGTGGCGCGGGACGTGTGCAAACAGCTCCGAGAGGTCCAGCCGACGGAGGAACTGGACCGGGTGGTGGTGGTTGAGGTGGAGGTGTTGGCGGTGGTGGGAATGGTGCGGGTGACCGGCGTCGTGGGCCAGGCGGTGGGGGAGGGGCAAGGCGAAAGCCAGGGGGAGGACAGTGCCTCCGGCGTCCAGGTGGGACGCCCCCATCCCTCCACTGCGGCTGATTGCCCCCCCGCCCCCGCCACAGACCCCGCCCCCGCCACAGACCCCGCCCCCGCCACAGACCCCGCCCCCGCCGGCCCCGGACAAAAGGTGCTTCCTTTCCATGAGCACGGCCGACTTGAAGAACTCGCCGAGGTGGCGGGACCCTCGGGTGGCTGGCCCTCCCCCTCCCACACCCGCCCCGAAGGGGGTGGCGGCGGTGCCGCCTGGGGAGAAGAAGGGGAAGCCGGCGGTGGGGGACTGTCCCGGGGAGCCGCAGGGAGACTTCTGCAGAGCCCCGAAGGGAAACGTCCCGCCCGGGTTGTGGTGGTGCCCTGGGTACCCTAGCCCACCTCCTCCTCCCCCACCCGTGGCTCCTCTCTCGGATGAGTTCTGCCGCTCCAGGGACTGCCTGCGAGGCAGCTCCTGGCTGGAGGCTCTCTGTATCAGCTTGCCACCACCAAGTCCTCCCCCCGGACTCACTTTGCTCTTCTTGACCTCGTCCAGGGCGAGGCCGTCCCAGCCGGCAGCGCCCCCCCCCGCTGCCCCTCCGCAGGCCCCCAGCAGTGCCCCGGGGCCGGCCCTGCTGGAGCTCCTCTCCGTGGGCTTCTTCTTGCGGTCGTCCTGCGTGCGCTTCACCTGGTACCAGTCCGTGTCCTTGCGCAGGTGTCCCTGGCCGCAGCGGCAGGAGCAGAAGCGGAAGGCCAGGTCGTAGCCCTTCTTGGTCCACATGTTCTGCCGGCACTGCTTCTCGTTCCAGGAGCGGGCGCGGCCGATGCAGTTGAACTGGATGAGGATGGAGCTCTCCCACTCGTAGAAGCACTGCAGGTGCATCCAGTTGCCGTAGGGGCAGAGCTCGCTGTTGCAGAGCACGCGCTGGTAGTCATCCTTGTCCAGGTCGATGGGGCGCGCCAGGCTGCAGATCAGGGGGGTGGCGCATGGGGCTTCTGGGGGATAGGTGTCAGGGCGGCGGCGGGAACAGAAGTTTAAGTAATTAAGGGATATACATATATACAACATATTCATCTTAGGTAGTACAGTAAGGAAAATTATAAGCTACATCTTGTGCTTCATTAACATTGTCATCAACTGAAACCATCATTGAAAATGTGAAAATATTGGGCAGAATGTGGGAATATGCCATACATGCCATGTATGTAGTATATAGTGATTATAGATTAGTTATCAATGATTAGTGAATGAAAGAAGTGTGTTTTTGGTAAAAAAAGACATTTACCTAATTATGATACATCATAATTACATGGCACAACTTGAGAACAAAAAACTCTGCTACAGCATAGTGTGTGTCACACGTTTCAGTTTGTCATTAACTTTCATACCTTATTCAGTTTGGGACTATTAAATATTGATATAAATATAGAGGACAAAAATAATATTATCAGGAACTTCAGGTTCATTTTAAGAGTAATAATATGAGAACAAGAGATTCATTATAAAAAAAACATAGCCATCCATAGACATCCAGTTAATTTATGCCCAATCAGCGCATCTCATCCCTGATCTCTCCGCCTCCCCCACAGGTGGGTGAATGCCACAGCAGACACGGAGGGAGGCAGGGAACAGAGAGGGAGGTGGCGTTTCTTTGGTTTTTGTTTAAATACTGCTCTGTCTCTTTAAAATGCTCTAATCTTACCCATCAGCTTTAAAGTGAACCATAGGCCTATACATTCTCAAATGATGGATGTTGAGGGTAATTCATTATCTCCGGAAATTGTTATGCTTATTATGAAACACTCTTTGATACACAAAATAAGAAATTTATAATTGTTGTGAGAAACGATATCGTCCTTCTTGTTACTCATCTGGGTACTTCATGAACATAAATACCACTAACAAAATTCAATATGTTTATGTTTAAGAGAGTTTTTTCAAAACGATTCCAGCTCTCTGCGTGGAACTTTAAGAATCACACAGAACAGGAGACTGTTGTTTCGATTGTCATTGGTATAAGAAGGTCAAAGTTGTAAGTTCTAAGCGACAAATTAAAACGTCATTATTTTTTTTATTCATAGAATAAAGAATGAATGACAATATGTGTAGGAAATGTCTTATTTCAAATAATAGTCTCAAGTTTCTCTCTCTATTTCAAACACACACACACACACACACACACACACACACACACACACACACACACACACACACACACACACACACACACACACACACACACACACACACACACACTAGTAGGTAATTAAAATGCATATGCCGTTAAGGAATAAGGGATCTTAGAATAAAACCATTTTGAACATAGCCTAAGTCAATTGATTGTTGCAAATTGTCTAGGTGCGTTGTAACTTGTGTAGGCTACTATGCGTACATCATCATAATATAATAGTTCATCGCAACTGTTCCAAACAGAGTGCAACTGCGACGATGGGCACATGTGCATAACGTTACAAAAATAAGTAGCCTGTCACTCTTGCTTATCCTGCCCCAAAGGTGGAAAAGGCGCTAAAAAGAGTATAACACTCAATGAAGCCATAACCCCCCCGCCCCCAAAGAAAACTGGAAACGGTGCGCGTCATAAAGATGAGACAAAATATGTCGGGCCTTATCCAATAATATATACTCCCTATAGATATTCGACTCTACGTCGATTACATTTTAAATGACAACTGCATTAAGTGTTTATAACAACATATTTGCAGCCAGTTAATCATAACTCATGCAACTCGAGATCACATTCTTGAATGCTACTGAGGAGAAACCATTGCATCACAGGCTGCTTTATTGTTATAAACATTGCACACTAGACCACTCTTACCACTTGTGCGCCCGCTCCGAGGTGCAGCAGTCGCCCCCACTAGAGCTGCTGTGGCTGCCCCCCCTGTTGCAGTCGCACTGGCTCCATTTTCTTGTTCATCTCCGCTGCTGTTGGTGCGTTTGCTTTTCTTCCCTTTGATGTTCTTCTGGTTGGGCATTTTACAGCACTGACACCATGTATTTACAGGCACTCTCAACGACTGTCAGCGACTGACATTTCTGCTGATTCCATGTTGGGCTACCTGTCTAAAATGGAGGCTTCTGTTGGTGCCGTCTTTCTAATATAAGACGTGGTGGCGAGATTGTCTTCTCTATGATAATGCAAATCCACAGTCTTATTTTCATGCACTCTACCAGTGGTTATAATGCTAGTCTAGAAAGGTAACCTATGCAAAAGAAGGCGTGCCCGTCTCTTGTTTTGATTCCTGCTCTCCGTGCTCGCAGTCAGTTGCTGTTTTCTGCCAGCCCCTGACGTCACAGCGACCCGCCCATAAATAGAGAGCGACCAGCGGAGTCCCAAACATTAGTGACGAGCAGGATTTGTGACCTTACCTACCTGGTACAGGTCACAAATCAACAATGCAAATGATGTATGCATTCAAGCTTGTTTCAACACGCGGTGGAACATATTCCCAACATTGCAATCAAAAGGTTTTGTGTTCTTGTAGTAAAAAAACATTACTTTGAGATTAAAATGTTTTATGATATTTAGAATTGATGTAATGTTACATAGGTGCCAAATTGTTCATACATAGCACGATTTATTTACCTAATCAGTTCGTTAGAAATAATAAAATCTGAATAGATTTACATCAAAAAGGAACTTTGCTGCAATGCATGCAGGCTCATTCGGACATGCATTGACAATTCAAACTAATCCAAATATCAGGATACAACCCCTCCTCAGCTATATACTCAAAGTTGAACATACAACAAACATGGTAAGAAACTAGTATTACTTGTATTCTAGTATTCTGTTGGACTGGTATCTGAAAAAGACCACTCAATTTTAATTAAAAATGATGAATCACAATAATATTTTTTTCTAGACGATTTTTATTACAATCCAATTGGATGTGTTTCATTTCAATGATAACGTTTTTGAATGTAAAGTGTGCAACAACCACCAAGTCAAAAGACATGGTGGTTGTTGCACATATGACATCAGAGTTCCCCTTATCCTGATCAAAGACCATATAGCATATCATTTACTTAAAGGACATAAACACTCAGCATCAAGAATAAGCAATGTGATATAAGAGAAAAAGGGAGTTTGAGAAGTAATGTAAAATAAAGTAAATATAACAAAAAATCTATTACATCTAAGCAATATGTAAATTTGATATTTCCTAAACACGGACATCGTGTAGACGATATTCATCTATCACAAGTCTTTGAAACATTTTTATATTTGGTCCTGAGAAACAACATTGCAAAAGCTCCATTTGGCAACAATTGAAATGATAAGACATTTGCAAAGGTCATACAATGGAAATCACTTTGTTGTTCAACTTTAGGAACATTCCCGATAGGTACCCTCAGACAGTGGTATGAATACAAACATCAAATTAAATAAGTCTGGCTTTAGGTATTTTTGTTCCCCGTTCCTTGAGATTGAAAAAGGAATATTGGTCTAACGTCATCCTATTACAAAGTACACCAGAGGTAGTAAAAATCACCCAATGTAAACAATAAAAAGGGTCATTTGGTGACCCATGGTGGACCCCAGCATATTCACTGTAGGAGAACCTGTAAGGCTTGGTTTCAAGAACATATGTAGCCCTTTGTGGTCTAAAATGAAACCCAGTGGCTCTGTGCAATCCACAATCCATCTCGAATCAGCCCACTGTGCTTGTGAGTGAGACTTTTTTGTTGAGATTGACGGCCACATTTCCTAGTACATTTTCACCACAGTGACATACATAGTATACATAAAAAGGCATATCTTGATATACATTTTGCATTCCTGATCTGTGCGTTTATAGTCTTAAAGGTCCATAAAATATGCGCGGTAGATCGTTTTTATGATCCATGATTGCTGGACTGTTTGCGCACGCGAGGGTGAACTTTTCATTTTATTTTTAAAAAAATGTGATAGAAGTTAAATGGAATTTGTGACCGTTTTCAAACCCCAAAGCTCATTAGTGATGTAGACGTAGCATGGTGTCTTGCCAGCTTAAGCAGTTTGTTCACTTAGCAACTTATACAACGGCCATGCTTGTTTATTTGAAATCTGGGTCTAAAAGATTAAGAGCAGATCTGGTCACATCACATCAGAGTATCTTTAAGGCTCCCAAATGGTATTTCATTTTTTTGGCAAATAGTCACGCTTGCCCAGGAGAGAACAAGCAACAAAAACAAAGATAAGAGGGTCAAATAAGCTGTATGTAGCTGTAATTCAATGTCAAATAATTAAATGGTCACCATGCCTAACAGCTGGGCCCTGACAGAGACACAGTCCATAGAAATACTGTCAACCAATCACAGTCAGTGATTGACGAGGGCCACCTCGATGAAATTAGGTGATTGATCCGAGCTCATGTTATTGCTAAAAATAAGTATTTGGAATGATTCACATGACCCAGATATGCTCAATGCTGACCCCTCCCCCCCACACCTCGCTGAGTGAGAGGTGTCACTCAGCGAGCAGGACAACTTCAACGTTATCGTGGACCCCTTGCAGTAGCAGCTCCCCCTGAAACGTAATGATCTTCCTCTTTTTGGCAGCCCGCAAGGTGCCAACCAGTGCCTCAAAGATGTTGGCGCACCGGGTGTCTTCGAACAAGACCCCGAACTTCACACTTGTCTTCCCCTCGGCGTCTGCATGACAAAGGTTTGCTTAGTAGGATTGTGAGAATTACAATCGCTGTCAGATTAAGCAAATATAGGGCTCTCACAGGGGATAAAAGCAGAAAGTTTTAAATCGACACTATGTACGTCTTCCCATTAGCAAACTCTAGTGGCTTGAGTTACAGCTACAATTGTGTGACTGTCGTTTTCACACGTTGGGGTGGAATGTCACGGATTGGTACGTTCAATTCTTAAGAAAGCAGTACAAAAGTTACATAGTGCAGTTTTGAAGACAATGCAATGCATTGTGACGAAACAATTCACTGATTGTCAATCACTGTATCTCTCTTATCTGTGATAAGCCTTGTGAATTGAGCATAATATATAGTTATAATCGTCTCTATAAATGCAAAGCAATCTGTGAATTTCCTAAATGCATTGCAGAATTAACCAATTCACAAATCCAAAAACATAAATATAACTTACTTGGACTCCCAAGACGTTTGATTTCCTCCACAAGCAATGAAACTTCATGATCGACATTCATTTTGACTAAAGGAGGGACAAAAGTAATTTACATTAATCAATTGATTAATACATTGCTTAAAACAAGACAAGACGATAGGATGCAAAATAACAATGATTAACCTTTGATTTTAGCTGACCAAATATAGCCACTATGGTTGAATGTAATGCGGAAGTGATAATCGTGGTACATTTACATATAGCTGACGTACCCCAGTTATGGCTCTTCTAATGTAACATTGAGACTCAATTTATTACGTATACCTGTCAAATACCAGAACTTTCCTAGTTTTAAACATTTAGACAAACAGATATCTGAAAGTAGACAAAGCTTCCGACTGTTAAACGCCCGTTACCTAATTTAAGCCCTGGGTAGACTCAATGAAATAGTGCCAACGAGGCTAAAATGACCTCATTCGGTAAACGTATGAGGTGTTTCGGAAAACACTAGAACACAATATTAGTATGTTATAGTTTAAAGTGTTCTATTACCTGAAGATGATCTTTTTCTTAGGAGCTTGTCGAAAGAGATGTGATTGCGTCTAGACAAGAGTCAGGAATTTGCCCCTCCCTCTACGTCATGTCACCGTGGCCCAATAGGAAAAGAGCTATAGAGCGACACTGACTTAAAGCAATGGCACCGACTTTTCCGCTAACATAAAATTACAAACGCCCTTATGTATTAATTTAAGGATTGTACTTCTAGAAAATGTTGTGGAAAAAAATTCAATGCATTTGGAGAAGGTTTTCTTCAGTAAAGGTACGGTAAAGGCTCTTTAGGGTCCACATAACTTTAGTGTTGACATCCTTCATCCGGGCGTTCGGAGGACCCATGGACCTGGAGGACCCGCAAGCTGTCGGAAGAGTGGGCACGCTGACGTCACGAGGCCATAGGAACCCAATGGGCAGGAATGGCAGAGCCGACTCCGGGGGAAGGAACTAAAACAGCCTGAAACTTTACTTCTAACGGTTCTGCAAATGAATTTATCGCAACCGAAACCTGGACTACCACTATTCAACGGAGTATCGAAAACAAAAGTATTATCAGACGTGGATATTCCAGAAGATATCTGGCTAATCAGACGGGGCGCACTTTCGGAGCCGCTTGTTAGCCTTGTGCCGCTGACTTTGATTCAAGGTAGCTGCTAGCTAGGTTAGCTGGCGTGTGCTAGCCAGCTGCTGGCTTATTGGTTTAACTAGCCCAACAAGTTAACTGTGTTGGAGAATTTAATGACTCCATATTCATACTGCTGAATTATAGTATATTGCAAATACAATGCAATTTACACATTTGTTGTCAGTTGAAATATAAGATCTTAACAGAGCAGACTTGTTCATTCACATATTGCGAATATCGGAGCTAACGTGAACGCTAGCTAGTGCGTTCAGGTTAGCTGCTTTGAGATTCAGAAGTATCCCCATTTTTTGATCTATCCCCAACCAGTCAAAAGGCCTGATTATTCGCCCACGAATCGAAGTTCAGTCTTTTAATTGATTATATAATGGAAAGCCTAACGCTAAGTGACGGTGAGCAGCGATATTACTCGGATTTATTCGTTTATTGCGACACGGACAATACCAAAAAAGTGGCGTCTAATGGGAGGGTTCTTGACCTTTTCCGGGCGGCCCAGCTACCCAGCGAAGTTGTCCTGCAGGTAAGCTACTAGTCACCAGTACCCTTGTTACTTTGCAGTGTCTTGTGGCTACCCTACAAACCCATGTGATCGTGGTTGAGTTGGCACTCTGATCTTCCATACATTGAAGCTAACGTTAGGGTTGCTGGTTAGCTGTCTTGCAAGTGACACGCCTTCTTCTGGCTAATGTCAGCTTGGGCTAACAGTAACAGTTAGTTGTTTAGTTAACGGACAACTGCTGACGTTTTTAAAATGGCCCTTATAATGTATGCATACAAAATTGATCTCTGCATTAGACAAGGCTATTTCCTAACAGACAAAACGGTATCACTAAAAACTAGCTCTATCAAAATATACCCAGGAAACAATGTATCCCTCCTTCAAGCTTTTGCTTAACTCACTCCCTTTCTAGTGCTTCTTCTATAGATTGTCTGTAGATATAGTCAGTTTAATTGTTTTTCCACTAGATTCAGCCTAACGTTAATCATTGGGGATATTACACTAAAAGGCGTCCATACAAGACCAAACCAAGCGATTGGATCAGTGTTTATGAATTTCAATGGCCGAGTAGTCGGATAAGTATAGCAGTCCACTCTTGTGACCATTCTTGGCTTCAGCAAGCCAGTGTTTGCAGTTTATGAGTCAGCAGCCTTTTCAAGGTCAACAAGGGAGCTGTTTAATAGAGCGTAAAGCAGTTATTTTTGTTCATGCCATTCTACGAAACGGTGTCCAGCGGAAGACGCCTTTCAGTGGTGTTCCTACCTGCTCCTATTAATGAATGCGTGTTTGGTGGTATGCATCCAACACATTCAGACTAAGCACTTAGTCAGCTAAATGAATCTGAACTGGGCGGGGTGTTCCTGCCGTTTTGTACTTTGAAGTTACACACTTTTGCAATATAGCTGCTTGCCTGATTCTTGTGCCTACATTATGCCGTTATGTTATTTCTGCATTGTGCATTAACATCAATTTCTCAATGAACTGAAAGTAATATCAAAGTCAGACGTCAGAAAGGTCAATTTGTGGACATCTAATGAATAAAATTGGTGTGCACATTAACATTAATTTTAATCAAGGGAAGCCATTTATTTGTGTCATTGCCTGTGCTCCTCTATTTTGTACATAGTTCTGTCCGTGTGTAAGCAACTGCTCTGTTGATACTACATGCCAAACAGTCGTGTAGTAGGTCATTCCCTGTTATCGATGTGAGTATGAGGGCATATATTGTCAGCAGAGTCTGCCTGGATTTCTGCACATTCACACACAGCTGCTTGTTGCTAGTAGTTAGGCATGTACATGGCTACATGCCACCCTTTCCGAGGGTGATAGTGAGCTGCTCGCTTATTAGTTTAACTAGTCTGTGTGTCTGAAAGAGTCCATATTCAAGTGGCGTTAGTACCACATTGCAAATACAATACAATCGACCTTTGCTGTCGGTGGTAATAGAAGATCTAATATGAGAACAGACCAGACTTGTTTGTCAACATTTTGCGAATGTGAAGGTACCACAGCCACATGCTTGACATTCGTTCCACGACCGTTCTGCGTGTAGTTTAACCATGTCCACAAGGTTCAGCGTGTGAACTGTTCTTGTGTTCTTTGTTTGTCTTTGTACGCATGTTCAGATAACAGAGCTCTGTGGAGCCACTCGGCTGGGACATTTTGGGCGGAGCCAGTTCTACATCGCCCTGAAGCTCATCGCCATTGCCCAGTCTGGTCTGCCTCTCAGAGTGGAGAGTCTCAACTCAGGTGAGCACTGAGAAGATGGGTCAACCTTTGAATTGGTTCATTCAAATTATTTTCTATGTTCTCATTCCTTGTCTTTTATTCAATGCTCCCTCGGGTTTAATAAGGTAGAGGCAAACATGGTTTGGCCTGCGCCGTAAATCTAAAAAGTATGGTTGTATTTGAATCCAAACTGATCTTTTGTCAATTATCCATTTAAACGAAAAAAAATTTGGTATTAAGTCCAGTAGACATTTGTAGCTAGCTGAGTGACAGTTTAAGCAACAATTTGGATATAGGGTTCAAGCTTCTCCGGCCAAAACTTAAACATATGTTAGGTTTGTGTTTTAAATTGCTGTTAAAAACACAACAGTGGATTTGTGATTGCTCAATTTCTGATGTTTAAAAGATGAGGAAGTACATTATTTACTACCTCAAACCTTTCCAGGCATGCAAATACAAAGCCAACTTTAAGAAGCCCTGTTCTCAACTACAGCTTTTACAAACTAAGTTTGGAAATATAGCAAAGAATATCTCAATATATTTTTGTCACCTTTGAGTCGGTTACAATCTTGATATGATAGCAGACTCTATAAAATTGTTAAAAGAAAGGATTTTCTAATCAGAAGAACCAAGATCAAACGTCCTTTTGAGAAAAAAACATGACCCATTAAAATCGATGTTCAAAATGTTGACACATTTTATTCAAAAGTATATCTTGAATACCTTCTCCCTTCTTGGTTGTTTGTTTTTCTTTGTATTGTTTTTGCACTTAAAGGTTGGGTATGGAATTCGCTTTTTTGGCCATTTTTGCAGAATTACTTGAAATCCTTATCATAACCCACTTACAGCCACTGAGTTAGAAGTACTGACATGAAAATTAAGTCAATCATCTGTGTAACGGGCAGGGCTCGAAAAGTACGTCAATCAAACGGTCGTACTGTACTCCCCCCGCGCGCGACCTCTTCGTGCAGTACTCGTGACCCAGAGCTCGTGACCCAGAGCAAGCTCCTGTTTTTTTTTTATCCTGCGGTAGCTACTGGAACTAGTTAATCCACATTTGGACCTAGCAGTAGAAGACAATTTCCATGGCAGACAAGACGCCACCATCCCCATGTTGTTTTTTTAATGTTGCCATGTTGTTTAACGAAAACCTACGCTAGCCTGGCTCGCTCTCGCGCATCTGTGTTCGCGCTCGTGCATGATTGCGCGTCCAGGTACTTGGAATGGGTGGAGTCAGAGTCAGCGTTGAAGGAGAGGGGGTAGGACCATTTGAGATGTGTATTTTCAAAATCTGCTGGCGTTTTCTCAAATCCCATACCCAACCTTTAAGAAGACCCATATTAGCAACTGAAATTGGTCATCGACAATAACGCAATTCCTGGTCGGTGAAATGACCCACAGCATTAGTTTGGGAGGCCAAAATGGCAGATAAGCTGGTGCTAATATGGAAGACTTCACCCAAAGGCATCTCTCTGACTCAGTTTTCTGCCTTGTCTTCTGTTCTCAGTCAAGGACCTGCCGCTGCCCAGGTTCGTGGTTGGCAAGAACGAGGCAGAAGCGAGGCACGCAGCCCTGTACCAGGAGGCCGACAGCCAGGGAATCTATCCCGGGGCCGGGGTCATCCCCAGGCCACCGGGCCGAGGCCTGCAGAACAAGAAAGTCACCCCCGTCGTCCCCCCAGTGGTCCCCGTGCACGAGGTCATCCAGGCCCTCGCACCTGCCAGTGAACCGCAGGTTGGTAAACACGCCGCTCTCCCATGCCCAAAAAAACCAACCCTCTTATCACCAACGTAATAGTGCTGGCATCCATCCAAGCATGTAGATAAGCCTAAGATTAGTCCAGCCCGGAGGACGCTTCATAGAAAAGGTCATTGATTGGTTTGGTCTAAAACTTCAAAGCTATAACAATAAGGGGTGTAACGGTACCCAAAAATCTCGGTTCGGTACGTACCTTGGTTTTCAGGTCACGGTTCGGTTCATTTTCGGTACAGTAAGAAAACAATGCAAAATATAAATGTGCTAGTTGTTCATAACACACTTTTGTGCTTTTAACAATAGGAACATTAGACAATACAAAGCTAGAATTCTGCTCAAAAATATAAATACAAGATTCTGAAATGTAGAAATAAAAATAAATAACATTGGCTCAGACTGTTTCTTTAAAAAATATATTTTCTCCATGTACAAAAACACTAAACAGTTTCAAGTTGTTGCTCAGATTAAATAACATGAACAAGCTTCAGACTGTTTCTTTAAAAATAAATCTTTTCTCAATCTAATGTGCAAGAAATGTGTTAGAAATGTCAACAATTTATTTGGGGTTTAACATAGAATATTTAACATTCAAAATTATTTTAAAAAAACTTGAACAAGGAAATGTAACATTCAACATCAATACAACCTCCAGCTTTCCTTGTGAGTGCCCGGTTTGTTTACATGATGTGGGCGCATCTGTCTGCGTCACACAAATACCCGGCGCATTTACTGACGCAAAAGACGTTTACAATGTTCAGCGTAGTGTCCGAATTTTCGTTTGTTCGTTCCCTAAATAGTGCACTATATCATGAACACTATATATGGAATAGTGAGTGAGTGAATAGGGAACGATTTCAAACACAGCTATGGTGTGCGCAACTGTGCGGCTGCAGCATGTTCCACACATGTGGTCCTCTACTTAATATGTCCGTATGGAAACTCGTTCGGTACGCCTCCGTACCGAACCGAGCACCCCGTACCGAAACGGTTCAATACAAATACATGTACCGTTACACCCCTAATAACAATGTATATGTTGGATCTGGTGAGATCTACTTTAAGGGTCAAACAGACAAAAATAGCATTGGAAGTCCGGGTTAGCAATGACATTAGTACGACATCACACAAACAACTTGAAATACACTGCAATCTACAAAATACGTGCATTTAAGTTTGAACTCAAATGCAATGTTCAAGCAGGTTTTTTGTTTTTCCCTCTAAAAGAAAAAGAGCAGGGGACATTCACAGATCTGTTCATTTACACAGTATACATAATAGGCATGCAGTCTTGTCAGGCTGCTTACACATGAGCTGAAATGAGTCGGTCAACTTGCTTGACGAGTTGATCCATTAGAGAGGGACCGAGAAAGAGAGCAATGTTTGTTCTTCACACACACGCAGTCAGGCCAACACGCCCCCGAGGAGTGGCCTTCGTTGAACCATTTTGTTTAGGCGCGCGCCTGCATGTGGACTCCCAGAGGGTCAAACCGTCTACGACGCGCTGTATCTTTTGTTGGCCGATCTTTTCTGTTCACTACCTTTTTCCTTTTATTGCCGGTATGTTCTAGTGCATGGTCCAGCCCGACTCCACGTCGCCAGTGGTCTCCCCCCACCAGTCCCCACCCACCTCACCCCACTCCTGGAGGAAACACAAGCGGCAGGCGAGCGGCGGCAGCAGTGCCGCAGACCGGCCGCCGGCCGTGGCGACCGCCCCCGCTGGCGTCTGGACACAGTTCAGAGAAGCACCGACAGGTAGGCACACCTGCACGCATCTCCGAGCCAAAGCACTCGTATGTTTCAGAATTAGATTAGACGGTTCACTGTGGATCCCAGGCGGGAATTTCAGAAGATAATAAATAATCGTATGATATATAATCCGTGAGCAGGGTCATAATAAATAAGTAAATAGTGTGTTTGAAAACCGGTAAAGATAAAAGTCCCCCTATCTTTGCCTGCCTTCAGTACCAGTACCAGTGCCTGGGGACGGGATGTGGTCGGCCCATTCTCCCCCTCCGCCCCCTGTTCAGGAGACGTGGGTCAGCTTCACGGCGGACACACCGCCATCCAGTGCCATCCCCGCCATGCACCCCTCGTCCGTCCAGGTAACAGCATCCGCTGCGTACAGGTCGTCCATAAGTGGCTCCATGAGGCCTGGACGAACACGGCATGTCACGTAACGCCTGTTAATGAGAGCCAATCTCAGAAACATAGGTTTATTGTATTTTGAACAAAGACCCATCCCTAATTTATGCCCTCCCCTAGCACATTGTTCAGTGGACGATTTGTTCGCAAGGTAGCCCACCTCAGAGTATGCGAACTGCATACTAGCAACATTCTGACAAAACGGCGACTTTAAATGATGCAGCCTCAAAATGGAATGATCTTCCCCTTTTATTTCTTATTTTTACACTTGTGGAAAAGTTTAGTTAGTTCAGTTAATTCCGAGGCAATCTAAACTGCTTCATGGCTCTTCTTCTGAATCAATACAAAGGGACTTCATCTGATCCCTCGACACTTAAATTCTTGAAAAAACACAAAATCTTTGAGATTCTTCATTGCAATATTATCTTAATTGAACGATGATGCTCTATTTTTTTATCTTTCCTCATCTGATTTCCCACATGTGTCTTCGAAGAATCTGATCCTGTCTCTTCCCAAACTGGTTTAATTTGATGCATGTGACGTTCAGAACTGTAGGCCAACACTCAAGCCTACCCTTTCTACTTAAAACCATCTATCCAACCATCCAGGCATTTATAAAGGCTGTGGACAGATTTGCTTTCCAACTTCGTGTTTTTATCATTGTGTGTGAGCCCGACCGATATAGAATTTTTAAGGCCGATACCGATACGAATATTTTGTGATTTAAAAATCCGATATGCCTATATATCGGCCGAAAAAAATCCAGAAACGCGCAACAAAACAAACAAATTTCCCTAACATTGGTTATTTGTAGTTATCTTTTAAATCCTTTTCACTCTCAGCTAACTTTAGAGAATTGATGGGGATGTTCTTTTAATTGTTATTCAAGCAATGCATGTCTCGCGACAGTTGCCAACTTACCATGAACACACTTGCACACATGAACAACACCGATGATCTCCGTCGATCTCCGTCATTCACTCTGCCTAACTGGCTGATTCAGCGGGTTTGGGCGTTAGAGCGCCCTCTGGTGGACAATTTTTTTTTAAAATATTCATTTATCGGCCATTATAAATGCCGATACCGAATAGTTTGAAAAATGCCTAATATCGGCCGATAATATCGGCCTGCCGATATATCGGTCGGGCTCTGTGTATATGCATATATATATATTGTCTGTGACCATTCCTTACGACTCGTTTGCAGGAAAGCACAACAGTACGGACGGTGGCCTCGGCAGCAACCACCAATGAGATCCAGCGTCAGTCCAGCGCATACGACGACCCATGGAGGATCACAGACGAACAGAGGCAGTACTACGTCAACCAGTTCAAGACCATCCAGCCCGACCTCAACGGCTTCATACCCGGTGAGAGGCGGCACACGCACTCCTCAAAGACGCATGTCGAAATGGTTTTTTTGTTGACACGTTTGTATTTGTTTTTCAGGCTCGGCAGCAAAAGAGTTCTTCACCAAATCCAAATTACCCATCCTAGAGTTGTCACACATATGGTGAGCTCCTCCATAGGTTTTCAGTATGGTTACTGAATCCTACCTACTTATTTTACAACAGAAGTGTGTACCAATTCCAGGGAGGTATGTTTTGATATAATAAATATTAAACTGATACCTGTGTGCATTTACTATATATCGATGGAATCTGAACATTTCAGGGCATTAAATCAAAAGCCTTTTATTACACAATTATAATTTACAATAAAACCCTTTGGCCTTATGTGCCATGCCTGTTTCCCGTTGCTTTAAGCTACTCCTACTGCTATGGACATTGTTGTCACTAGCTGTCTTCTCACTGTCTCTCTTCATCCCTCTCCCTCCAGGGAGCTGTCAGACTTCGACAAGGACGGCGCGCTGACGCTGGACGAGTTCTGCGCAGCCTTCCACCTGGTGGTAGCGAGGAAGAACGGCTACGACCTCCCAGAGAAGCTACCCGAGAGCCTGATGCCAAAGCTGATAGACCTGGATGACTCGGCAGGTACGCAGTGGCCCCGCCCCAGATCAGCTCCCGACTCAGTGGCCAGAGGCTCAGGCCTCACGGGTCACAAGAGCCAACGTTTTAGTGAAGCACATTGTTTTAAACGTCTGTGTGTGTGTGTGTGTGTGTGTATATGTATATATATATATATATATATATATATATATATATATATATATATATATATAGTTTTGAAAGATTCATAAGTAATTCCAAAGTTGTTCACATTTCGAGTTACACTAAATTGAGTTGACCAAATTGCATGTCTTAACACTGATGGCGTCTTGGGCTGTCGAGTGAAATAACGCCCCCGGCGTTGCGGTTACGTTCCCCTACCAGCTCGCGCTGTGTTTCTCTCGGCTGCTCTGTGTGTGATGTGTATGTGTCACCGCACCGTGTCTCTTCTCCTGCTTGCAGAGGTGTCCGAGGCCGCGGTGGATGTGGGCTACTCTGGCTCACCAGTGGAGGTCACCCCAAACAAGTCTCCCTCCATGCCCTCACTCAACCAGACCTGGCCAGAGATGAACCAGGCCAATGAGGTTCTACACGCACGCCACAGATTTATACTCCTCTTAAACAAACTTACAGGCACACACACAGAGCTATGCCCTGTTGTTCAGGATGCAAGTGACTTAGTTCGTCTGGTGCTATTTTCTATTTTTATGCAGAGAGGTTGAATTTGGTTAGTTTTTCGCCGTGCTGGTTGATATTGTGACTTGATTGCCGTTTGATTCATAAACTGATGCTTGAATGCTCCCCTGAATAGCCTTCCTAATGTAATTCGACCTCACCGTTGGCACGCCGTCTCCTTCTCCTGTGCACATCATGTCCCATCACATCACAGGGGTGGAGGGGGCTGCTGTCGCTCAGAATGATGTGTCAATTGATGTCACTGCGCTTGCTGACTGACATGTTATTTCTCCTTCTCCCCCCCCACCCCTCTGACTTCCTGTCTGTCTCCTGCAGCAGTGGGAGACGTTTAGCGAGCGCTCCTCCAGCTCACAAACTCTGACCCAATTTGACTCTAACATTGCACCAGCTGACCCTGTAAGTCAATCACTTAGAATGTATGCATGACTCTCTATTAATTGGTTTGGATATTAACCTGCTGCGGATTTCTGACATGCCTCTCTCTCTCTCTCTCTCTCTCTCTCTCTCTCTCTCTCGCTCTCTGTTTCTCTCTCTCTGTCTCTGTCTCTGTCTCTGTCTCTGTCTCTCTCTCTCTTCCCCCCCCCCCTTCTCTGTAATCTATTATCTATTGCTATCAATGCATGGGGTTTCCGTTGTGCAAATCCAACTACATCATCAATGGCAGGGCTATCTTCTGATTTGGCATGCAAAGCATCTCCTGGACAACAACTCTTTTCACAGTGGCATCAAATCCTCATTGGAATGAAAAGCGGCTTTCTGTTTCCAATACGTCACAACGTTGGCTCATATGGCGTCGTTGTCTCCAGCAAAGACGGATTCAATAAACAGAAAAAATAGAAGTTTAATACAATAGATGACACAAGTCACGTAATAACTGCTGATTGAGAGTCACCACATGACCTACCATACATATTGAGAAAGGATCCTATACTATGGAGAAAGGATGTAATGTTATGTCGTAAAATGTTCTTTATCTATTTGAATCAACAACCAGATGGTCTGTGTTTATTCAAACCCCAGTCAACAAACTGTTTTAAGTTATGCAGCACACTATCAACCATCCATAAAAACCTTGGCTGAGCCTTCTTTGCTGAAAATATAGGCTTTCCAATACAAGCACTGGAGTACCTTTGCAGTTTGGGCTTTTACCTCCAGTGAGTAATTGAAATGCACACGAAGCAGTTAGTAGGTAAAGTTTCAAGCACCCAATCTTTATCGCCTTAATCATCGGCACATCGTATTTGACGATGACCTGTGAATCAATGACTTTAATTGTCCATTGTTTAGGAAGTCCCAATCTGAAAGTAGCGGACACTGTGTTTTTCCGCTACCCCGCTCACTCTGTGAGTGGAGAATGAGCACAGAGGACCTATCGCAACACATGTGAGGGTGCATTGATTTTCCTGGCTTGTTTGTTCCTGGTCAGCACCGCTCCCCCTCTTTTTAATTACAGACTCGGCTTATTGTTTTGTTTTGTGCATCGGTATCGGCTTCCTATAACGAGAAAACGATGGGCTGAATGTAGCACCGTGAGGCGGGAGAACAGTGAGGGCCTCTAAACCTAATGTCTTACCCACTCTGGTTGCTTAGCGCATTCGATCGATAGGAGTTCTTTTTTGGAACAGTGGAAACATGTCCAGGGCGCCAAGTATCATCGTTAATTCTTCATTCCATCGGCATATTCAGTCGTCAAACGATTCTTGGGAAGAGGGTTAGGCTTGATGGACTGAGCTGTTTTTATCTTTTAAATATGAATTCCATAAGTATAATGCAGTAAAGATTCCAGTGAAGACAACGTTGAAAGTTGCGTTTAGATGTGTGCATTCGCATTACAGTACCATCAATGGGAGCTTATGATTTAGGATTCGGACAGTCTTGCGGGGAGTTGCACAATCACGTCAGGAATACATGACTTGCCTAGCTTGTTGTACAACACAACGTATCATATTATACACCACACCATGTACACATGCAGCATGGGCCATGTTGCAGCTGAGCAGCTATACTCAGAGATGATGGCGGAGGTGTTTCCTACAATTGATCCTGTTGACTCGGGTAGAAGTCTAACCCCTCTGGGCCCCGTCTCTCCTTGTCTGACCGCTCCACAGGACACCGCTATCGTCCACCCGGTCCCCATTCGAATGACTCCAAGTAAGATCCACATGCAGGAGATGGAGCTCAAGAGGACCGGCAGTGGTAAGACACCTGCTCTCTCGGAGAGCCAAACATTTACTGTCTGCCTCCAAAAGGACATGAGTGGCTGGGCTGGGCGAGGGGCGGGGAATGTGTGACTTCAAAACTGGCAGATTAATCAATTCGAGGTACATTGAGCATTTAAAAAAAGAAGTGATTAGATAGATTACACCTTTTTTGACGGATACTAATTCTCGGGTGTTTCCGGTAGGTGACCCTGCCCTCCCCAAAGTACAGTACCACTTGGAGAACCCAACAGCCACCCTGATCCATTTGAAGCTTTACCATGTTCTTAGGCGGCCAGGCCCTGCTCCGTAGCAACATTGTATCAGGGGAATGCCCTCTTCACACATGCAAGTCATTGCTTCTCACCCTCAGACCACAACCACCCCACAAGCCCACTGCTGGCGAAGCCTCCAGAGCTGTCTGAAGAGACCAAGCTGGCTGCCTCCTTGAAGTTTGTTGCTGCCAATGCTGTCGGTGAGTACCTCCACAAAGGCCAAGATAATGGGGAACAAGGTCCCACACTTTTGAGTTAATATTTCTCTATATTTCATGAAATCCATTGCAATCACAGGTAATTTCGGTATATTAGTTTTAGCTGAGTTGGTGACCAATTACCGTACACTCAACAATAACTATACAATCACGTAACGGCGACGCTGCAGCTAATGAAAAAGCTTGACAGTGTTTCAGACTCGAGGGAAGTACAAACTACACAAAAAAGCGAGGGGTGGGAGGGATTTGTCTTTATTAGCTGACTGAGATATAGATTATATATGTATGAATTAGTGGTGGCCATAGATTAATTTTGGAATTCTAGATTAAAATGGCAAACGGCAAAAAGTCCTTTCGTTTACCTTGACAACTGTCAAATATACTTGGCAACGGTGAATTATCAAATATAATTCACCGCCGGAAGTTGTGAAGTGCCAATGCAAGTGAACGGAGCATAAACAAAAATAATTGACAGCTGAACGTTGGGAAGGCCCATGCAAGTGAAAGGAGCAGTCTACAGCATTGAGAAGAGCCGTGTAATAATCCATAATAATGAAAGGTTTAGAAGTTAAATATTTGAAAGTTGTAGAATAAATTCATATAATTTATATCGCAGTTAATTTGCTAGAAATGTATTTGCAATGTTTAGTCAGTTAATCATTTACATATTTATGTTACACAATTGTTACTATTTACATGTTTACATATTTAACACAGTCAGGATATTCTGTTGAATCTGCCTCTGATTCCCTCACGTTTACCTAAACGTTTGTCTAAATTCTATATTCTGATTGGTTAGTTCAGTCGCGTGATGGGTGCGAACAAGGAAGTGTTTGAAAATAGATTAACGGCGATATTTTTTTTATCGCGCGATAAAAGTTTTGCGTTAACGCCGATAACGGCCCACCCCTAGTATTAATATACATTTTTTACTTTTGCCTGACAAGATATTTAATAATAATAATAATAATGGCTATATTGGTTAGATCCTGTTCATCACTTTAGGTGACATTTTTCCACCAGCCACATTTCAAATGTTTAATTCTTCTGCTTGTCGTTTCACAGGGGAAGGTTACAGTAGTTCAGATTCCTACACCTCGGACCAGGAGCCGATCACCAGACAGAGGTTAGTGAGAGTAAAAATCATCCCTTTTATATGAATGTTTACCCTGTTGACCGTTTCCTCTGTATGCTATGTAGAATATTGGTCCATTGATATCAAATATCAATATCAATATATATATTTTAAATATTGATCTAAATCAAGATAGTTTCTAGATCGGCATGATGTTTGTTCCACATGATTTTTTCCCTTCCTGTGCATTCACACCTCCTCCATCCGTTGACTGTGTCCAGGTCTCATTCTGGGACGTCTCCGGAGGCCTTGAAGGTGGTGGGGGCCGCGCCTCCCCCCCCTCCGCCGCGCCCCCACCCGTCCCACTCGCGCTCCTCCTCCCTGGACATGAACCGCAGCTTTGCAGCGGGGGCGGTCGCCGGACAGCCGCAGCCCGGTGCCATAGCCTACCCCCCTGCCGTCCCGCCCCGGCCGCTGCCCACACAGGTGAACTGAAGGGACCCACTGGGCCCGACCCCTTTCCACTCTCTAGGGGCACGAGACTCCCATCCAGCACTTGCCGGAAACTATGTTCGAAAGAGGATTTGGAGGCTATTTTATGATTTGTTAAACCCCTACTTTTTGTGCTTGCTTAAGTTGCTAAATCACAATTTTTTTTTAACCTGAAGAGACACAGGTACGAGGCAAACCGATCCGTTCAAACCCCCTCCTGACTCTCTGTTCCTCCCCCCCCCCGCCTACCTACCAGACGTCTATGCCCCACGGCGGGCATCGCAGCGAGGTGGAGGGCGGAGGGGGCACCCCGCTCACCGCCTCCGCCCCCACCACCGTCACCACCACCGCCGCCGCCGCCGCCACCCCCGCAGCAGCCCCCGCAGCAGCCCCCGCCACCTCCCCGCACCTGATCCCCCATCAGCCCAACTTTGCAGACTTCAGCCAGTTCCAGGCCTTCGCCACCTTGGACCAGCCCTCGAGCCTGCCCGAGGTGGACAAGCACAGCGAGGCGGCGGCGGCGGCGGCGGCGGTGGTGGTGGTGGTGGCGGCGGTGGCGGCGGGGCAGGTGGGTGTGCTTCACACGGTACGCCGGGTGGGGGACACCGTGGGGGCGCGGGGCAACCGACTGAGTGTATGGCGATACCACTCTGGCTTTGTGCTTTTTTGGCTGGTCTTGATCTTCTACCCTTTTGCTTTCCGCCATGAAAATGATGGTTCACCATGAGAAGACGCATGGGACAAACCGTGTGTGTGTGTGTGTGTGTGTGTGTGTGTGTGTGTGTGTGTGTGTGTGTGTGTGTGTGTGTGTGTGTGTGTGTGTGTGTGTGTGTGTGTGTGTGTGTGTGTGTGTGTGTGTGTGTGTTCTCCCCAGGTGGAAAAGCCGCCGGAGGGAGCGGGTCCGCTGAGGACGGTGAAGAGCGACGGCCCGGCAGAAGAGCGGACCCCCACCAGCCTTAACTCGGTACGTCAACGGTGGTCTGTGTGCCGCCTCCGGGGGGGGAAACGGAACCCCTCTGCGGAGAACAGAGGAGGAGGGGTGGGAGTGGGGTGTCGCAATGCACCATTGGCGCCAATCAGCGCATAGCCGTTCTGCGTTTGGTCTACGTTTCAAGTCGCAAACGCCAGATTTCCTCATCATAGATCACATAAACCGTCATTCATTTGATAGGGAGGCTAATCAAGCGGCTAGGAGGCCTAGTCGACTGCCGCAGTCTCCATCGCCGCACCCATTGGTTCAGAGGTTCTAAAGCTTTCCCCCCACGGCCCGTGGGCTCCGCAGGCCAAGGGGGCGTCGGGTCCCCTCGCCCCTCCCCCCAAGCCGGTGCGTCGGAGGCTGAAGTCGGAGGACGAGCTGCGGCCGGAGGACGAGCCGCACGGCCCGCAGAGGTCCAACCTCATCGCCGCCGTCCTGGCCACGCAGCCCTCCATCCCCAGGTAACGGCGGCCGGTCTGGGCGCCGTCAGCCTGCGCAGTGGCCCAACCCTGGAGACCAGGGAGACTAGACTGCTGGAGACGCAGGATTAGGCTGCATAATTGGAAGCATTTTGTCATTGATTATTGTTTTTTTATTTTTTGTTTTTATGCTAATTTGTATGGTATGTAAGAGATGCGTCAACAAGGCAGGAATGGGACAGGCAAACTCGTATATCAACAGCAGTAGAGTTCATGATTGCATTCTGATGGCTAGTGTGAATGGATGCTTGCTGTAGGGCTGCTCGATTATGGGAAAAATCATAATCACGATTATTTTGGTCAATATTTAAATCACGATTATTCAAACAATTATTTTTGGATTTGAAAAACATGTTGTATTTATTCAGCATGGCTCTCCCAAAAAAAACGTTGTAACTGAGAACTTTGAAATTTCACCTTAAAAAAATAAACAAAATGGTCAAAAAGAAAATGTATCAATCTAAAATAATATCCAGATATGTATCCAGCTGTGCTGCCCTTTCTATAAAACATAAAAAAAGAAGAAAATTCGATTATTTAAATTTTGTGATCGTTTGACGCTAAAATCGAAATCGCGATAAAAATTCGATGAATCGCCCCGCCCTAGCTTGCTGTAACGTTTAACCTATGCCTTTTTGGTTTCAGGTCAATAGGGAAAGACAAGAAGGCGATCCAAGCATCCATCAGGAGAAACAAGGAGACCAACACAGTGCTGGCACGACTCAATAGTGAACTTCAGCAGCAGCTCAAGGTACAGCGCACCCCTCGGGGAAGGACCAAACAATATGTCGATATAATTCAGGCTATAGCCATCTAGAAGTAACATTTCTGTGCATGCGGCTCCAGGACTAGCTAGCCAGCTCACGTGCTTCCTAAACTCATCGTGTCCCGAGCCCTGTGGCGTGTCCCTAGCCTTGTAGGAGAGCCCAGAACTGTCCCCCTATCCCCAAGCTCACCCTGACGCCAGCGTGTTGCGTGTTGTCGTTGCCAGGACCTGCTGGAGGAGCGGATATCCCTGGAGGTGCAGCTGGAGCAGCTCCGACCCTTTTCCCACCTCTAGAACCAGGCCCCGCGCTCTTAAGAAGAAGAAGAAGAAGAACAGGAGGGGGGAGGGTGGGGGGGGCCCTGGTCGTAGAGGGAGCCACTCGCAGGGGCCCTCCATGTGATCAGTCGCCCTAAAGCCACTTAACTTCCCGCCTCCATCGCCCCTTGCTCCCTGTACCCCCCTCGTCCTGCCACGCACACCAGCCCTGCCAAACGCTAATGACCCGATGCCCTGATGTGGACTAACTCCTACAAACACACACGTACACATTCACATGCATACACATTCATCGACACGCGCATTTCAGGGGGGAGGTTGGCACGGTGGGAGGCGTGGTAACAAACTGGCACTTTCTACAAAGATTCAGTGGAGGAATGCATAACGAGTCCAGATGGTTTCTGACCCTGCCTGTTCGGCTGCAGCGTGAGTCGCCAGACATGTTCATTTTATACTCTCCCAGTGACTGAATAAGAGAGATTTTTTTTTTTTAAGTTGTATTGAGTGAGTGTGTGTGTGTGCGCGATGGAGCGTGCAGGTGTGCCTGCTAGACCCTGCGACTGTGCCTAGGTCTGCGTCCCTGTCCCATCCACACTCTTCTGAGGAGTTTGTGTGCATGTTTGTCTAGGGCCAGGTTCAAGATAATCACGGTAAAGGCTTTCCACCATCCATGTGAACAGAAATCAAGCTTCCTTCCGTGTTTGTGTACGTACGTATGTGGGTGGGTGTGCGTGAGCATGGATATGCATTTCAGTTGAATGCAGGACTAGAAGAAGTGGGTAAAGGTTCTGTTCCGGCATTTGACTTGTGCGATTGCTTTTCTGAATGACTCGCTGAGTACAAGCTCGCTCTCTACTGAATACCAAGTTCCAATTGTCCAATCGGAAAGCCCAATTTTCTCTCTTTGGGTTAACGTGTCTTTTTTTCTTGCTTTGCTCTTGTTGTTCCACTCTGCATTGGAATATAGCCTTAAAAGGAACCGCATGTTATTTAACAAGGGTTTTAATAGCCTGAGGTTGCCACAGAGCTGTCCCACATGGGTCACATAACCCCCCTTCGACCCTTCTACCTGGAGCGGTCAGCCTACTGGAACATGCTTGTCATGCTGTTAAGGCGACAGGGGAAAAGAAAATAGACGGGGGGGGAAAAGAGAAGCCCAACTGTTGTGGACAGACGTTGGTTATAAAGTCTGATGTGGACATAATATACGGACCCCCCCCCAGTAATTTGGCGCTATGCAACCCTTGACGGTATATCCTCCATAAACATTTACGATATCTTTTTTTCGTTTTTTTTTGTAATCCGGTAACAACTGTGTCAACTGTTGTATTGTCTCTTGGGTATTAAAATAAAACATGACCCTTGTCCAGGATCTAATCGCCACAACCCCCAACTGGTGCTGAATTAATCGCAGTTTGAGGATAACTGGTCCTAATTTGGGTACCTGCTATTGCATTTGGGTATAACTGAGCGTGTTCGTGCACATGCACCCTAACCTGTGAGGCTTGGCAGTAGATGAAGCTTAGCGACATACCAAATGGATACCGTTGACAGAAGAGGGAGACCTGAAAGACCAAGCTGCACTTTAACCCCACCCTAACCTATTTTATTTTTATTTTCGGTTTTCTTTGACGTTTCTATTTGTTCTGGCACATTCTTCCTTAACATAATTTTTGTTTTTGTAAACCTGCATGGTGTTCCAGTCCTATATGTCTATTATAATAAATTACGCTTTAATGAGAAACAATGAGAATCTTGAACCACTCTTGTTTTTATACACTGGTAACCTGAAATCACATTCAGAACGGCCTCTTGCTTTCTACTTTAAATCTTGCATTTCTGCTATGTGTATCTTCTCTTAACCATCATGTATTTTAGGAACCCCCCTCTCATTGATGTCAGGTTTCCATGGTGACTGACCTTATCCCATTGATATACCAACTGTGTGTGTGTGTGTGTGTGTGTGTGTGTGTGTGTTGGGAGTAGACCTGGAACTAATACCATTTAAAACCTTAATTACCTGATACAGGATTGGTTACAATCTTTCCTGGCACATTGCCCTCCCCATCTGCCTATAAACCCTTGTCTATGTTGAAATGCAGGCAGAGAACAAATTATTTCCTTTGAATGGGCTTTTGGATTGTTATTTGCACCCAGGTCTATGTTGTATATTGTACATGATAAACTTTTGAACTCGTATGTACATTTTCATCAATTGCTGACTAACGAGAGATAGGAGATGATTCCTTTAATATTTTTTTCTCTTGGATGTGGGATCCTAGATGTTTAAACTGCATGGATGTATCTCTGCAGATCAACTAGCAGCTGTGTGGTTTTTACACAAATAAAAAAAAAACAGCACAATATTTAAAACATGGTCCTCAAAATAGTTTTTATTGACATGTGTGGTGAGTGTTTCAAATTTAAACCAGCTTTCTTAAATCCCATGGTTTACCTCGACAATAGGTAGGTAGAGGTCATTCAGCAAAGTGAAGTTGTTAATCTCCTTAGGTTCTGCTGCTACTGCTGCCTTGATGGACTTGGAGAGTTTGCCAAGGATCTTGTGACTTGATATACTATTGATTGTATTTGGGATCATGGGTTGGACATAGGGATGGCCTGGGTTACTTTCTGGGAAAGTTAGGGTCAGGGGAAAGAGGGCTGATTCTGTTTCTAAAGTGATTTTGAAGACGGAAATCGTTGATTTTAATGTTACGCTTGGCAGAGTGGAAAATAGGAGCAAGTCAGGGAGGGTGTGTCAGGAGAATTTGGAGAAAGAAGAGAGGGGGAGACAAAATTTACCAGTTGTTAAATTGACAACTGGTTTGGGCACAGTGGGTTGAATCCCTATCTCGGGTTAAAAGGAAGCACTTCACGGGGTTGTGGGAATAGGGTCGTGAGGAGACAGTACAGCACTTAATGTTCTACTGTAGGAGTTAAACTTTGGAATATGTTGGGTGTAATTCGTCTGTAGTCCTGTGGAGGGCAGTGTTGCGCATCAATAGATTTAATCTGAGGGAAAGTTGGGGAAACCAAACAATAATTCCTGTGAGGAATTATGTTATAAATAAACTCGAAAGTGCTGTAAATCACTTGCTGCAAAACCCAGATTTTGAAAATGTCCATTCTGTATTTTATTTATTGCAGTGGATTCAGTTTGAAGTGGTTATTGAGCAGTCAGGGCCATGTGTAGGATGCCTGCAGATACGCTGCAGATATTGGGGATCAGAACCTTATGACTGGGAGTGCAGCACCCTGGCCCCGCTACTAAGTAGCACATATGTGTGAGGCCTTCTACATTCCTGTGTTGGCATTCGACTAATGTTGGAGTTGGATATATTTACAGCATGTTTGCAATTTTTAATTTTAATTTTATAGGTATAATTTTTTAATCATATATTACCTTAATTGAAGAGAGGGGGAGTTTTTATTTGGGGGAAAGGGATTTGTTCAGTAATGAATAATGATTCTGAGCGATCTGATTGGTCTGATTGGCCTCCTCCAGCCAACACTCCTCCTCAACTGATCATAGGAAAGTAAATGCATTTCAGTATTAACAAATTAGACTTCATTGGTTAATACTGAAATGCATTTAGTTACGAGTCTTCATTGGTTATACTGAAATTTAGATTAGCATTTAGTTTCCTTAAATTAATTGTATTCATTGCAATAGATGTTGAACAGTTAGGCTCCTCTTTAATGATCAACATTGATAGACTGCGCCAAAAGGCAAGGAATTAATTATTAATGCATTCCTTTAACTCTGATAGGCCTACTATCAATCTGATACCCAATGATTGATCTTGTTGATATGTTTAAGATTAATGACTATGATTGTACAGAAGATTCACAGAAGTCAGGTTGAGCAGCTTTTTATTAATCTCCAAGCATTCCTTCACTGCTGCGCTGATTTGCATTAGAAAAAAAACCGCTTGCTAGCTAGTTCAATCAAAATTAAAGCATATCCATCTATAAAATAGGCTTTAGTTTAACTAATAAGACCACAACCTCGTCAATAATGAATGGGTGGTGGCTTTTGCCATTACCCATTATCTCTGATCACTTGAAACAAAAACGTAGGTGTAGTTAACGGCCAAGTTGAAGAGCAAAGATCCATTTCGACCTGGAATGGGGTTCATTTGACTTTTATTATTAAGTATTAAGATGCGTATCTGGTTATTCATCTTATCTATAATCAAATCAATAATCGATTTTGCAGCCAGAGGTCTGTATATCTATACTTTATAGCAGAACAGAAAATGTCTCCCAGCCTTTCAGGTGACCAGGCGTTTTCGGCCAGACAGGCAGGGGTGCAGGGTTCTTTGCAGGGATTCCAGGTGTGTCAGTATGGTTAATGTCTTCTTTGCAGGGATTGTTATCTATGCAGCTCTGGATGTAAATAAGGTGGGTCATTTCTAGAACATTCTATGGTCAGCAGGGATTGCAAGAGGGGGGGTGGGTGGGTCAAAGTCCAGCATGGCTTTACTTGACAACCCTGTCGGGAGAAAAAGATGGACTTTCAGAAATAAATAACCAAACCATACCATCATGTCAATTATTGATATTATGATCATGATTGATTCAAATCAATCTGAATTCGGAATCGATGCACTTCAATTGTAAGCTTGCAAAGGCTTTGAATTGTACGTGTGGCCGAACGACTAGTGGTTTTGGACCAATCCTTATATTTCTGAGGAACTATGTGATCTATGGGAAAGACAGCGTATTGGCTATTAACCTATCAGGTTAATAGCCAATACTTGGTTATTAACCTGCCAAGTATATTCTTAAAGTGCCTGCCTCTTCCAAACCGTTTCCAAGGTTGATGGTTCTGTGCAGCCAAGCATCTGGCGCGTAAGATGCCTACTCTGTCTCTGAAACCACAGTCCTGATGATGACAAAGCCCTCTTCTAAACTACACCGCCCGTCAATCACTCATAAGAACAGCGCACCACAGAATACCCAAGCCTCTAGAACAAGACCTGAATGCATTCGAGATCACGCGTTCGCTGGCTTCACTTACACTGAGCCCTCCTTATAGCGATCCAGAGCCTTCTGGGCCACCACCTCGGTGAACTTGGGTTCGGACCAGGGTATGTCCCCCGGCACCTGCAGGGTCATAGGGGGGGCGTCAAAGAGGTGGACGGACACCTCGGTCTGGCCCGGCTCGTTCTCCTCACCCCCCTTCTCCTGCCTTTCCTTAGAGATCACCTAGACAAAACCATGATAAAAAAAAAACATATTTTAGTTCATAAACTGGGCCGAGAACGGCAGTTCCTAAAAGCGGGAGAATTCCTATGAATCCTTAATATTTATAAAACTAAATAAGGGTAAAGAAACAAGAGTTGTTGGTTGAGAAACAGACTTGAGAGCTGCGAGCCACTCACCGCTTGCACCTGGAAGATGGGGTTTTTGGCGTCGGTGCTGTTGGCCAGGCTAGACACCCAGCTGAACTGCTGGTTCAGGAAGTCCAGCACGGCCGAGGTGTTGTACATGCGCTCCTCGAAGCTCCTGAGGAGGGCGCTGTAGAGCTGGGTCAGGCGCTCGGCCGCGGCCAGGGCCTCCTCCAGCTCGGCCTTTAGGGGTCCTTCCAGGGGCTTTCTGCCCGAGCAGTCTACCACGTAGGACAAGAAATAACGATTTGCAGAGTTGGCATTAATTGTAATGGCTGTTCCTTATGTATATATGTAGGGTGGTGTGCTTTGACAAAGATTTGAAACACAAGCCACTGTTTTCCACATCAATGAAGACCCCTTTAATGTATCACTCTGACCCTAATGCTGAACCATTCCGCTTCTCAAACCTTCGTCTGCAGCGGCTTCATAGAAAGGCCCCGGCTCAGAGAATGAGAGGCCAGAACTAGCAATCAGCGCTCCTATTTATATAATTAACATAATCTGCAAATCTAATTGCATTACAAGGATGGCTGGGTACATTGCAACCCAATTAAATTAAGTGATAGCCCTTTCCCTGGGTTCTTAAAATGCTTCTTTTTTTGTGGGATCTGGATAGGGTTAGGGATCTAAGATAAAATTGTATGATTTTCCGACTAAATCCTACTTCCTTAAATCCTACCTGATCCGGGAATGCACCAACAATATAGAAAATTGACGCTAAAGTACCCAGATTCTTTATGTCCTTGCACTTCTGGCACTCCTCACGGAGCTTGATGCAGCCGGCCGAGTTTCGCCGGATCTCCCTGCAGGTCATCTGGCCGGTGCCGAAAGGTTTGGTGATAACCACGTCTTCGTTGACACTGCCGTCTGCAACCAAAACAAATAAAGGTAAGACACAGTTCATGTATTTCCAAACAAAAACTTAAGACTCTTGAGAAGAAAAAGTGGAAAAAAATCTCCAAAACTCTTAAGACGTTAGCTTTTAGGACCGAGTTGTAAAGCAGACTGAACAACATTAACAGAGTCATCCCTTTACCCTCAGAGGTGGGGGCCTCCATGTCGCCATCGTCATCCACCATGGGGCCCATGTGGCTGAAGAGGTCCCTGGCCGACTCCATCATGGGGAAGAACATGCTCTGGAAGCCGTGGAAGCTGGGCTCCTGGAGCGGGGAGCGAGCCACGCGGATTTCGCCGGCCAGCGCTCCAGGCTGGCCGCGATGTTGCTTCTGCCCCCACAGGCTGGGCATGCGGAAGGGGAAGAGCGGGGGGTCCGAGGAGCGCATGTGGTCGAACACCTGGAGGACAGGAGGACAAGGAGGATTGGATGTCAGAGGTTGGATTTATTTTAACCTTACGTACGATATATTCAATATATACGATATGTTCCATCGTTCCAAAATCACGCCGGAAGACGAATGGATTCTAAACTACTTATTGTCTCATTGCGCGGTAGGGCGTGTATCAGGACCGACCTTCATGCTGTCAGAGAAGATGCCGTCCACGCCGTCTTCCACCTCAGAGTATTTGTCCTCCAGGCTATGGAAGCGCTGGTTCTGTCTCTCGCTCTCCTTCTCCAGCGTCTCCACGTTCTCCCCGTTGATCCAGATGGAGAAGGGCGAGGTTCTGTTCAGGACCCTGTCCAGCTGGGAATAGGGACGGAGGAGGGATCGAACTGGGATTCGGCCAACTGCAACTACGACTAACGATATTGGCCACTCACTGCTATTGAGTCGTTTGGTTTTGATCAAAAGCGACTTATTATGATATGAAATAGGGTCCAGGTAGAAAAACCTTAACGACACGCATTCCTGGTCGACAGTGATTCCTGGTGCATGTTTAAAGATTCTTCAGCCACTTTTGGTCCCATCAGTAGGCAATTCAATCAGAACAGGAATTTAAGTCACTGAGACCGAAAATGCTGAAAATGAGGTCCAAATTGAAAACCCCAGAATGTATCCAATATGGAGCAGGTAAGTGTCGTGGAGTGTAGTGATGCCCACTCTTTTTAGTCTCGAGTACCCCGCCACACCTTTCAGAACTGCTCAAACACTCCTTCATCCCCACCAAACCAGAAATGTTCTCCTTTGAAGTAATATTATACTGTTCAGACCTATACTAAAATTGAGAATCATTATTATTGTTGTAGTGACCTAGGCATTTTAAATAGAAGAGGTTGAGTTTCTATTTCTGCTGTTAACCCTGTTGATCTGCAAATGATCATATCTCACCTCATCCTCTTTGTTTTGTAGGGGATAACATGGCAAAATCAAAATCTTTACGAGTACCCCCTGGATGCCGCTCACGAACGAAAGTGTGTGTGTGTGTGTGTGTGTGTGTGTGTGTGTGTGTGTGTGTGTGTGTGTGTGTGTGTGTGTGTGTGTGTGTGTGTGTGTGTGTGTGTGTGTGTGTGTGTGTGTGTGTGTGTGTGTGTGTGTGTGTGTGTGTCTACCTGGCGTCCCACCATCCCCGCTCCGCTGCTGCAGGTGCGGGAGTAGTACTTGACACAGGTGTTCTTCAGGCAGGGCTTACACTCCTCCCACAGGGCCCGCATGGTCTCGTTGCACACCTCCTCCTCCTGCTCCAGTTTGGTCTCCATCTCCTGGGCCGTGCGCAGGGCCTCCTGGGGAGGGAGGGAGGGAGGGAGAGATTAAATTGAACTTGAACTTCCCCCCAGCACATTGTTGGAATCGAGTGTATGAGCTCAGTTGACCTATATCATTTCATCCTTAAAAGGGTCAATTATGAAGGAATTCATTTAGGTTCTTTGTCCACTATTCCGCACTGGCAATGTTTTTTTTTTCTAGGCAGAATAATGGAAGCACTCACACATGCCAAATGTGAATATCCCATCAAATCCATTGAGGGTTAGGGTCCATTCCAGTCTAACTGAAAGAGGACATGGACATGTGATTTTGGAGGTGTGGGTGGCTTAGCGATGACAGTGGAGAAAGATGAGAGGGGTGGCGGTGCCTTCAGAACCAGATCAGAAAACATGTGGCTTCCGACCAGGCCTTTTTGTTATTGCAAATAAAATAAACTACAAGTGAACTGTGTGAAAGGAAGCTGTCCTGATTTCAATAAGTGGGCTGGCTTGCCTCTTTCTTCAGCTTGGTCTCCTCAAGGCTGTTGAGGAATGTCTTGTGTTCGTCGGAGGACTTGTCCATGATGCTCTTCATCTCCTTCACGCCGTTGATAGCGTTCTCAATCTGTTTATCCAGGTACTTCTCGCCCAGCTGTGACATCTCTGCGAGGCCAGACGGCACGCGTTGTGTGAGGACACACAGGGCAAATGTTACAAGTACAATTTCAATGAAATACAGCATTGTTGTTGAATATGTGCTTTGCATTGAAAGAACTGCCGAAGTAATGGCACTGCACATAATGGCATCACATTGTACAACACCGAATGTCGTGACATCCCATTTTACCGCACTGAGTCGTTGTTCCATTGTACTGCACATTAAAGCTGCCCATCAGCGATTGTCGCTCGTCCCACCATGTTAACATTAATCAGTGTTTTGATTGAGTCTCACGGCTCCCAATGGTTTGTTTGACCACTGGCCATCGCCATAGATCCGAGAAAGCGGGGCCAGCGACCCTGGCTGACTGCAGCTTTAGGGTGTGCCGGGCTGCTGGCTTACGGGAGAGGTCGTGGTCCGTTGGAGACAGGACGCCGTTGGCAGCGGAGACCAGGAGGAGCGCCACCACCGCCAGGGTCTTGGTGGCCTTTTTCTTCATCATCATCATCAACATCAACATCCTCTCTGACGCTCGCAGGGCCAGCAGGATGATGAAGGTAATAATACCTGAGGAGGACACCACAGAAGCACAGCGGTGTGGCCGTGGGTTGCTTTATTTAATATCGCCACACGCGCGCGCACACACACGAACACACACGCACACAAACAATGGAGATTGCGTTGCGCTGTCTCATCCTTGATGACCTCACCTCCCCTCCTGCTCTTGGTGTTGTTGTAATGTCTCTACACAGCCACAGGGTGGGGCATTTCCCAAAACAACCCGGCAACCGACGATGACCTCACTCACTTCATTAGCAGTTCAGGTACGTTTATTCACCAATACATAACAGCGCTGTATTTTGTATATATATAACTTTCTAATACATAAACAAGCTTAATTGTAGATTATGTGGAGCTCTTATAGTCTAGAACACACTTTGTTAGGCTGCATTGGGGAATTTCACCTATGACCTTGTTTTTCTGATTCCTAGTGCTACTCTGCACTCTGTCCAGTTTACTTTTTTAACTAGGTCATGTGGCATCTTTTTTTTGTAGCCATTCAGAGCCTATTGTCAGTGCCTTTGGATGAAAATGTCCTCTGAATAAACAGACTGTAGCCTACTTGCTTTCCCTCTTTCCTTCACCTCCTCTTCTCTCTAGTATGGGAAAAGCACACATGCGCCCACACGGTTCATTGCATTTCTGACAGATGAACTCATTCTGTTTCTCTCCCAGAACTGGCTGTACCCACTGAGCTGACCCCTATTTTACTGCAATAGACTCTCTCAGGCTTTGACCCCTAATGATGAAAGAGGACAACAGGCCATTAATCCCTGAACACATCTGTGAGGGATTGTTAACAACATTGTAAAACAATTTCACCACACATTACACGTCAACACTGGCCAAATATCGTAAAATGTATCGTATTATCCTGGGGGAAATGTGTAACTACTGCTGCCTTCTCCCTATAAAAAGATGTACTGCGGTCAAACTAGGCCAACTTCGTGCCATAATCATTGTGTTAGTAAAAAAAAAAAAACTACAAGGTCGAGATTGAAAGTAGAGCTTAATGTCCCAGATGGAGACCCCCCCCCCCCCCCCCCCAAGCGGAGGAAGAGGAAAGAAAAACGGCCCAATTCTCCAGGAACGACCGTGTTCTTGTAATGACCATTGTTTCGGTGGAGCTATAGTGATACAATGGGTGCCCTGAATGTGTGTGTCGTTCAAACATGGTAATAGTTTACACAGGCCCCAGCGGGGATCCTAGTTACGCAACAAGGAGAACGCAAACAACTAGTGACAAAAGAACAATGAACGAGAAGATAACTAGTCATCAGATAACTAGAGGTTCTAACTAAAATTCACTTCACTCTCCCCATAAAAACATTTCTGCAAGCTCATGTAGGCTGAGAAACTGGCTCCTTGAGAAAAATAGCAATGTAAAAAGTGCATTGTTGTGTTTTCCGCTACACGCTACCATCTGCGTCATGACTTCTTTAACAAAACCGATCACGATGGAAGTAAAGCCAGGACTTCATGGTGTTATCCCTGACGATGATGCAGCCCCTCAGGATGCCGTTGACCTTTTATCTTACCTGTCAAACAATTCCGCTAAAGGCTAAACTATACTAGGCTGTATTTATATTCATACAGCAGCACCACGTTGTGTAGGCCTATCCTAATACTAGATTATTCTCATATTGTTTCTCTCAGTTCTGTGCACGTTTTCCTTGCTCATATTTAGCAGTGTACCTTTGTTCTTACGACCTGGGATGCGAACGCCCCTAGTTGGAGTGATGCGACCAGAGGATGACGAAGCCCATCCTACCACCATCGATTGTTTTGATCAGTGCGCGTCACTCCCATGAGTAAGCAATGCAAACCAGCCCTCAAAAGGTTACATCGCAGGAGACCAAAATGCATCATTTCTGCTGAAGCAAAAATATATAAAAAAAAAAGAAGGAAATAACGCCTACAAATAATCAATGAATACAACTTCAACTTTGTTGGATATTATTAAATGTTATTAACATAACCTACAGTACATTTTCACAGTGCAGTGATTCATGGAATCACCCGCTAAACAACTGTACACCACAAGATATGCATGATTAAAAAAAAACAAATACAGCAAGGTTAAGTCACACAAACAGCCTCTTAACATCACTGCGCAATAGAGAGGTTCTACTTACTGCAGTTGCGCGTCTCCGAAGCAGCTCGCACGCTCGGTCGGTGTCGCTAGCGCCCTATTTATACCAGCGGTTAACGGGGACGATGCTGACTGGTGGGAGGCAGAAGCACAGCGGACGACGCTGACTGGTGGGAGGCACTCCAGGATGTGCGTGGCCCAGGACCTTTCCAGAAGTTGTGTAATTAATCCGCAACGCTGAAGGACCGCAGCAAGAGGGCGCCTCCGCGTTGTGTCTGAAAGTAAAGCTGTGAGTGTGCTTTTTTTATTTTCCCCTTTTTCCCCCCTTGGACACGCTCTGAGCGATTACCTGTCCCGCTGCGAGATGTACTTTATCCTGGAGAAGCTGGAGGTGTGTGTGTGTGTGTGTGTGTGTGTGTGTGTGTGTGTGTGTGTGTGTGTGTGTGTGTGTGTGTGTGTGTGTGTGTGTGTGTGTGTGTGTGTGTGTGTGTGTGTGTGTGTGTGTGTGTGTGTGTGTGTGTGTGTGTGTGACGACTGTCAAGACGACACGTGTAACACCAGAATGTGACCACAAGATGGCATCGATAACATCTTGTTTAATAATATCATAACGTGTTTAACATGCCTGACGCATGGCACTTTTCCATGTACAACAATTCTTGTTATATAAGGCCTACACGTCCACCGTCATCCGCTTTGTTTCGCTCTAAATTTGAAAGTGTAACTTTACGGTTTTTTAATAACGTTGTAAGATAAATGAGGCAAGCAAAGAAGCAAGGACATTACTATTAAGGTCCTGGCATTCTGAGAGCAAAAGCAGCTACACATGTCATAGGTGAAAACGCAGCAATATAAGCAGTTTTACATACCTACATACAACACATTATTATGTAGCAGTACATGTTATTTTTGTAGTTTTAGAATTCTTTAACGTAACAACATGCGGCGATGCCCTTATCCTCTAGTGGCCGCAACTTCGTACTTTCCAGAATATGTCAACATATAAAACCCAGCAATCATGACTTCAAAATATGATAAAGCTACTTCGACTGACTCCCAGTGTGTAGAAGTATCAAACAAGGTATGAACACTATGATAACACTGATAATTCATAAACACAATGCTGTTTAGCTCAAAGCGTTGTTTTTTCTTTCAGTTTATAATTCTGCTTGTCGCAATTGGATCCTACTTCACTTCAAATACCAGACTGCACTTCTTCAGGCCAGGTCAGGAAACTGGAATCTGGATCTGGAAGCTGGAGCTGGAATGTACTTCAGAGGTAGAGAAACACATTCACGGTTCAGAAGATGTTCCCGGAAAAATAACACATTTCTTGTCCTTCATGTCCTTGTTTTTACCCCTTGAATATGTGATCTGTTCAAAAAGTGTCCCACACACAGGCCCATGCACACACGCAACCAAATGTTTTGCAAACTTAACTGTGAAACAAAGAGCAATGGGGCTTTGAATAGATTTTAACAGGTGGACCTACATGGGGCACAGCGTGCTTTCGTTTTGAGGTTGATTTTTCACATCACTCTGACTGCTAGCATGTGATTGAACATAATCGGAATTGTATGCTTGTGCGTGCTTGTGTGTGCTTGTGTGTGTTTGTGTGTGTGTGTGTGTGCGCATGTGTGTGTGTATTTGCATTTGCATGTGCACACACTCACTCAAACCCAAAAATGATTTGCAGAAGCTAAAATTGGTGCTTATTTGTCAAAACAGGAACAATGGTTGATAGAGCATAGATGACAGTAACAAAGCTATTGTTTTACTATTTCAGTGTTCTTGTAGTTTGGGTTTTATGTTCTGCCTGCAGCAAGTGTGTGTTTCTATTTCTAAACTCCTGTGTGTGTTTGTTTGTGTTTGCAGACACAAACAGTAATCTTTTAATGTACAAAGGCATTTAGCATTCGACAGAGAATTTGAATGCAGACAATGAGCATGGGTTGACTTTCAATGTTTATTGTTACGTTTCAGGGACAACGGGAATCCAATTGGCATATGTGAGATCCAAGAAACTATACAAGCGGAAGGAAAACCTTTCACACAATACGTCAAGCAGGCATTGTGGCATTGTGTCAAAGACACAAGCAGGCATGAAGGCACGCACACACACACACGCACACATGCACACACTCACACACACTGGTACAGACAAACACACACACACACACTGGTACACACACACACACACACACACTGGTACACACACACACACACACACACACACACACACACACACACACACACACACACACACACACACACACACACACTGGTACACACACACACACACACACACACACACACACACACACACACACACTGGTGTACACACACACACACACACACACACACACACACACACACACACACACACACACACACACACACACACACACACACACACACACACACACTGGTACACACACACACACACACACTGGTACACACAAACTATTTCCCTGTCTCCCACCGCCAAGGACACAGATATTCAAGGTGCTCCGTTGCCTTCGTTCAAACATTTGTTAGCCATTAGCCTCGGCCACAAAAACCAAGTTTTAAACAAAACACATGGACACTGACCCTCCCTGCTCCCTCCCTCCCTCACTCTGGCTCTCTCTCATGCCTTTTTTTTCTGTTTGCCTCCTCTGCCTTTTGCCACTCCCTCTTTTCATTATTTCTTTGTCTCCTCCATCTCTCTCTCTCTCTCTCTCTCTCTCTCTCTCTCTCTCTCTCTCTCTCTCTCTCTCTCTCTCCGTCCCTCTCTCTCTCCGTCCCACTCTTGCTGACTCCTGCGCCACATGTGGGTTTTTTCCCCTTCAGTCCAGGGGTTTGGTTTCCTCGACCTCTGCAGGGGAAAGCTTGGATGTGTTGAAACGCAAGAGACTCAGAGACACACAGACACACACAGCCGACACACACTTACTAACGACTTAACTCAGGACACAGGGAGCAGCAGAGAAAACAGTGAACTACAGGGTGGAAGCCTCATGCAGCAATCGACCAACCATCTGTAGCTTCAGGAGAGCAAAACCCCCCAGAAAACGTTTTTTTTCTCCGCATCAGCAGAATTCCGACCAGGTGGACCCGACGCCGTCAACCGACTGCACGGATATCATATGTACATGTCGCCTATGACGAGAGAACCGCTTCCCTAAAAGTCCAGGAGGAGAAAGGGGGTGTGTGTGTTGTTGAGGGGAGGCGGTGGGGGTGTTGGTGGTGGTGGTGGTGGTGGGGGGAGGTGAGTGTAGGGCAGCCATCGGTCAGAGAGCACATCAGGCTGAGCGTGGTGCTCCTCTCATTCCAGGATAAAGCATTCTTCTTCTTCCTCATCGGCTCTCTCTCCCACTCTCTCTCTCTGGATCATTGTCTCCATACCGGGGAAACGAGCAAGCCTATGGTGGCAGCTGGTTCTGAGGAGTAGTGACACTGGGGACTCTCCTGTGCTGCACACGTGTTCCTATTGGACAGTGAGAGAGAGTTACCGCCGCCACCACCACCACCGACAGCCAGCTTTCATCAGCTGACCTGGGTTCAGGGGGATACGGCAGCGTGGACAAGAAGCAGGCACAATGAAAGGTAACACTTTTTGATGTTGTGGTTGCTGTGTTCGTCGTTGAGAAGTTTGTGGTTGAACTTGAAATTAGATCATAACGGTGAGAGGCTGCCCAAAAAGAAGAAAATAATTGATGTTGATGATTATTTTTGTTGGATGCTAAGGGAGCGTGAACATGTCGGCCTTCTGTATGTGAACACCGAACGTTGGCCGTTGCACTTGTGTGTGAGGGGCCACCAAAAGTGCAGACAGGTACTTTTCTAAAAGCCTGGCTGAAGCCACAGGAGCCTGAAGAAAGTGCAGGAGTGTTGCTCTTGGATGCCAAACCAGAACCCAGTCAGCTTTAGTCTGTGTGTGCGATGTGTGTGTGTGTGTGTGGGGGGGGAGGTGTCTGCGTGTTATGTGTGTGAGTGTGTGTGTGTGTGTGTGTGTGTGTGTGTGTGTGTGGGGGGGGGAGGTGTCTGCGTGTTATGTGTGTGTGTGTGTGTGTGTGTGTGTGTGTGTGTGAATGTGTGTGTGTGTGTGTGTGAGAGTGTGTTTGAATGTGTGTGTGAGTGTGTGTAGCTCTGAGGGGCCCGGCAGGGTGCCAGACATCCAGGGGGTTTGTGGCGGTCGTAGTTATTTTCTTCTTCTGCCCGTTCCCACTTTAAAGGGTTGCGTGCGTGAAAGAACATCTTCCATTTGTGCTGAATCACAACATGGCACGAAACATGAGCTGCCAGCGACCCAGATGTGTGTGTGTGTGTGTGTGTGTGTGTGTGTGTGTGTGTGTGTGTGTGTGTGTGTGTGTGTGTGTGTGTGTGTGTGTGTGTGTGTGTGTCTGTGTGTCTGTGTCTGTGAGACAGAGAGGGAGATAGAAAATACGAATGAGACTGTAAAACAAATAAAGAACATGGCCATACAGTGTCAGATATGGCAGTATGTGTTTGTGTGTGTGTGTGTGTGGAGGGGGGGGGGGGGGGGGTGGAGAGAGAGCAGCCTACAGAGAAACATGGAGTGGAAACGGGGGTGGTCTAAGGAGTGTGAACGGGGGAGGCAACCTGGACGATTGAAGCACGCGGCCCATATGCTCCGGAAGGTGGTAGAATGTGTTGACATATTTAGTGAAACGGCCCCAGTGGAGACCAACACACACCTGGCACTGGGTCAGCTAACGTAAGCTTTGTTTATGTGCGCTCATTGATGTTGAACGCCGCTGATGATAGCAGTTAATGTGGTCTCTGCTTTTGTGTGTGTGTGTGTCTGTCTGTTTGTGTTTGTTAATTTGTGTGTGCGGATGTGTTGGTGTGTGTGTGTGTGTGTGTGTGTGTGTGTGTGTGTGTGTGTGTGTGTGTGTGTGTGTGTGTGTGTGTGTGTGTGTGTGTGTGTGTAATGGGATGAAAACCAATTGAGAAATTGAGAGCGACAGATAAACTGTTCAACACACACACGCGAGTGTACGTAGCCACAACCACACACACACCTTAAGAAAGTAACCTTGTGTGACTGACACCATCGCACATTTCTAACTCTGCACTTTTGCCTGGACGGGGAAGTCCATGCTATCGTGAGATGGCAAACACTGGCGCTAAATCGTTTTTTTCTTCATCCAACTAGCTCCTCTTTCAACAAAAACCCACGTGAGTTCCAGAGTAAACACTGAACGTTTGAGGCCGGCGAACACGCCCTTAGGTCTCACGGAGCTGTAAAGCCCAACCGGCCGGGCTTCTCTGTCTCTCCACCAGTCTGCCTGGCGCTGTTTAGGCCCCAAGAAACCCGCGCAGAATTTATGAAACCGTGCCACTGGACATCTCCGGTTTCACTGCCCCAGAACCACAATAAAAGGACATTCCCTTGTAACTGCTTCTCCCCGAAAGCGCTGACAAAGTACGGACTCGGGACTTAACAAATTCCACGCGTTTACCGTTTTAATGCGAAGGAGCAGACCACAGCATTCCGGCCGGACGGTCTGATCGATCTGATCCAGGGGGATGTTGACAGAGGTCTGGGGAAAGCCAGATTAGTTTTTATTGCGAGTCGCGGTCAAGAATTTAAACACTGATCTCTAGCTCAAAGGCCCGTAATTGCTGAACTCTGTTTTCGCTTAAAAGGTCGGTTTTGTCTAAGTAGGTTTTTCGAGTTAGAAGGCGTGATTAACTCGAGCCCAGGTTAGCAGTGAATGGGAGAACAGCGTTGAAGCATCATTTTGAGTTTTTGTGGTTTGAAATTAATCTTGATGTTTATGGTGGAACGTGGGCTTGTTTAAAAAATGGCCCACATGGTGCCAAATACTTTTCATGAAGGCTGAAAGTGTATTAGTGTGCATGTTTGGAGTTAACTCAATTTAATTTGTAAGGAATACAGGAGGTATACATTCAGCCAATAACCATTGTTCTGTCTGTTCATTTGAATTACTCTTAGGATGGGGCAACAGGATATATAAAAGGCTTGATATCTAGAACCATACATGGTTTGTTCCTTTGTTTACTTTCATGATATTTATGTTTCTGATCAAGTCAAGTACAGTGTATTTGTAAAGCCCTCAATAACAGTTACGGTTCACATGTTATGAACCCCCCCCCCCCCCCCCCCCCAACCATAGCCCCACCCCCTCACACCAAAAGAGTAAGAAAAAACGTAATTATCAACAAAGAAGCCAAGCAGCAACCACGATTCAGTGTTTGTGAACACTTGCCCAGTCAGGTGTAACCCATGGAACAGGTTGCAGCCAATCTCATATGTTTAGAGTGGAGAGAATAACTCCTGTAATAACCTGTAACTTTACTGCTGCCCCAGCCCGGTGTGTTCTGTCCTAGCAGCGCGTGTGCTTGAGCGGTGCTCATGTTTGGATAGGTGGGCTGGCTGGCCCACTGTACAACATCTGGAGTAGACGTCTGCGTAGCCAATCATGCACGCACGCGCAGGCACACGCACGCACGCACGCACACATGCACACACACATGCAACCACGTGCACACGCGCACACACACATACACACGCACACACGCACGCACGCGCACGCACACACAAGCATGTCTACGTAATGAATCATAAACCAACACACACAAGCATGAACACTCACACACAAACACACACAAACAAGCTCAAAAAAAGTTCCAGTTTGTTTTGTCTTGTCCCGACATACCCGGCTGGTCTTTGGGTGAATACGGAGTAAACATTAGGTAATATCCAATGTGTACTTCTATTCCTTAATAGAGATTTTGGAAGCAGTGCAAAGGCTTATTCTTGGCTGATTCCAACCTGCAAGCACAACCATGGCTGCTCAGTGGCACCATGAAATTACCAATCGTCTATGCTGCTGTAATATCGTGACTGCTCAATGGCACCATGATATTACAACACCTCTGCCTGGCTGTCAAGGTTTTCCTTCCTCCTAACTTTGGTTTGGAGGTACGGAGTACCTGTCATTTTTAAATCTCGACCAGGGCATGTTCAGCGTCAGGGCATGTAAAACTTTCCATTAAGAATAGATAGCTTTAATGTGATACAACCAATCATACAAAACATGTTGTGCATTAAGTCGTCCGCGTGACTTGCATTTTCTGCCCAGATTCTTCTTTCCCACTGAATGAACTTAGTCTTGAAAATGTTATTTTATTTAGATTCAATGACCTCGGTTTCCTTGGTAAGGCACCTGTGTGGATAGCATTTGATGGAAAGACACTAGCCAGACACAAAAAAAAAACATCACATATTTAAAGATCTGACAACAGTGTTTCTTTTCCAGAACCCAGCAGTCTACATTACTTAAATCCGAAATCCCTGTTTCATGCAAGGCAATAAAAACGATGATGCACTTACCCCCCGAGACCTGGTGAAAGGCGAGTTTTACCCTGCAATTTCTAACACTTACCGATGGGCTATTTTGACTTGTATCCTTGACAGTGTCACACAAGACAGTCCACTGTCTGAAGAAAAGGAAGAAACCTATGCCCAGTTTGTTTTAGAAGTAAACCGAGCCTTGTGTTATTACAAGAACTGCCGTCGGAAGTGAAGGAGAACCCCAATCAGGCTTTCTCAATTCCCTAGATAAACATTGAATTACCAAATGAAAGTCAAACAGGATCCACACTCTGATCTAATTCCCAAAAACATCTATTAATTTGGCATCTGCCTTGTTTCACTACTGCTACTCATTGTGAAACAAATTACGGCAACAAGATGGTAGTTTGAATGTTTATGCCAAAGGAGAAAGCCAATAGCTTGAAGAGGTTGGTGCTTTCACAATGGATTTAATTACTGGATCAGATTGGCTGTTTATGAGTGCATTTTCTCTCTGTCTCCATCTCTGTCTCAGACTCTGACTCTCTCTTTCCCTCCCCGCTTCATTCTGATGCTGGTCAAATGCCAACACAAATATACAGTCTATGCTTAATTTAGAAAATTGTACGTGACTTGGTTTTTGTTAGATCTATCTTCCCAAGCACTGAACTGTGGTTCCCTGGGGTGCGTATAATCCCCCGACAACAAACAGCTTCCACCACAACCCCATTACAAACCTTTCATCCAACCATATACTGCACCCAGACGTGGTCAAACAGAGTCGGATTGCAACAACCTCCAAATAATGTGGTTGAAACATGTACAGTAAATTAGTTAGAGCTACTGCTCGGAAGATACATGAGTTCAAAAAAGCGGGAGAGCGACCAGAAATGAGCGAAGGAGCAAAACTAAAACAAACGTCCTCTCGCAGGTATTAGCCGGGAGTGGTTTTAAAATCTAAATTGTTTTACGTCTAAATTAGGGAACTCGAAACAGATATTCTCACAGAGCATTTCACTCACTAATAGCTTGCAAAATGACCACGCAAAATTTCGCCACGTTCCACACCTTGGTGCACACTATGATACGCATATTTTAAACCGAAACTCGGTCAAAGCATAAGATGCCATGACAATCTCAGCACTTCGAGGTGTGCACGGGTGAGACCCATAATTAAAAGAATAGTGTATAGTGATTATTTCACTAGGGGCTAGAGCTTACTTCTTGGAAGTCCAACTCTGCAGCTATAATAAAAATAACTGACAAGATATAATATAAATAACTGAGTGGGAGCGCCGCAAATGAAGCCAAACCGTATGCAAAAACAAGACCCAAGGAAACCTCCGGTCAGTGGAAGAACAGAGGAGGGGTGGCGCTGTTTAAATAGGTGGGGTCACTGTAAATGCATGCATGAGGAAACCTGAGTGGACATCCTTGTGAGACCTATCCCTAGAACATCATGATTATGTTTAAAATTATTTTAGCAAAACGCCAGCCTTTATAATGCGCTATTTCAGGAAAGATCATATTTTCACATCCGTTACATTTGCTCTGCTGAATCAAATAGGTCACCCCCATCTTCTCGTCCATTTCCTCTCTTCATGAAAAAATAAGCACCGAAAACGGATTCAAGGCTAAAATGTGTGGAATTTCTCTTCTCTACTATTAAATCAGCAAAAGGCTCTTAGCCTGAAGCATGGGGCTAGTGCTTCCTTACATATATTTGTCTTTGTATACATATGATGACAGAAAAATAAAGTAAAGCCTTCCTAAAATATCCAACCCATCTAACCCATTTTATCCACATGTTAGGGAATAGCAACACCACAAAACAATTATTCACATTGCCATCTATGCTTTCGATGTTTAAAACCAGAACCCATTGCTTCATGTTTTCACTGGGCATCATAGCAGGCCTAACAACATGAATTAATAATTTATCAATACATTGTCAACACTGCTGGTCCTTTGGTGTTTACTCGGCGATGACATGAATCTCATAGACTTTTCCCCCATCCCATTACTTCTGTGGTTACCCTCACAATGGTGAGATTGAGTCTTTCCCGTTGAGATTAACACACAGCCACAGGCTTGAATCAAAGAAGAGATTGTATCTGAGAGAGCAATTTTACAAGCTACGGTGTCAGCCAAGGGTCATTGGTAAACAACCAGCAATCAGTTGTCATCTGTGGAGGAAAGCTAGCATTGACATGGACAGAGGCAATGTTTTTTCTGCATTGAGTTGTGCAACAAGCACCCCGAGGACGTTGGAACTATTCTGTCCCGTTCAATCAGAAACAAATCAGGTAAGGCAGTTCCAACAGGCCTCTGTGGTTGTTTTCTATGGCTAGAAAAAGGTCTCGAAAAGATAAAAACTAAACAACTAACAGTTGCGATTTGATTGAAACTCATACAGTCACTGCAAAGCTGATAATGGTATGCAACTTGGCAAGGAGAAGTCTCTCTCTCCCTGACCACATCTGGTTAAGCCTGATGATAAACTCCTCCATAGGATGATATTATGCACACTTGCAAACAACCATCCACACAACTTAAACACTGCAAAATTGCACAGAAACCAGCTTTCCGGTAACCTTCAACACAATTTGCATGGACACACACACACACACACAAGCCCCACGTACACAAGCGCTGCACGTACACAAGTACACACACACGCCTGCATACACACAAACACACAAAGCGCACAAAGCTAACCACAGCTGTCAGAATGTGTTCCCCTATGGGACCACTATAAAACTCGATAACAACGGTGAACGGCCGATTAGTCACCATTTATTCAAGTCACACTTAATCGTTTTTTCTACAAAACGACAGTCAAGTCTGATCTCAGAGCTGTGCTCGTCCTTTAAGTCTCCTTTCAGCCAGTGTATGCTTAAACAGAGGCAATATGTGTTGTGTCGTGTGATGTTGCATTGCGTTGCTGCTACCATGCTGTGCCGTGTTGGACTGTGTGGCATGGTGTGTGAGGACTTGTAAAGGCTCCTTATAGGGCTGACCGAGTAAGCCAAAAAATAACTGATAAACGTCCAAACAAACAAAAAAGCAGTAGTTTCAGCTTTCAAATCACTGACCCCCCCCCCCCCCCCCTCTCTATCTCTCTGACAGAAAACTACGGTGGCTATGAGAACCAACTCTTTAAAGGTAACAATCAAGCACATTTGTTCTTTAATATAACTACTGTATAATCTACCGTAGATTAATATGGTTTAAACACTTGAATAGAAAAGAAAAGCATTAATGTGATAATGATGAAAATAGAAAATATAACAACCTTCAATGCTCACGATGATAGGACTGTAATGCTAAGCTGAAGATTTATGTTTATTTGACATCTTGTCTTTCAGAGGAGGATCTCACTGGAGAAGAAGAGGAGATGCCTCCATTTCGAGGTGAATTTCACACACACACACACACACACACACACACACACACACACACACACACACACACACACACACACACACACACACACACACACACACACACACACACACACACACACTTCTTTGTTTGTGTGTGACACCATGTGTGTGTGTTTACATGCCCGTGTGTTTGTGTGTGCATGACCATGTGTGTGTGTATGTGTGTGTGTCTGTGCAATATCATGTGTGTATGTACGTGTGTGTGTGTCTTTGCAGTACAGTGTGTGTGAGTGAATGTATGTGTGTGTGTGTGTGTGTGCGTTCCCCTACATGCATCTCTCTCTCCGTGCCTCAACCACCGTGACAGCTTAGCAACGACGCGAGTTCAACATCTGTTGTGGCACTTTGCCATAGTTGCATTGTTCCACAGTTAGCCCCCCCCCCCCCACCTCCACCCCCACCCCCAGCCGCTCTCAATCCAAGACAGGCTGCATAGCTCAACCATGGCAGGCCCCTGACGTTACGAGTCCTGGTGGGAACAATGCAGTGTATAAGAGTGTAGAAGTGCATATCTGGCCCCTATGTAATCCGATAGCACCACTAGGGCAAGTGTCTCTAAAGTGAATCACATGCATCCATTTCATTGATGAATAGGAGCTGGAAACACATATGGCAATTGGGTGTGTATTTAAGTTAAATAAACAGGTTTATACTCGGTTATCCACACCCAGTTTTCTGAAAGTGAAATACAATGAAATAACCATATTAATAATCCAATGATTCAATATCAACACAGGAAATCTTTATGAATATAGAGATCTGTGCGTGTCTGCTCTGCGTCTGGTAGGAAAGGATATTAATGTTGGAAGGGTGAGTGAGCGCCATGGATATAGTTTTCGCAGCCGTGAAATGCTATATGCAAGGATAGCAGATTGGCATTGTGGGAACTAGCGACTCCGGACTTAAGGCTAACGCTATGCATACACTGTGGTAATATTACCGTATAACGTAACATGTGCCATGACAATGTTTAATTTTCGATATATTGTAATGATCATAACCATTATTATTATTCGAATGATCCCTTTTAGGTCGTGGCCGGGGCGGATGTGTTAAGTGCCAGCAGACACATTCCCTCCAGTTGGCGGTCAAAGTCCTGTACGGAATTATTGCACTCCTCATCATCGCCGTGGCGATTTTAGCCTCTCTGGGTGAGTCCAGTTATCATTTCATAGTGGGAGCCAGGGGTAATTCACTTCTATGTATAAGACCAAAGAGGTGTCAAGGTGTGCACTAGTTATAGCTGGGGTCCTTTTTGGCTTTATAAAGACATATGGTAGGCATTGGTGTATCAAGGTAGGCCTCAACGTCTGCTGCGGACACACACACACACACACACACACACACACACACACACACACACACACACACACACACACACACACACACACACACACACACACACACACACACACACACACACACACACACAAATATATATGTAGATACATGCATATTAAATTCTGATCCATGCAAACCGAAACGGCTATCATTATTACCCAAATTCCCATTATTTGACATTGAAACCCACACACTTTTCAAATCGCATCAAAGTGGGCATCTAGCTACGAAGAAGGAAAGGAAAGACAAAAGATGGCACAACGGATTTGGTAATTTGAGAAAAATGTTTTCAACCCCAACTTCATGAAGTGCAGCTGGAAATAACAATGGAAATCACATCCATCGTGTTTTTGAAACATGATACTAGTTATTGTTTAGCAATCATTTAGACTGTTGAAATAGTAGGCAGGTGTGTCACAATATTGTTTATTATATTTTGTAACGGTTTGGTGGGAACAGCTTCTTTTCACATCCATTTCCACTACTTTTTTATTTCCAAGACTGGCTGTTAGAAACAGTAAATCACTCCCTCTATGGCTGACTATAGGGAACCTCAGAGGGCAGCTCTGGAATGGTGAATTTCTTGAAAACAGTGCAGGTCTACACTGCATGTCCAACACACTACACAATACACACATGCATAGCATACAGGCAAAGACAGGCGAACCTATGGAAACATACATAGACAAATATACACATTAACCTTGATGTTTTTGTGCGGTTGTGCAAAGGCAGGCGAGCAATCATGTATACTGTCATACTAAGGACTAATGTGTTTTTAAGCTGAAACAGAGCTCTACCCTACCATACCAGCCCAATGTAGTAAACAATCCACAGAACTTAACAGACCACACCTTGGACTCAACTGACAGTTTTGTGAAACTAACGGAGCAAACGGAAATGCATGAATGCAAAAAGATTTTTATCAAGTTAATTTAAAATGGATAAGATGTTCATAAATACTTCAATTTAGAAGACAAGCCTTTTAGGGGAAACTTTTGCTCTCGGTCAGCTTTTGATTTGTTTTCATTTGAGTATGACTAAGAGAAGAGTATAATAAGCCTGGCCTAGGCTGGGGTAGGGATGGTTATCATCAGTGCCAAAGAGAGCTAATGCACTGCTACAGGAGGTATGCACAGTAAGGAAGTACAATTGAAACACAATTATCCAGCTATTCTGCCCAAGTATCGCACTCAAGCACTCTCTCATACACACACACACAACATGTGTTTCTCACATACAGGAACACACACACGCACACGCACACACGCACACACGCACACACGCACACACACACACACACACACACACACACACTGACTTTTCGTAAATATATAAACATGTATGTAGATACATACATAGTCAATTCTGATCTGATCCATGGCTTTCATTATTATCCAAATTCCCATTTTTTACATTGAGACCCATGCGGACACTTTTCAAAATGCATGCATAATAACATTCACTTTAAAACACAGCAACAACATATGCTTAGGCCTAAGTTGTTGTTGTTCTCTTGGGAAATTCCTTTGAGAGCGAATTAGCCCATCTGGCTAAATCGTCATGTCATGTTTTGGTTTTCTCCCTTGCTAATAGGAACCTGATGTGCTTGTTTGCTCAAATTATCAAGGACTTCCTGTTTGCGCTTTCATCATTTTGTCTTTTTAATCTAGTTTAAACTCTACTTCTTACGGATGAAAGAATCTAACTGTACCTTGCTTTTCGGAAAATATAACACCGTTCAAATTCTCTTTTCAAATATTTTCCAGCTTTCCGTAAGGTTGCAAGTCTGTCAGAGGAGGAGTCCATCTACCACAAGAAGATTGCCAAGGCCCAGCAGGGAATTGACGGTGAGATAGGAGGTGGTGTGTGAGTGTGTGTGTGTCTTTGTGTGTGTTTGCGTGAGTGTTTCTGGAAGAAAAGATAAAAATAATAGAACAGGCTTTTGTTTGCTCTAAGAAGAGGATGGAACAGTCTCATAATGTTGGTCTCCATTTAGAACCAACATTAGTTAATTCTAGGTTAGATTACCAATGTCTGCAGCATCACCTGTAGGCATCCTTGACCATGATGCTCTTTCTTCTCCTTAAAGGTATGAATCTGAATTCACTGTAAGTTGCGTTGAATAAAAGGATCTATGACATCTCTAAATAGTTTATGAGGCCTAGGCATCTGGAAGGCTTCTCCATGGTCTCTTTCAAAGTTGTACCAATCTTGAGATGGTAAAAATATGACAGAGACAATATACATTTTTAGGTTTCTCAGGTCAACCTGAATACTTTTTACCTGTTGAGTCTCCAGCTTTCATCTCAAAGGACGTCCATTGAACAGTTTCCAGCTAGATGTCATAAATGCACAGTTACTGGTTAGGCATCTTACTCAAAGGTGGCGACCCACCTAGACTGCCCACATGGGGGTTGGTCTCCAAAACCTTTCAAACCCCCCTTAAACTCGACACACTATCCTACCCCAACCGTGTTGTAGTGGATGGAGATGTTGGGCTGACCTCTCCTTCCATCTCTCACACAGACCTGGGCTCTGCTCCCAACTGCTCAGGCTGCCTGGACGTTGCTGGGTCCAACGAGGAGATCAACCGCATGAAGCGGGAGTTTGAGCAGTTCCAGCAAACTCTCATTGAACAGAATAAGGTATGGCTGGGCCCGCGTGGGTCACTATCACTACTATATTCATGTGACGATTTCTTAAATGAGGCCTTCAAATTAAAAGCTCCATTGATAATCGCTGGTCAGTGCATTCGTAGTTAGACTTCTCTTGACGTTGACGGATCATTCCCCTTCCCCCCATACTACAGATAATGGAGCAGGCATTCCAGACGCAAACCACCATGAAGAAAGCCAGCAGCCGACTGACCAATGACATGCGGGACCACACCATATCGGTGAGACTCCTCAACCAATCGCTCGAGAGATACGTGGAGCAGCTGCACGGCTGGAAGGACGTGATCGAGGAGACGGACGACCGGATGAAATCACTGACCCAGGACCAGTACGACCTCAAAGCCACCGTGCAGCAGGTCAACACCACCGTGGGACACAGGTGAGACGGACTATGGAGCTTTGTGGTTTGTCACAGGTTGTTTGTTTGTGGTACTACTTTTGGGTATTGGCGCCGTAAAGCCTCTTAACAAGAAGTGAAGTTCTCCAAATCCGTTTGGATTGTCGCTGGGTTATCGTTAGAACCGAAGTCTGTGACCTCTAACGCTCTCTGGTTGATCTGGATTCACTTTATTAACAAATGTGGGAATGCAGTTTTATAGTGCCAAGAAGTGTTAAATTACATCTGCAATTTAGCAAATACCACAGCCACTCACTGCAGCGGAGTAACAGCCTCACACATCTGCCCTTGTTTTGTTCCCACTTGGCATTACTTCAGCAAATATCTCGGCTCAGAATAAATGTTTCTAAGTTTCTATATTTCTAAGTTACATTATTAAGAAAGCGATAACAAGATTATATAAATAATGTGCAGATGTCAACAAGGCCATAAATGCAGAGGCCACTGCTCCAGAGCCACAGTGTTGTCCCATAAAACAACATGCACATTAATAACATGATGGGCTATAAGGTGCAAATGTATCATGGCTCAGAATAGTCCACAGGTACTGCCGTTGCTGGAAAAGTTTCCAACCTACACTGTCTGAGGCAATAATTTCCCCAAAAATCATTGCCTCAGAAATGCTATTTTTGGTGAATTCACTAAAGGGCAGACACACTCAGTACATAAAGCCAGTCTCATAAGAAGTAAAGAGACCACTATTCCTATCGGAAAAATTGCACAGCTGTCCTCCAGACTTGTTGGAAATTGATTTAGTAGTGAAATGCTGTGTTTTGACTCAGACTTCAAAGATTTATTTCGAAATCTGAAACACGATGTTGAAGTCACTAAGTGAGCCCTTTCCGTTTCTTTGATCGTGGTTGAACTCTCTTCTCTCCACTTTCCATGCGGTGTGTCAGCGTTTTAACATTAGTGTCAAAGACTGCTAAATCCCATTCTACAGCAAGAGCTAATAGGAATCATGATTCTTTCTAACTTGTGTGTGCTGTTTTAACCCCAAGCCCCAAGGGTTTGGGAAGTTAAAACCCCAACAGTTCACTCAGCATTTCATCCCATGTAAACAAACGCGTCATCAAAGTCATGCAGTGCTTTTGATCAAGGCTAATTCCTCCATGCAAGCCTGCTTCAAGAACACAAACTCGAGAAACTGATTGGACTGCTTTTCCCCCCTCTTAGCACCTTGTGGATGGACACCCTCCAGAGACGGGCTGACGAGGAGACGCTGATCCTCCAGAAGGTCAACACAGACTGGCAGAACTACAGCCGCTCCCTGACCATCCTTAAGTCCAACGCCAGCGCCACCACGCAGACGGTGCGCAGCATCCAGAGCGGCGTGGTGGCCACGCACCAGAAGATCAGCATGTCCTCTGAGATGGTGCACGACCTCACTCTGCAGGTGTGTGTAGGACAGGGCTGACGGGTCAGTCGGCGCTGTTACGAGGCTGCAGAACGATATGCCATGGGTACATGTGTGCTTATCAGCGTTTTTCTTTAAAGGTGACATATTATACCCCCAGGTGTGAGTGTGATTAGCCGTCACAAGCCGTTTTGAAAATCTGCCTCTTCTGACATCAGAAGTGGGCGTGTCTACCTAGATGGGTTAGCCCAACTAGTGACACCCTCACAGCTGGTGGTATATTATGTCACCTTTATGTCATTCTGTGAATTACTCCCATCTGGCCGCAGGTATGAAACTTTGTCCCCTCAGCTATCATAGCACTGAACAAAAATATGTAAAAAGCTTTCATCGCTGTATATTGTCAATGTCATGTTTATTTCTGTTTACATGTTTTTCTGTGGTAAATGTGGGGAGAGGGTTTATCTGTTATCTGTTGTATATGTGTTTATTTAATAGTTTATTTGTTATCTGTCTGCCTCACAGTGTTGCTACACTGTGATGTGTCTTTTCAAATGTATGTGTGGCAGGTTGAGCTATGCTTCTGGCCGGTCTCGGGGTATGATTGGCCGAGCCATGGCCATCCTGATTAGGGGGGCAGACTTTATTTTAATATAAGGTCGGTGGACGTCATCGGGAGGGATATGTCCTACCCGTTGTTTTGCTTCCGGGGCGTCCATTACTCGGTGGCGTAGGCTGGAAGTTGGCTGCTTCGCATAGCGTTGCTTACAAATTAGGTGCTGGTTTGGGATCACCTGGAGGTAGGCTGCTATTAATTTAGTATTCTCGTCAGTCAACGTGTTTAAACTAAAAGCTATCTCTTCTCTGACTTCTTGTCACGGGTCCTCTCCTCGTTCTAACGTTTGAGGTTTTGTTCAGGGCCCTCCAGGACTCCACCCCCTCCCCAAGCCACACCCCCCTTCTAGGGCTTGAAGGGGAAAGAGACTGCGGGGACAATCTCCCTAGTCCACTTACTAGGTATTGTAGAGGGCTTGGGACCCGTGAAACAATAGTTTGTTCCTTTGAGAATGCAAGAACATCTGTTTCTGGTGCGAAACAGACTTTTCGTATCTTCTTCTGAGTATCTGGGTCGAGAAAGCTGTGCGTTTTTAGAATTGATTTTAGGCACCTGGACCTTCCATCACTTGCCATATTCCTTAAGGACTCCATCGTGAATAGGTTAAAGATTCCTGGTGCTGCGACGCCAAACAACATAAAACAAAGAAAACAATGAAATGCGCATGAAGGTCGTCATGCATGTGAGACTGAATTGTGGCGAAACAGAACAGCAGCCCTTCGGTGACGTCTCTAAAAAGTAGCACATTCTGTTATCGTATTTTTTCATTATTGCTTGTGTCCAATAGTTATGTAGTGCTAGTTGATGTTGAAATTAAAATAAATGGGAATGTATTTCTTTCGCTCCAGGTCATGAACCTGCAGATGCAGCTGGACAATGTGACCTCCTTCATGGATGAACACGAGGAAAACATGCATGACCTCCAGTACCATTCCAGGTTAGAACCATGCATGTATCCACAATTGCATCCAACCCCACTGAGCTATACAGGAAAATAATCGACCACACAGGACCCAGATGAGATGCACCAGTTTGATGCAAACTGGTGCATCAAAACCCGATCTATGGAAGCCTCAAAGTATGATTCCTTCACCCACCAGATACTACGAGAACCGCACAGGCGAGCGTTTCTCCACGCTGGATGGACGCCTTAACTCCATCGATATGGAGATCGACACCATCTCCTCCAGCATCAACGCCACAGTCAGCCACGTCCAGAGCATGTACAAGTACATCAACATCGAGAGCTCCTCTTGCCAGAGCCGCCTCAGAAGCCACTCGGAAGATCTGCAGGTTGCTGTCCTTATACTCTAATGCTGTAATGATATGCAGATGATGTAATAATGATACCGTTACATGCTAACCTGCCTTGTCTTCAAACAAGGGGAATCGTGCTAAAGGGAATGTGTGTTCAAAAGTCTTTCTTAAAACAAATACTTCGATTTTAAAGATAAAGAAAGACTTGGAAGACCCATTACAAAGGGAATATGTGTGTTCAAATGTCTTTCTTAAAACAAATACTTATATATTAAAGATAAAGAAAGGCCTTAAAGACACCTTACAAAATGTATTTTCATTAAATGTAGTTATTTATATTTCAAATGTAAGATTACGATTTTGGCCTGACATTCTTTATCCTAATGTGGTCGTCATATCTCTACCTTCTTTACCTTTTCTTCTTCCTACCCTCTACGCCCAACCGGTTCTTCTAAAGAACTTGAATGATACGGTGCTGCTGCTGCTGGACTTTGCGGAGACGCTGAGGGAACAGAACATGATGCTGAGGGTGCGTGTGTTCATGGACGTGAGGAACCTCACCATGGTGATGGAGGAGATGAAGTTGGTGGACACGCACCACACACAGATCATCAAGAACATCACCATACTCAAAGGTAGCTTTAAACGCTCTCCACTAGTAGTCATTAGGCTAACTTTATATTTATCTTACATCCTAAAAGACCCTTTTCTTTTGTAAATCACTCAATGTAAATTGTCCTTATAATGTAAATTGACTTGAGAGATGGCTGCCGTTATCAAGGACTTTCACCTAGGAAGAGACTTTGCTTAAGCAGGACTAATACAGATCTGGTCACAGCGATGATTGTGACGTGTCCAATACATGTTTTGCATAGAAGTCCTGGATTCTTGAGAATTTAAATGCCACCCTTTGGACTTTCCCTTCATCACTTACTCTCCATCTCTGCAGGACCTCCGGGGCCCCCAGGGAGCAAGGGGAACCGTGGCGAGACGGGGCTCAAAGGTCTGACAGGGCGGATGGGACTCAAGGGTGATCCGGGGCCCATAGGAGGCCGCGGGGGCCTCGGAGAGAAGGGCTCGGTGGGTCCCAGGGGAGGCCAGGGTGAACCGGGTCCGAGCGGTTTGAAAGGTGTGCCGGGATTAAAAGGCATCAAGGGCACCTTTGGTCTGGCAGGAATCCGTGGCGACAAGGGCGCTCAGGGTGACGTGGGGATCCCCGGGAAAGATGGTTTGCCTGGCCTCAACGGGCCCTCAGGTATCCAGGGGGAGGTAGGTCTTCCTGGGATTCACGGCATTCCTGGGCCCAGAGGAACGCCAGGATACCCAGGAACAGTTGGAATCCCGGGTACACCGTGTGCCGTTAAAGAACTCACCAAGAGGAGCACCGAATCCAAAAGACATTAGGTACACGGTGTTCAACAGAATAGAGAGAAAGACAAAGAACCTGAGTGAACGAGTAAGAGAACAAAGATCCACGGTTGTGTTGAAGAACATCTTGTTGGAACTTTGTGACGAGACAATCATTTTACGGATGTTGGCCATTTGGAAATCGGAGGTGTCTTCCAGTGTCTGCGAAGGACCCGGGCTTGGAGAAATTTTTTGGATACAGACAGTGAAACCCTCAAGATGATAGTTTCTCTTCCATATTCATCCGTTAATCTTTTGAGGATTCCAAAGGCAAGGCAAACAGAGAGCAGACGTGTAACCTAAGAAATCTCAGTTTCTGCCGCATCTAGAGTGACTGGTTGTCTGACTTTGTAAGTTCAGGCTTCCTCTTGCAGGGAAAGACTTGTAAACTCACGAGGTTGAGCATGGAAGTAAGGGATCATATTCAAATTTCAATGCAGCTTTTCCCATAGATTTCAGGACCCATGCTGTGTAGAACAAGGTAAGGACAACAACGAAAGAGGAAGGAAGTAGAGGGTCACTTCAATATCGGGTGGACTACAAGATGGATTACTATAAATTCAGTTTTTGTCATAGAATCTAAATCATTGTTCTTATCAAAACAAAGCCTTATATTATAGCATTAGCCGCCATCAGCCAGAAAGACGATATTCTACAGCCTTTATTCACATTGTTTTTATGCAAATTATTTTACTTCCAAAATGTATCATCCCAAGTGAAACCACAGAATTGTGTTTTATAGAGTTGTAATTGTACCTGTGCAATGATAGCCTATTACCACAGGGGCAAAAGATTGTTTTAACACAGATGTATATGCATACATTTTTGGTGGACAATGGCACTTTACTGGTGTTTGAATCATTCAATAATTTCTTCTTGATAAATAACTTCAGAGCGGGCACTCTGAATTCGCACTAGGTCCAAAGTATTGGAATTTTACACTGCCTAGATGTCTTTTGGTGATACCAATTTGATTAATACTGAAAGTGACGCTTTATGCTGTAGGACAAAATAAATGTACAAATAGTTCTTGCTCTGTTGCAAACGGTGGTAGGAGTATGACAAAGACGAGAAAAGTGCATACCGTTATCTAAGATGACATGATCGTTTTTTGTTTTCCCTAATTAGAAGGTACATTAGCATTTCTTACTCTTGATGAAAGTATATGGATCCCAGTAAAAAAATAAGGATTGTAATCATGAAATGCGACTGGTTTGCGTGGAACACAATAAATACATTTAACATGGTCCTTATGGTCTATTGACACAGAAAGCTATTGTCATCTAGCTGGTCATTTCCCTGGGGGTGGCTCAGATATGCAAAGTATATCTGAAGAGGGGATTCAAAACACATGCCAGTCCGACCCTTTACAATAGTTGAGGTTTCAGTCCTCATTAACTCGGAGGGAATTCAGTGGTCAAATGTGCAGTTGTTTAAAAGTCTCAGTCTGTGATTTGCAGGGCTGGTTTGCAGCAATATAAAGTCATATCCTATTAAAATTGAAATCGTTGTCTAAGAGAGGAATACAAAATCAATATTTTCGAAATCAAACAATGGATCCTTGTTCTATTAACGGAATCCTGAAAATCTGTAGGGAGATATTATTGGTCACGAAACACAATGTAGGGCAAATGATGATGCACATTTTGTTTTGGATACCGCCAAACCTTAATGGAGTGAACAGTGAAGGCTTCTCTGTGAAGGCTCTGCGTCATTGGTCGAGAGCGGGGCGTCGCCGTTTAACCCAAGCTGTGTCAGCCAGCCCAATGTGTGTGTGGCTTTTAAGGCGCAGGAGTTGGCCTTTTTTTAAAAAAGGAATTAAACACATAATTAAACTTGCACAAAAAGTCCTAAGTGACAGCAGCAAGCGGCACCAGACTCAAGGTGTTGCTCCCTACGGCGTGTCCTATGACGGAGGCGAGGCCAAGCAGAATTCCCATCACCTCAAAACCCAATAATTCCCTGTAGTTCGAGTTGAGTGTTTGGTTTCTCTATAGAAAATCTCCCTTGCTCCGTTAGCAGCTCTGCACCATCTGAAAGAGATGACTGGGTGCGATGATCCATACCTGGGTTTGAGGAATTATGGATTTGGAAGAGGTGGAAAAAAAGTCGAATACGACCATTTGAGATCAGTATATCCCTTGACAATTCCATTTATCTCTTTTGTGTTTCACTTTATTTCTGATCAAGATCAATGCTCTGGCGTTGATGAAGGCCACACTGCTCTATGGATAAAAAAGAAAAAAAAAAGAAATAAGGAAAAAGTACTATTTCCTCTGCTTCTCAG
>NC_082402.1:10305655-10425655 GCF_031168955.1 Gadus macrocephalus | reverse complement strand
TAAATATCACAGTTACAGATAAGATATACTGTATACTGCAGAGACGAACCAACGCAAGTACACCTTCCAACATTGACACAGACGGTAACAAACGTACACTTTGAGGGCCAGGTTACCACTGGAATAGATCCATCTGGAATTGACATCCACGTTTCCTGCTTCTGATGTACGGTTGCTTTCTTTTCTCATGCATCACAGCATATTTGATATGTTAACTACCTCATGACTAAGCCTTGGGTATTTCCTTTCTGTACAAAGAGATTTCTCATCTGTTCTAAAGAAATAGACGGACAGGTAATTTATTTATCCCCTGGTGGAAATAAAGGCAGTACAGCAGATCACATAAAAAAAAAAATAGTAATAGTATAGGATAGTAATAATCCTAGTAGCGCAAGTGGCAATATATTATAATTCAAAGACCGTTAAATACAATTGTAAATATATATTTGTACATATAAATATAAGAACAAGGCATGAGGCAGATAGCCCTAGCTCCAAGTAGCCTCTTATCTGTGATTGATAGAGAACTTGTGCTTTGTTCGTGTAGTCAGTGGTACCAGTCCCATTCAAATCAATCAATAGCAGACAATGTCAACACTTTCTCATCTATCTCAGGACTCTTATGCAGAAGGTCAAATGACCTCCCCAAAATAACTTGTCTGAATGTAGACTGGAATTATGCCCCACACACAAATTAAACCCACTTTATACGAAAATTGACATGGTAGACCACACAGAGACACTAACCCTAACCCTAACCCACACATGGGATTTTCTCAGACACACACAAACTGACAGTGACATGTTTGCCCAGCACATTATGGGGAAAACATATCTGAAATAGATGCCAGACCCCTGACTTTTATTACACCAAACCCAAACCTACACGCTATCTAAACCAACCAGATACCTTCATTCAACAATCCTCATTGTAATATTTAAAAGTAAGTTCATTTCTTGTACCCCAAAGGAATTTCCACCAAGACAGCGACATGCACACTGATCCATTGACAGATCCAAAGAAGGAACCACAAATTGCATTTTAAATGAACTATAAGACATTTTTCCAGACCTGGTTCTCTTCAGTACAAACAACTGTGTGATCTGAGCATATCAAACACAATCATACATTGGTGCCTTGTCACACACAAGCAAGCACATGAAGCAGAACGATTCCAGACATATACAAGCACATTCACATTCACAAATATGCATGTTAATATACACACACACAGATGTGCTTCATGCCCATGCAATCAAAAACACGCATGCGCTTGCAGCTAACACACACACACACACACACACATGGATTTGTCAAGAAAAGCAATAAGAATATTTTCGGGAAAATGATTGATAGTTGTTCTCAAATGATCTGTAATGCTGAATCAAGGATCATTAATCATAACAAAAGGATTCCCGATTCTGAAGGTGGAAAACATCTTTGCGTGCCCTGGAAAGGCTGCTTGGCAAGCACTATTCAGAATAAACCGCTGAGATATTTACAGCATTTCTGTCTGTCTGCGTGACTGTATTTCGATTTTTTTGCACTGCCTTTTATCATCTCCACAAAGTAAAAAAAGGAGATATGCCAAAGAAACGTTATCTGTATCTTGACAACAATAATACAGCTATGACAAACATACATGTACCCACAAGATTCGATATGCATATAGATATATGGCTATGATGATATGATACAGCAACAATGTTTTATGTTTCAAATGATTCAGTGCGATTCGACTTGAAAAAGGATGATTCAGTTTGATGTTAATTTCAGACAGAGTACCTTGCAATACTTGCCTATACCCTTTACTGATAAGATTACTTTGAATGATTTATGCAAATGACCCCCCCCCCAGACACACACACACACACACACACACACACACACACACACACACACACACACACACACACACACACACACACACACACACACACACACACACACACACACACACACACACACACAGCAATCACTCTTGTAATCACATTCAAGATTAGTAAGTGCACATCGTCTTTTATTGAGCAAGGAAGAGATGTGGTTAACACAGATATGGTCACTTATACTCTGCTGACCCATGTCTGTTCTTTGGCCTGTGTGTGTGTGTGTGTGTGTGTGTGTGTGTGTGTGTGTGTGTGTGTGTGTGTGTGTGTGTGTGTGTGTGTGTGTGTGTGTGTGTGTGTGTGTGTGTGTGTGTGTGTGTGTGTGTGTGTGTGTGTGTGGTCCCTCCTAGCCTGTTCAACCGCCAGCAGATGTTACCGTGACCACGACATGGGTGGTAGATGTTATTTCCATCTTCTGTGTGTGACCTGACCGCTAAAAGGGTGGAAGATGTTATTGTGACTGGAAGCATTTCTTTTCAAGATTGCTGACTAAGACCTCCACTCTCTTTCGTTCTTACGGACTAAACCGTGGATGACTTCCCACTGACCACCTTCCTACGTTTGACTGTTATTTATTCTATCCACACACAGAATCAGAAAATATTTGTACAAATGTATATACACAGATTTTGTGTATATACATTTGACTTTGAATCCGTGCATGCTGCTTTAAACTGGCGAAAAAACCAGCCGGACAGAAGGATGGACAAGGAGTCAGACTATAAAAGGTTCCACTCCACTCAAGTTCTCCACTGGACTTGCCAGGTATCCCCGCCCTGCACCGGAGAATGAAAGCCTTTCTTACTCCTGTGCCGGGGGCAGGTGAAACGTTTCCCAACGGTGGAGCACTGGTTGGGATATTTTCCTGTAACAAGGCTCCAACACAGCCATTGTGTGCTGCTCTGCAGCTATTCATTCAAACTCATGTTACACAGTCTTCCTAGTATTCAATCATTCGGTGGTTTGCATATATGTATATATATATATATATATATATATATGTGGGACTTGAACTGTACTTAAATAGTTGCAGTAGAAATAGGCAGTGACCAATAATTTTCATCTATAGTTGATCTGAAATTGTAACAGAGGACAGAGACTCATTTAATTATTGACTAGAAATATGATGCATTTCATTCATTCTCCTGCTATTGCTGTGCTTTTTGGAGGTTTTCTACCTTGCATTGTGGGAAATACACCCTTTAACGTGCAGAAAGTGTTTGCCTTCTGCTGAAAATGACGAACATTATTAAGGAGGCCGGCAGAATTCTAGAGCCAAGTCTGGATCTCACGCACACACCCACATGTGTAACATACGAGGTATGGCAAGTTATGGGTGTTTGGAAGGACATCTCGTCACTTCTCCCCATAAATATGGAAATAAATGTCAGCAACCGAGCTGGAAATGCTCACCACAAGCTCCCTCTCTCCCAATTCGGTCCGCTTGACTGCTAGGACATGCCCACTGCCACCACCAACACCATTACCCTGGTTGATTGGTGTAGCCTTTTGCCCTTTGGGAAAAGTACAGCATTTGATATTGCATTTGGAGACAGTTTTGTACGACTTCTGCTAGCAAAGTGGATCTTAGCGAATCTAAGAAGCCCTTGACTTATTTTGGTTTTAAAGTCATCAGTAAAGCCCAAGAAGCACAAAGTTATGCTTGGTTTACCTTCTTTCCAGAGGTTAATAGGCTTGTTAACGTAAAATCATCATGTATAATCACCTAGGAAGGGAATCAAGAGAGCACCATAAAAAACACATTAAAAACACCAATTGAAGTTGAAGGCGGCCAGCCTTACAAAGCATACTTCGTTCGTACCCTCCGCACTCAAAAAGGTTAAGTGGCGATGACAGACAGCAAATTTACCACGTGAGACTTCAGGGACACATCATGCATAAAAATGCGGTGGAAATAACATCCATGGTTGATCAGTCTTAGGAAGTAGGCATTAACCCGTCCAGAACACGGGACCTCAACAAATTCATATTAAAACATTTTAGTTGTGATTGTGAATACATTTTAGTAGAGAATAATCCTCTCTTTACAGAATGTGTCGACATGCCCTAAAGCACTGTATTTATTTGGAGCAATGGAAGGCAATGCTAATAAATACTCTGATACACACTGACAAACACCAATATGGGCCAGGGTTGTTTCTGTATACACTTTTTCCATGCACAAAAGTCTCGAGAGGCAGACCGAAATAGCAAGTGGACTCCATTAATCCTCAGTCACAAACAGGGACAATGGCGAAGCAAATTCCGGATGTTATTTTGACTTTCATCTTTGCATGTAGTTACCCATTATAACTTCATTAAAAAGGGTGACATTAGTAGCAAAATAAAGAACTGTTATTCCAGAGCTTGTTCATAGAAATATATCTCATTTTAGACATAAGATAAACTTCTTACATGCTTTTGTTTATCTTAAGACATTGTACATGCTTTAAAACCCTCCTGTCTTTTCTGTCTTTAGTCAAATGCAAAAGACTCTTTGCACCCCCTGGTGGTTCAAAGCAGCAATGTGTTGGATGAGACAAAATTTATTTTGGCATGCCTATCACAGAAAATGGCAAAAGAAAACTGTTTACACTCTTCAGTGAAACGGAAACAGCAAACGAACGGTATGCAATTGCGTTCCATAGCAACGTAACAAAATGTAAATTCCATCCAAAATATTTAGACATACACAAATAAAGCCCTATAATTCCCGGAAAATGTTGAAGCTCTGGGTTCATTAGGAGTCAAATTCAAGCATTAAACCCATTTTCAACAATGGAAACTCGGCTGTCTTGAGGTTGCTCACACAGCCCAAGCTAGGATTAGTGGGGAGACAAACAGAGCGATTCACCATACTTTGTGCTGCCTACAACCCAGCTTAAATCCTAATTATTGTCTAAAAGAGAATCCAAGTTGAGTTGTTGTTTGTTGAAACCTGTCACCAAGTTGTATTCTTGCATAAGCGTCTAAGTCCTTACCATCTGCTGAACACATAAAGTTATGTGTTCGGTTAACTTTTGAGGGCGTCTGCAGCGAGATAAGGAATGTTATCCGTCTAATGGACCGTTTACACACAACAATAATAGGGTAAAGTAACTTTCTGTTCCTGTAATTTGACCATTTGGGTGGTTTTATTCATGTTAATCAATAACTAATCTGTACTAGGGCCCAGAGAGAAAGATCATTAGATTTTTCCAAGAATCCAATCAATAAACTGTGTGCCTTGGGCTGCCGAGCCACCAATAAACCCTGAAGATAACGTAGCATTTATGAAATATAGGTAAACACACAATCAATTGCGTCAACAAATTCAAACCAGGAAGCAAACTGGGAAAGCTGCTACCTATTCAAACTATGGCTTTGTGGATACAGGAATATGGTTCTTGCCATCTCTACAAGGACAGGAAAAAACGTATAATGCCTGGACCCTCAACACATCGGTAGACGGAAAAAAAATCATAAATAAAAAAACTCAAGATACTTTTGAGATACTGTTGTAAAACCTGGCTGCTCAAAGGACAATTCATTTCCAAACATTTACATACGTTGAATTGGTAGGTTTTATTTTTTGGCACAGACACAAGCAGATGAAAATGCGAGAAAGTAGTTCCACCAGCTTTCCAGAGCGCATGTACGTATACGTAAGTAGCCATCTGACGGACGGAGGTCATTGGACTTGGATCTGTGAGTCCACACATAACCACAACAGAGTTCCTTGGTTTTACACATGAGTTACTATACTATATGATGGAGCAGCTAAGGTTAATCAATAAATATGGCTACATTGGTGGTTCTCTGATAAGGCATGAGAGGAAAGATTTGGTTCCTTCTCTGTTATGTTTATGACTTTTATTTGAAACTCTAAAATGCATCTCTTGTGACTGAGCGTCTATTTTTTCTATGAAATGTTTGAAGTGTGTGAAACAATTGTATTTCTACGCTTTCTCTAAAATTGTATTTGAAAAATAAAAAAACAAATTACCTGACTTGCGGCCGGAGGAAATTGACAATGAGAAGGAGAACACCAAAGCAGTTTTATTCTAATCTTTACGTCAGATGTTTTAAGTTTATTTTGAAATGCGAGCTCAACATGCAAATCATCTATAAATTAAAATGATTTGAGGCCAGGAGGGTCACTAACACCTATTGTGTGTGTCTATGCATCAATAAGATGGTGGATGAATCATTTTATTGTAGTTTGCGTCTAACCAAAAGGCCATTCAAATTGGCCTGTTGGTTAGGCACTGACATCAGCCCTGTGTCAAACAAGCTCGCCTGTGTTGCTTTATAGAGTGCCATCTCCTATGTGGGTCCAACAAGATGCTTTTTCTTTGATGTCTGAGCCAGTGAGCCGACAGACCAGGGTCTCGAACGCTGTCCCTCTCTGACCTTGGCTCTATTGCTGCTGCAAGTGTCCAGCTGGAAAAAGTATCGGTTGGTCTTTGTACGATGTCCATGCACCGTTGGGCAGAGCAGGTGGGGGAGTGCCCCAACAATGGGTTTTGTTGATTCCTCAAGTGGGGTGGTTCCCGTCTCGCGTGGTGCACAGCGCTTTACATAAAATCGTCAGAATCGTAAGCCTCCTGCAGAAGACACAAAAACAAAGTGATGTTTGGGTTCAAGCTCAAGGGGTCCTTGTTGCAACGCTAAGCTCTCTATGAAGGTTTAATAATATGCACTCTTGCGAATCAACGTTGACTGTGATTTATCCTGCTCTGTCCTAGCCTCTATGGCCGTGGGTGTATACACAGGGGCGCCTACACCTGTGCTTGCATTCACGGTTCCTTGTTGGTGATTCTGCATGAGGGCAGGGAAATGACTTCTCACCACTAATTTAGGGGCATTTGTGGATCTCTATAATACTAAAGAAGATAGTCCATCATCGGCCTGCTCCATGGGCTCTTCACCGTGGCCAGAAATGAAACGATAAATGTATGAAAGATGAAGTGGGCAAATCCCTATCCATGCGTAATTGCTTTTTTGTCGAGAGCCTAATTATTTTAGAGTGGAAATAGTACAGTTAAATACTCACATACGGTTATTTGACCCAAACAAATGCTTTTAGACCGGAAGGGCAATATTTTATATCATTCTTAAATTATATACAGGAATAATACACAATAGCTTGAATACTGAAATACAGTCTTTACTTCAAAAAGGGATAGATATTAAAAGTCTTACCTCATTTGTTGTCATGTTGTCACCCGTCATGAGGGAAGTGTAATTCCTGCCAAAGAGGAAACATTTCAAATTAAAGCACATTGTTTCTTCAGAATATATTATTTAGCTGTACTTTTCTGTTAAAGTTAAGCTTTTGAAAAAAACAACAGGCATCTATCAAAAGCATCAATCAAATTCAAACGGGACAGAGAAGCCCATGAGTCATTGTTTCAGCTTACAGCAACAACAACAACAACCACGACAACGGCGCGCCTCTCGTCGCCACATGCCCACCTGAGTTCCTCCACCTCCTTCTTCTTCTTCACCTCGTCCTTCTCGCGTTTCTTCGTCTCCTGGAGCACGGCCTTCTTCTCGTTGCGCTCCTCCTGGTCACGGGCGGCCCGCTCCGCCGCCAGGTCCGGGTGGCGCTCGTCCTTCGTCTTCTCCAGTCTGTTGACGATCTCGTTGATCTTCTTCTCCACAGACACCAGCTTCACCTGTTGCCGGGATGCGGCGAGCACAGTTGAACAGTTTTGATGTGATGGTGTTGACAAATGACAACAGCCCATTATGGGTTCAGTAATTCAGTAAAATAAGTTGTTTTGACATGCAAGGGGAAGACGGACGCGAATTAAAGCTAGAATATGGTGCGGTGAATCAGATGGGGACAAAAAGCGTCGGTTAAGAGTGTCATGTTTAGACTACGAGAAAACAAGACATAAGAGACAGGGCCATCTCTTGTGAAACCATAATCATTGCAACCGCCTCGACTGACCTCTTTCTGTCGGAAGAAGCCGATCTGTCCCACGTCCATCTCTCCAGTCTTCTTCAGGTTGGCCCACGGTGTGTACACAACGTTGATGTTGTTCATCTTACAGCCTGCGATGCATATAAACCCCATAGTCAGCAGTGTAGGGCTAAGAGATATCCGTTACCCTCATCAATAAAATATTATGAGCTGGGGCGACATAACAGTGCTTTCTCATATATTATTCTGCAAACTCCATCAAAAAGAAAGGGCAGCTGTAACAACATTAAACTAAAGCCAAGTTAAGTTCAAAATGTGGTCGATCCCCATTTTATATTTTCACCTTGGATACTGTTGTTTTTCACAAGCTGTGCACAGTCAATCAACACCTCCTTGGGAATGTCATCGATGGTTAGACCCTTGAAGAAAAACAAAACATCTAATTAATCATTAAATGATAAAGGGAACTTAACAGTAATGTAAATGAGAATGATCTATAGTAAAGTATCACCACTACAAGTATCATCATCATCATCTACATTTTATTTTCACTGTATATTTGGTCTTGTCACCTTCTGCATCCTCAGGTACACGTGCGCAGAAGACAGTTTATCCACATGAAACCTAGATCCAAAAACAATGACTGTTTAGCAACAGTCTAAGAAAAGACTAAATATACCCCTGGGTATAACATTTGAAAATACATAAAACACGTCACTTCCTTCCAAAAAACATAATGTAAATCTCTTACCAAATGTCCTCAGGCCATCCATACTTGATTAGGTCTTCATCTGTTTAAAGATAACAGGTTCACGTTACAGGAAGAACTAAAGCTATTGTATTATCACACAAAAGGTTACGCTTTGACATAAGAATACAATAGGAAGCTATATTTACTTTCGTATTTGTCCTTTCCCATATAGATTGTGTAGGCAGGGTTCACCACTAAAGAGAGTACAAAAAACGTTGTTATTATCATGCCGCAATTCATTTTGTAAACATAAGCTGCATTTAATAAATGGCATACCCAAATATTATTAAATTACAGCATTCCCTTTTATTCAAATTTCCCTGCAGTCTGACTAGTCACTGAAGCTCTTTTCCCTATGGCTAGTTAGCTGTCTTTGACATTACCTACCGGCACTTAGAAAATAAAACACCATCTTGAGTAAAAATGAGGCAAACTTTTTGACGACGACACGACGGTTTATATTAAGTATTAATACTTTTTATGTGGAAGCACTAATTTTGTGTATTCATAATAAAAAAATTGCAATAACTTCAGCCCATAGAGCTCCAACCCTGTCGGATCCACGGTGTGTGTTTCGCACGTCAACGTGACCCCGGAAGTTGTTTACAAACTCTGATGACAGACTTCCTCTGCACAGCTCTGAACGCGCGCGCTTCAAAACATTGAAGGCAAGTTGTGATTAGAAGTCAGGAGGCTGCAGGATACCTGCAGAGAACCACTATACTGTCTGGATATATGTGTCTTGCGCTCGACTATAAGGAGTTCTCATAATAGGTCAAATGCTTTTCCATTCACACCATACTAATCGATTATTTCGTTTTTGCGCGTCTTAATGCACTTTGAGTGATTGTGGCGCTAACTTAGGTAACAGTTGATTGACATGAAACGTTAACGCGCCAAGGATCTGGCAAGCCTTTTTGTATAAAACTTGTATTCAATGTATTAGTATATGTAGCGCCAATGCTTTTAGTTGGTGATGCTCTTTCGTTTGTACACTTCGTTGTGTGTGTTAGATGGTTTTGAGTCATCCCGCCAATTAGCCTAGGGACCTGGAGCTAGCTCACCAGTGGTGTTCGACTCCACACGTAGCATGAAGGTCACATTATGAACGCTATAGTATTCGTTAGAAAATATTAATATTTAGTCTGGATACTTACGAAGCTAGTTTAAAATGCAATGTCAGGCACGACGCTGAAGTTGGCATCCGATTCGAAGCATCCGATTCGGCTTGAAAACCACTTAGAATCTTCAAATCGGTCCTGATTGAAAACCACTACACCTATATTCTTCAAATCTGGACTACATTATCACAGTGAGGCTATACATTATGTAAAACATAGTTTCAGATTTTTGAAACCTTTACCCTATTTGTGAAAATGCAATGCGGTCTGGACCCCTAAATGAGCCTGTATTGCATTTTCACAAATAGGGTAAAGGTTTCACAAATCTGAAACTATGTTTTACATAATGTATAGCCTCACTGTGATCATTTAGTCCAGATTTGAAGAGTCTAGGTGTAGTGGTTTTCAATCAGGACCCGTTCTAATGCAGTCTGGACCCCTAAAAAGCATTACAATTAGCCTGTATTGCATTTTCACAAATAGAAAAAAGGTTTCACAAATCTGAAATTATGTTTTACATAATATATAGCCTCACTGTGATCATTTAGTCCAGATTTGAAGAGTCTAGGTGTAGTGGTTTTCAATCAGGACCCGTTCTAATGCAGTCTGGACCCCTAAAAAGCATTAAAATTAGCCTGTATTGCATTTTCACAAATAAAAAAAAGGTTTCACAAATCTGTAACTATGTTTTATATAATGTATAGCCTCACTGTGAAAATTTTGTCCAGATTTGAAGAGTCTAGGTGTAGTGGTTTTCAATCAGGACCGATTTAAAGTGGACCAGCTGCCGAATCGGATGCTGCGAATCGGATGCCAAATTCAGCGTCGTATGTCAGGCCTGTTATGTTATTTACTTCGTACTTTTGAATATGTGTCTTTTGCTTTCCCATTCATGCTTGATATCCGTAAGTTTATAATTGCTGTTTTTATTGTAGGTGTTTCGGTTGTGAGTAGACGTGGGGCTTGTTAAAATGATGCCTCAAACCACTAGGAAGCGGAAACACTCTTCCGTTGACCTGGCCAGGTGAGCCTTTCCAACCGGACTATGCCTTGTACTTGACCTTTTGAACTTACAATGCCTAACCTTAACCTTAATCATCCTTGATATTTTACTGAACTTAGCCATTCATAAGCTTGTGCGTAATTTTTTTTGACTGTTTAGCAATTCATCTGTATATTTCTATGTATATTTTCTATATATAACCAAAGTTCTCTAAAGCTTCAGTTGAGACCATGTCAATTCCCCTAACACCCTGAGCAGGGGAACCTAGAGAATTGACCGGCATTTTTACTCCCAATATTCTCATACTCGTATTTAAATGGACTTTCTTTCCTTAAGTCTGACGGCTAAGAGAGGAGAGGCGAGGCAGGCTTCCCCTGTGAAGCAGAGGTCGACCAGGCTCCGGCAGTCCCCCGTGAGGAAGAGTCAGCCCATCACACCAGGAAAGGAAAACAGCCCCTCCCCGCGGAAACCCATGCACTCTCCACCAGGTAGGCGGGTACATCATGGGCACAGGGTGCTGCACGGTAACCAACCTCTCTAGTTGCGGCCTGTACAGTGTTTCCCACAGAACAGGTAGCAATGTGTGGTCCGCCCCTGCCGGCGGGGGGGGGGGGGGACGACGACGACGACGACGACGACATGGTCGTGGACTTTGCTAGAATAGACCTGTGCACTGCTGCTGCTGCAATGAAATGATTGGCAATGATTGGTTGTGACTAATGTGATGCACATTAGTCACTTGAGCTTTGCTATCCGACAGTACAGCTGGTGTTACCAAAGTGGGTGCTACACACTGGTGGTGGTTAGTGAGGTTCCCCCTTCCCTGTTAAAGCGTCGTTGAGTGTCTAGGAAAGCGCTATATAAATTCAATCCATTATTATTATTTCTATGGAGTATCGGTGCCTTTTGATGGTTCAGACAGTTACTAACCTGACCTACTCCTCTACCTTCCTCAAGGCTCCCCAGCTAAATCTCCCCGGAAACGCGGCATGGTGGCTAGCTCCTTCTACGGCACGCAGAAGCCCCTCTACCTCACCCCCCTGGAGAGGAAGCTGGTGAAGGAGCTCAAGGGCGTCTCTGCTGCGCCCGCTCTTCCTCCGCCTCCTCCTCCTCCCAAGCAGCAGGTGGCCAAGAAGCCAAAGCCCAGCGTGGGCGCAAAGCAGAGGAAGAAGGGGACGGCGTCGGCCAGCGACGTCAAGAGGGCCATGAAGAGCTACATGGCCCCTCCCAAGAGGATCTCTCTGAAGAATCTGAGCAGCAGGTTTGAAACTCATTCTATATATCTGTCACACTCCCTAAATAAATATCTGTTTTTGTTTGTTTCAAAGTCCATTATTATATGCTTTCAAATAAGATGAGATGGTTGCGGTGTTGCATGTATCATGCTGATATGATATTACAGATGGTGTATCTTTTGGTATCTCGCGTTTCGATCTCGATTTATAGGGATCACGATTGAATTAAAAAATCATTGCTGATTCAGTAAATAGGGTTGCTAATTTCAGGATCTACTTCAGTCCGCTGTCGCTAAGAAAGGTGATGTAGCAAATTACGGCATGAAAGCAGAGTAAAGTGTTTGTGTATAAGATAATGTCGTTTTTCAGATTTTAAAAACTTCAGAGTATTGGAAAAATAAGAATTTTGAATGTCATGTGAATCGATTTTTATTTATTATTCACCGTTGTTTAATTTATTTTGATGTATTCTTTATTGGACAGTGCTGTTCTGGTGCCAACGTCGTCGGTCAAACCCACAGAGCCTAAGAATAGCATCAACATCATCTTCAGTAGTGTGAAGATCAAGCCCAAGCTCTTTGTGGGCGCCGCCTTCTTTAGCACGGGCAAGAGGCCCACCTCCATGTACAAGAAGGCCACCCCCAGGTCTAAGCCGGCCCCAGCCCAGAGCAAGGCCACCGTGGCCCCGCCAAAGACTGAGGCAAAGAGGCCCAAGCAGGACGCTGTGGCCCCCGACCAAACGCTCTCTCCTGAGCGCCCGTGGCAGAAAGTAGCTGAAGCGGTAAGAGAAGGCTCGTTAGTAGCTCCTAATGGGTAGTGGATCAATGGAACCCTTCATAAACGTATTACCGGGCCTGCCCTGAGTTCTCAAACTCTGAGCTGTCAGTGCTTGAGATGACGTAATGACATTGAAGATTCTTCTTTTCAAACTGAATCAGATCCGAATTCAGTGGACTGTTTACGAGCACAATTGTGCTGATAGTGAATTGAAACTGAAACTGTATCTTTGTATGCACTCATATACTGGATTAGTCTCTTACAAAATTGGCCAGAGGAACAATTTACTTATATAAATAAATACAGGGGGTAATTCAATGTGTGTGTGTGTGTGTGTGCGTCACTACATTCTTAAAAAAAAACACATATGTCTTGGGTCTGGTTTCCCATCAGCAGAGCTTCACACCGCCAGGCGAAAACGGAGCAGGCCATGGGGTCAGCAAGGAGGGAAACAGAGACAAGTACGACCCGCTGGACTGGGCCGACTCTGACCTGAGCCCACCGGGGTCCCCGGGGCTTCCAAGGTGCCTGCATGTCTCGAGCTGAATGTGCTCTCACATAATACACCTGTAGAGGATCAATGCATTGTCTAAGTAATATCTGTCTCTTTCTCAACCACCAGTTCACCTGATGTGCTTTCTCAGAAATACGGAATAACCAAGGAAATCAAGCTCATTTTGTGGAGGTCCCCGACAGCCAGTCCGGCGCCCACAGCCTCAAGCACCAACACACAGGTACAGGGTAGCCGCGGGGTCTTAAAAGTCAAAAAAATGTCTTAAATTTCATGTTCCTAAATTAAGGCCTTAAAAAGTCTTAAATTGCGTTACCCAAGTCTTAATTTTTTAAAGATGGTCTTAAATTTCCTACTAGGATATGTTTTCGTAGTCAACCGGACTGTAACACAAGGGGAAAATAGGGGGCGTTTTGCGTATCGGGGTTTTGCGTAACGTCAGAGAACGTCTCATTTATTGGAGTATGCGCGAACAATACTTTGGGTTTTCGCGCCGGCAATCTCAACAAACATAATCAGTCGAGAGGAGACGCCACATCATGGGGAAGCAGGGCTCTCAAGTCTCACGCATTCGGCGTGAGACACGCAATTCGACCCATGCACACGCTCACACGCCACACTTCGTATTTCTCACACAGAGAAATTACCAGGATAGCGCCCACCAACTTGCGCCACTAATTAACAGTGGAACAGGTAGGAATCAAATGGGTTCCCCTTACGAAGGGTGACCAGACGTGCTCTTTTGCCCAGACATGCCCTCTTTTTGAGACACTTATAAATGTTAATGTGTCCGGACGGAATTTCAAAATCGTCCGGGATTTTATTAAAGCCTCATACATGTTCACATTGAATTTGCGTTGCGTTCCTCTGGGTCGGTCACAAACTACTTAAGCTACGCCCTCCCCACCTCAGTTCTGTTCGCTTTGCATTGCTGGAAGTGAGTAGGGGGAGTGGTTAAGTAGAGCCTTCAGATTGGACGGTTTGACTTTAGAGTTACCGTCATGTTTTGTATTTTTTTTTTTGTTGCCATTATTGTTTTATAGGGACAAACATTAACAAATTTCTCCTACAGGGGATTGATAAAGTTCTATCTATTGAACAAAAAGAAACACTTGGTCATACTTTACACACTTTACCACAGCATTGGCCTACTGAATGCCACAGATATATTTTAAGCATTGGACTGAATGCCACATAAATATATAATTATGTTTTTGCACGTTTGCAACGTTTAAAAGTTCAGGGAAAAGTATAGCCTCTACTGGTGTTGCTTAGGCCAATATCCTTTTGAGGCAGTGTTGTTTCCGAACATTAGTGTTAAGGGCCAATAATGCTTACTATCATACATTAGTCACCATGTCTGTGGACGGGTTAGGGTTAGGGTTCGGGCTGGCTCCATACATTACGAAGGAGTTAGTAAAAGAGGTCAACGAGGCAAGTGGTGGATTCATTGAAATGGTTGAGGAAATTTGAATGCTGAGAAACTACAGCAATTTGAAAAGAGTTTGTTTGTTTATATTTTATATTGTGTGTTGAAAGTTTGATATTTAAACCAAAAATACAGCTACACTTTCACACCATCACTTTGTGTATAGTTTTTTTAATATTTTATTATCATTTCTGGGTACATGGTCTTAAGAGACATCAGGCCTCTAGACTTTGAGTTAGGCCCTCAGTTTGGCTCTTTGATTGGTGAGTTATCCTTTGGCACATTCATTAATGTATTGACATGAATGTTTCATATGTTCCAAAAAAACATGAATAACATATGCACGACCGCGTTTTACGACTGCTTAATGGGTGCGATGTAGGTCTTAATTTTCATTGAAGTGGTCTTAAAAAAGTCTAAAAAAAGTCTTACATTTGGGTTGATCAAACCTGGGGAAACCCTGAGGTAGATAAACTTGGATTTTTGGCCAGTTTAGTGGCTTCTATAATGCAGCCACTAACGACATCTAAACAATGCCAGGTAGGGTAAGTCTTACAATTCCTTAGAACGTATTTTTTCTATGTTCCTATGTTGAAGAAACATGTTGACTGGATGAGGTTTTGATGACACAGGTTTGATGACCGTTTTTCACTATCTGTTATTATTATTGCACCTCTTGCCCATAGTAATTGTTATATTTTCCTTTTTTAAATGAATGTCTTGAGGAGGATGATGACTGCTCAGCCCCCGTCTTTGACCACAGTGATGGGAACCCTTCTGCTGGTATCTGCAGCCCAGTCCCTGGTAAACTACGATTTGATTAAACCTTTTGTTTTGCTTTTTTGAAACCGCAGTGATGCCCTTGGATATTTCAGAGCTATGACCATGACTCTTTGGTGGTCTTATTGGGATTTCAAGGTTTCCGTCAACATTGCTGATATTGAAACTTTTCCCCATCAGAAACTTCAACCGTGTATCCCATCTTTGGCTCATCTGCAAAAAGGTCAGCGAATTAGGCTCCTCGTCGTATCTACCTCTTAAGGCGTAAACATTTTCCTGCAGATTGCTGCCATCATTTTTGTCCAAATCAGAATCCTCCCAACTGTTCTGTGGCTTTTTCCTCCGAAGAGACAATTGTTGGATTGATTGATGAGTCTAATTGTTACCATATCTTTCAGGTCACTGAAGCTGTTGGCTCTGAAGTCCCCCGCAGCACGCAGCGACACGGCTGGCACCGCGGTGGCGCTGCAGCCTGCCGCCTCCTCGCTGCCCAGGGAGCGTAGCGTGCGACGCAAGAGGCAGATGCAGGACGACGACGACCAGCTCATTATTGTATGTATTCCTTCATCAAGTGTTGACATACGTTTCATTTCAAAGGTTGGCTTGGTGAAGATCGGCACACTTGGATTTTGTGTTGGGTTTCGGATTTCATCGCACCAATACAGTTGCACCAGAGCACCTGAAAATAAACCAAAGCTAGAAAACATGTTTTTGTCGACACTGGCTGGTTGGATAATGGTTGTGCATTGATGAGGAGGGTGATGTGTTGCAGTCCACTTTCTCTTTCCAACAGGTTTCATTTGACGATTTTCCTATATTTATTTTCATCCCTGGCACATGTTTCATGTAAATACCGCAACCTGGAAAACACACAGCATTTTAGGGATCGAGTTTTAAAAAAACTTGCTGCACAAGCATACATTTACATAGCCGTGTGCGTGCCCAACGCTTAAATCCAAATGTTATCGCCATCCTTTAACGTTAATTCTCCTCCCCCCATTCCCACTCGCCCTTCAGTATTGCGAGTATCTCATGTCTCTTTTATCCCCCCCTCCCCCCAGGATGCGGGTCAGAAGGAGTTCGGGGCAGCCAGCTGCGAGTCCTGTGGGATGGTGTACAGTGCAGACAGCCCAGAGGACAAGTTCCAGCACAACCAGTTCCACCAGCGCTTCCTCGACAGCATCAAGTTTGTGGTGCGTTGCCCTTCCACCGCCATGAGGGGGCGCTAGGGCTGATTGTACCCAGTCACAAGTCTGGTACACCAGAAGCAACCTTAAATCTTCATGATGAGAATAATTACACTTCACAGTAAATTTAGTAGTTAAGCAGATGCTTTTCTTTGTAGCCACTTAAAGCCACAAATAATTGTAAGTGCTGCTGTTGGGCGGAGGAGCCATACCTAATTTTCCACCCTGGATTTAATGAAGTACATCTTATAGAGAGTGTTACGCTATTGCATTTATATTTTCTTCAGGGTTTCCATTTGCCCTCTGTGTAGACCATCTAACCCCCCAGCATGCGGTTGTCTGCTGCAGGGCTGGAAGAAGGAGCGGGTGGTGGCAGAGTTCTGGGATGGCAAGATCATCCTGGTGATGCCCGGTGACCCCAAGTACGCTCTCAAGAAGGTGTGTTCATTAAAAACAACATAGTGTCATTATTCATACATCCCCTGATTTAATAATGGGTTTTGTGTCATGTTTCAAGTGCAACTCATTGCAAATACCTTTTTTTTAATGAAGGACTCTTTTTAAATGGACTCTTTTGAAATTGGGTATCTTTTCCAAAGGAGGATAACGGAGCATCGATATCACAGATTTTAAGGCCAATACAGCGATAATGACTATACTGTATTGATGACTTCTGTCCCAGTGTTTCCTGCTTAATGTATTAATGAAGCCACTCTGGGTTTGTGACTTGAGTCCCTTCATGCCACCTTCTTACTGTGTGTGTGTGTGTGTGTGTGTGTGTGTGTGTGTCACCCCAGGCCGAGGAGGTGCGGCGCGTAGCGGACAACGAGCTGGGCTTCCAGCAGGTGGCCCTCAACTGTCCCACCAAGGCCAAGACCTACCTGTTCATCAACAACGAGCGCCTCGTGGTGGGCTGCCTCATCGCCCAGAACATACGACAGGTAGGACACGACAACACTGTACAATAGCAAGTGAAGGGGGAATAGATAATTTTTTATAGATATTATATATTACTTTTCACTGCGGTCATAGGTTCTGGAATAAGTCAGGCAAGGAACTAGGGATGAAAAGATTGGTCTACTGACGGAAGATTAATCAAATCTAATTTGGATAATTGATTAAAGGGGACATATTATACTACCAGGTGTGAGTGTGATTAGCCATTACAAGCCGTTTTGAAAATGTGCAGCTTCTGACATCACAGGTGGGCGTGTCCACCTAGATGTATGACGGATAGATAAGCAACGTTTGCTACAGTCCACTGGGTAGGCTGGTAGACTGATCTCTCCAGCACACATCTAGGTGGACACGCCCACCTGTGATGTCAGAAGCTGCACATTTTCAAAACGGCTTGTAATGGCTAATCACAGTCAAACCTGGTGGTATAATATGTCCCCTTTAATCGTTGAAGTAATTTATCAAGTACAAAGAAATAAACATTTGCTGCTTAATGTTGTGGTTCAATTCAAGTATTTGGTTAATGGTTCAGGAATAGCAATGCTTTTCCTGGCTGCTTGTCCAATAATAGCAAGCACATTTAAGAAACCATGTTGGACTCCGGTAAATTGTTATGGCATTTGCTATTATGTATGCCATTGTATAACCTGTGATCGTTACGATTATTGGACTATGTAAATAATGGTAAGTTGCAGCCCCAGTAACCATGCATTCCACTTTACTCCATCCACCTAGGCGTACCGCGTGCTGGCCGTGCCCCAGACCCCCAAAGACATGACCCGGGAGGACTTCATGGAGCACCACCGCGCCTGGTGTTGCTCCACCAGCCCAGAGAACGCCATGTGCGGGGTCAGCCGCATCTGGGTCTTCAGCCTGGCCCGCCGGAAGGGCATCGCCTCACGCCTGCTGGACACCGTCCGGTAATACCCTCCCTCCTCCATCTTGAGCAACTACATCCTAGTTACTCTGTTAAGGGGGAGTAAAGCGCTGCACTGTTTGTGATGTTTGGGTTTTTTGGAATAATGGTTTCTGAAAGGCTGTATTTTATGACTATGGACTGTAGCAACTGGTAGGTGTATCTATGCATCATACATCTAGGTGGACACTCCCACTTGTGGTGTCACCAAGCCACAGAAAATTTCACTCACTAATAGCGGACAGATTGCTGTTATATTTTGCTTGCGATTTTGAGTGGGTTGTCAATTTTGATAGTATTTGTAAAACTAGCACAAAAAATATACTGGTTAGGTTTGTTGCTAAAGCAGAATAGCTGTTCACGGTTTGACAGTAACATTCGTGTGTTGATGTATATAGCCATGATGGTTGGCAGACATTGCAAAATGAATATCATAGCGTAGTGTTCAATGAAATCCTTAATGGAAGCAATTTTTGCATACGCAACACATTTCCAAAAAGAATAGGGTTGCAACTTACGGCTTGCCAATAACCTGATGTCTTCCCCCTCTGGGGCTTTTTGTTTCTGTTTCAGGAGCACCTTCATATACGGCAGTCCTCTTACCAAGGACGAAATCGCCTTCTCTGACCCCACACCGGACGGGAAACAGTTTGCCACGCAGTACTGCGACACACCAACCTTCCTCGTCTACAACTTCCTCACTTGAGGAGTGTTGGGGATGCAGTGGAACGCTTGTGTTGACCTGCTCATGGGATGTTGGGGAGGGTGTTTGTTGACGTTTGAAGGACTTTGTTAAATTATGGATCTCGTTCTCCTGTTCCAAGTCAGATCTTTTATGGCAGTTGACAAATTATATGCCCTGCTGAGTAAATGGACTTAGATTTAACAATATTGTTTGTACTGTTAAAAGGTTAAGTTAAAAGAAAGTAGTTAAAAAATATATAATTAATCTGTACTGCCCTATTTTCTTACTGAAATGTACAGATGTTCTTTTTATTACTTATTCAAGAATCTTCATATTTCCTTCCTTACTATATTTCTCCTTGTGAATTATCATTTTTTTTTATTCTTTGAAAGTTTAAGTATTATTTTTGAGTGATTTTGTTCAATGTTACTTACACTTTGTTTGACCGTGTTTATGCACTTCTGAAAAAGTGAACGATTAGCATTTCAGAATGATTAGCAGTGTTTGACGGTAAACACGACTGTTAAACGTGTTTGAGTGTATAAATATAGGTTTAATAAATCCCATTGTTTATAACAATTTAGAATTGGGTGGAACCACAAAGTACCGGTTGTCTTTCAATGCACAAACGACAGTTAGTGGCAACATCTATTCAAAACTTAACAGGGGTGTTTAAATATCATGCGAGAGTATCCCGTTGCACCCTGTTTATCAAATAAGACTAGCAACACAAGTTATGTTCTTATCTGTGCATACTGCATACCATTTCATGGTAGCCAGAAACTCATGAAAGCAGAGTCCAGATTCCAATGGTACAGGCCATCATAACCACCACTAACATTTGTGTTTCCTTTCAGGTCGTTTCCAGAGAGCTTATGATCATTACATGGTTAAGAGGCATTACATGCACTGAACTTTCTATAGAGGGGGTCAACCATGCATATATTCCATTTACGATTTATTGTTCTGTTAGTAATATTTGAATAGTTCGCTGTTCTGTTGACCTTTGCTATACAATGTTCTGCATCTTTGCAAACCTATTAGCAAGTAGACAAACACAGTTTTGCTTCAGATTTTTCTTTTAAATTAAAATTCACCTTATTACAGTGCATACGTCTTACTGTGAGATCTCGGTGAAAGATAATTGGAAAAAGTATGTAGGAACATGTAGAAAAACATGCACAGAAAGGGGACAGTATAATGGACAGACACTTATAACAGTCAATGAAAACAACATATTGCAATCATTTTTCGCCACCTCTGATAAAGCTTGCATTTCGACTCTTTCCCCTGACTCATGGGTTTTGAACATAGTGTTGCCAGGTGAGAAAGAATCTAGAGGGAAATGTAAATAAACAAGGAAAATCTGATGGTGACTACCAGCCTAAGATAAACCAAAAGACCCCAACCCATCTGTCCTAGCATCATCCATCCAGGTCGAGGGACTCGCTGTTGATCTCGAGGGCCTGGACGATCTGGGCGGCTGACGGGCGGTGCGTGGGGTCCTGCTCCGTGCACAGGCAGAAGAGCTCCACCATGCGGCGGTAGGCGGTCCCCAGGACGTCCACGTCCAGCCCCGGCCGCGTGCCCAGCCGCTCGTAGTAGGAGTCCACGTCGAAGCTTTCCTCCTCAGACTCGCCTGGGGGCGGAGAGAGGGCACAGAGGAGGCAGGCAATGACTAGGACATACAGTCAGATCCATAGATATTGGGAATTCTTTCCCTGGTGAAGAAAACACCCTTCTCAACAGTTGGCCAGATCAAGAACACTCCCCAGGAGGTAGGTGTCTGTGTGTCAGAGTCAACTATCAAGAGAAGACTTCACCAGAGTGAATAAAGAGGGTTCACTACAAGATGTAAACCATTGGTGAGCCTCAAAACAGGAAGGCCAGATTAGAGTTTGCCAAACAACATCTAAAAAAGCCTTCACAGTTCTGGAACAACATCCTATGGACAGATGAGACAAAGATCAACTTGTACCAGAGTGATGGGAAGAGAAGAGTGGAGAAGGAAAGGAACTGCTCATGATCCAAAGTATACCACCTCATCAGTGAAGCATGGTGGTGGCAGTGTCATGGCGTGGGCATGTATGGCTGCCAATGGAACTGGTTCCCTTGCATTTATTGATGATGTGACTGCTGACAAAAGCAGCAGGATGAATTCTGAAGTGTTTCGGGCAATATTATCTGCTCATATTCAGCCAAATGTTTCAGAACTCATTGGACGGCACTTCACAGTGCAGATGGACAATGACCCGAAGCATACTGCGAAAGCAACCAAGGCAAAAAAGTGAAATGTTATGCAATGGCCAAGTCAATCACCTGACCTGAATCCAATTGAGCATGCATTTCACTGGCTGAAGACCAAACTGAAGGGAAAATGCCCCAAGAACAAGCAGGAACTGAAGACAGTTGCAGTAGAGGCCTGGCAGAGCATCACCAGGGATGAAACTCAGCATCTGGGTGATGTCTATGCGTTCCAGACTTCAGGCTGTAATTGACTGCAAAGGATTTGCAACCAAGTATTAAAAAGTGAAAGTTTGATTTATGATTGTTAATTTGTCCCATTACTTTTGGTCCCTTAAAAAGTGGTAGGCACATATACAAACTGTTGTTATTCCTACACCGTTCACCTGAATTGGATGTTAATATCCTCAAATTAAAGCTGAAAGTCTGCAGTTAAAGCACATCTTGTTCGTTTCATTTCAAATCCATTGTGGTGGTGTATAGAGCCAAAAAGATTAGAATTGTGTCGATGTCCCAATACTTATGGACCTGACTGTATATACACATGTACAAACCGGGGGTTAAATTGGTTTCTGGGGAAAAAACAGCAAGCCATAAATATGATGACCACCACAATTGTGGGCATTATTTACAACAATTCTGAAATAATAAGTGAACTCTCATTCTGCAGGATACGAAAAGAATTTCAAATATAAAGCTTGGAACAACATACGTCTCATTCCCATAGAGAAAACTCTCCCAGGGTGGTCTCCAGTCTATGATAGTATGACGCGGCCCGATGAGACCGCAGTCCCGATACAAACATTCACTTCTCTCCTCTTAAACATCACTGCCCAAGACCATTTCGGCTGATATCCCATGGTGCTATTGGTGCTCTCACCGTCGTCCCCTGTATCCTCCTCCTCCTCATCATCCACATCTACATCCAGCATGTCCACGTGGGGCATGGCCAGGGTCATCATCTCCCACAGGGTCAGGCCGTAGGCAAAGATGTCTGCCTTGTCTGTGATCTCCCCTTCTTCCTCCATGGCCTCCTTCGGGTTCCAGGGCTCTGTGCCGATGTACTGTGCCTTTGGGTCAGCCACTGGAGGGGGGAGGGAGGGAGAGAGAGAGAGAGAGAGAGAGAGAGAGAGACAAGGAGATGCATGCTTAGCCTAGCATTTACGCCGTTGGTGATGTATTGACACAAATAGGCCAAGATCTGGTCCCCATTTATTCCATGTATGAATCAAGCGGAGGATGAATGCAATTAGATTGAGGTATCTACAAAGAGAAAAATCACAACTGTTGCCATCATGTGCGCATTACAGAGCAGCTCAACTAAATGAGTAAAACACAAGCTTGCAATCAAAACAAAGGCAGCCATTGTAAACCCTTGAATACGCTTTAATGTCTAGGCCAAGTCCTGTCTTCCAACAGTCCATCATTCATACAGAAACAAAAACACATACAGACAAACTAGAGGCACTATAAACACAACATAAGCCCGTCCATATGACGAGTAGACCCCATTTGCGTAGATCTGTTCAAAGATACTATGGCCACTGGGTCGTCCTGTGTCTTCAGTCCCTATTTTAATCCAATTCGCAAACTGAAAAGCCTAATTGATGCCACCTGAATACTCCAACAAGCCAAGTATGGAAGAGTCTCGTAGGATACATCTTACAAGCCTACTTAATATCCTTTTTTCAGAGAACCACCAGTACCAGCATTGATTTGTCCTATAGGCCTGCAGTTCCTTATTCCTTTCAACACAAGCAGGAATGAAGGACAATTCATATGAATAGCACACCACACAATAAAACCATTGTACATGGCAACGTAATAAACTCCAATTTGATTCCCTAATGAAAATTCATTCATATTGTGAATTATACCTAATGATACAAATAACTACGAATAACGGGCACAAGCGTCTATATTAAGACAAATTATTGATATTTAACCGAAACCTTTACTGTTGAGCAAGAGTGCTTGGTGCCCGCATCAAGCAGTAAGCAATACGGCCCATTAGGATCTGCTGTTGTTGACCACCACAGTGCCGCCTCACAGTGCCTCTCCGTGCTCTCCATCAAAGCCCTCGCTACCTTTCATGGTCTCGTCCAGCCGGAGTGACACGCCCACATCGCAGATCTTAATCGTCTCAAAGTCGCCCCGGATCACCACGTTGCAGGACTTCATGTCCCCGTGGAGCATCTTCTTCTCATTGTGGAGGTACTGTCAGACAGAATGGTACATCATAGACACACAAGCTAAGCAAATACACAGCTACTTCTACTAAAATTGGTGTAAAAAAAAAAATGACATCGTATGACATTCACATGAATGTGCATGAGATGTTTTCTGAATAGTCTTCAGGCTCTTCTCAAAATAACCACTACCATTTTCCCAACTACATTAATACAACTTACCAATAGTATTTTTGTTAATTATATATTTGTACCTCTTTTAGAACAAAACTTCTTTACACAAAGATATTGAATAGGAGCAACAATCAGCATATGGAAGTCACAATGAGTCATTCATGAAAGTGACATTCAGGGCTTTACCTGCAGGCCTCGAGCCAGGTGCAGTGCCACCTGCTCTATGGTGGCAGCAGGGAAGGCCTGCAGGCCCTCCGCCTTCCTCTTCTCAATCAGGTCGTTGAGTGACTGCTCGCCTCCGTACTCCATGGCCAGGCAATTGGTCCCGTCCTTGGCTGTGGTGAAAGCACGGAAGCCTGAAAGGGAACAAACAACCAAAGGATATCAGTCATCGATAACATCACCGTTAATCATATGAATTTTGAATGATCAACTATCATGGGTGTTGTTGCTCTGGTCTAAAGACATCATCATGTCCTACTTCTAGACATCTTTGGACATTCATGTACATTGGACAATAATGCTGCATTGCTAATTGCTGCATTGGACAAGAATGTACAATGGACAATAATGTACATATGCTACATTTAACAATGCAACATATGCTGTCGATATGTCTACCTGAACTGTGTCTCTGTGATGTTCGGGTACTATTTTTATTTTTAATTTTCTCATTTATAATTCCTTTTAACCTTATTGTCCTGTAATTACTGCTGCTGTGATCCCCTTATTATTTACTGCTGCTGTAACATCTGTATTTCCTATCTGGAATATATAAAGTAAAATGAACCGAGTATTTTTCTTCCATTGTCCACAATGTAGACTGACATTAGTTTCATACCAAGATCTAGATTGCGTTGTTCTTAGAGTTCGTGTCTGTATGGCCTTACCAACTATGTTTGGATGATGGATGCCTTTCAGGATCTTTGCCTCCTCGTTAAGTCGATCCTGGTAAACATTCAACTGCTTGCCAGCGCATTTGGTGTTTATTTTCTTCACTGCCCACGGTGAAGCATTCAACTTGCCTAACGTTACCCTAAAACAATGACATAATAGGTTCAGAGTACAGATGTGGGAGAGAGGTGGACAATTTACAGCACAGTACTTTTATGTTAGACAACCTATCACTACCATCTAAAATACATCTTTAATGGAGCACTTTGGATAGAGGGACACATTTGCACAAAGGTGATACACAACAGGAATCCAAGTAGACTCTGATAGCAAAGAGTCTGATGGTGTCTGCAACAGGGCTGATCTTTTGAAGATGAGCAGTGCATGGTGTGTGTGGAACAGTGTGGCGGATGAAGGGACGTTTGAGGAGAGAACATCTAGTACCTGTTCATGAGGTAGACGTTGACGCCAGTCCCGACGCCAAGCTTCTTCATGAACGGCGAGGTGGGGATGGAGATCGGGCTGCCGGACACAGAGCTTTTGGTCCGGACACGTATCGGGGTCTTAAACGAAGGATCATCTCTATTTTGGGAAGGCCGCTCCATTCTGTGAGTTGAAAAAAAAAGTATATTTGAGCAAACGTTGGGATTTGAGAGAGCTGGCAGTTAAATTTAGCAAAGCGATGCTGTAGCGTCTATGCTAGCGGATTCATAACTGTATTTGAATGCGAGTTTAGCTGGTGTGTGTGTGTGAAATGTTATTATAACGCTGTTGCATCAGTTAACAGACAAATTTATAAAGTCCATTTACCTCTGTTATTGTGTTGGTGCCTGTGAACGACACGAGTTCTTGCAGTGAAATTCGCGCCGAACATTCAAAAGCTATTTTGAAAGTTTTACGTCGGATACTGGATGTACGGATGCCGCAAATGAACAAACTGGACGGCAGAGTCGAAGAGAAAACTAGCAAAGTGTTGCCAGCAGAGGTCAGCCGAGAGTTGAATGAAACCAACTGGTCGCATTCATTTATATATTTTTTTGTTTTTTTTCGTATGTTTGCTCTTACGTTTATGAATGCTTGTGTGTATATAAATAAATGTGTTTTATTTCTTTATTTCATCACGTTTTGGCCCCTCTCTATTAGGGCCGAGTAAATTAAGTCCTCTTTTTTGTTGTAATTTTGGGGTACCAAAAAAAACAAAACTTGCCAAACATGTAGTGACATAATCCAAGTGGACCACACAAGAACGTGCTGTCATTTTGTATCAACCAGACAAGCCAAAAGGCAGTGAATTAAAATAGGCCCATAGGTGTGGTAAAGTCGGTCTGTTCTCTACACTTCACCTTGCTTAACCTGGCCTCACCTTGCCTCTGGCCAGGTTAAGACTGTCCAAGGACACCTAATGCGATGGCTTTATGATAATCTGACCGTTCCATCCCTTTTCCAGACATATGCAACAGGAGTAGCCCATGAACTTGAGCTAGATACAATGGCTGCATCCAACCAACCAATTGGGTGGAATCAGCAACACACATAAATACATTGAAATATGAAGCGCACACACACACACACACACACACACACACACACACACACACACACACACACACACACACACACACACACACACACACACACACACACACACACAGTGGGCCATTTGACATATAAGAAGCAGATTCAGTACCGTATTTCTATATGTTGTGTTCTTTTTTAGAGGAGATTTACTACAAATAAACACTTACCTCTGTGTATTTACTGCTACAATGCCATACCACGAGATTTACCACATGACATGTGTTCATCAGATGGGCATTTGCCCTCCAGCCTACAGTAAATGCAAAAAAGAGTCTCTGTATGGCGGTACAAGCATTTCATCATTAGCAGGAGTCTGCAGCGGAGAATGCGGTTTGGTTGATAAACGGCCGTGGAGGGGGAGACTCTAGTGTCCGTGTCTCACACACCCTCTCTCTCTCGTTCCCCCTGTCATTCATCGCACGCTCCCTCCAAGGGAAAATGAGATCATGGTTGGGTGGGTGGGTGGTTTCTGCCACCACATGTTGTGGGAGAGCTTAATAGAACAAGGCTGGGTGGGTAACACTCCCCTCAAGACCGCTAATAAAACAACACAAGAAAGAAGGGAAAAGGACCCCGGGTGAGGAAGATGCATGGGCTGCTTGAGCCGCAGCCTGTTGTCATGTCAGGTCAAACAGAGAGCAAGGAGGGGTTTCACATGTTGTTCCAATGATAACGTTTCTTGCAGACGTGTGTGAGTGAAGATATGATATTGCATTGGCAACAACATGGGCAAGGACAACAAGGTCAAAGACAATAAGTTCAAAGACAACAAGGCCAATGACAACAAGGTCAAAGACTTGATCCACAGTCAACCCCCTCCCTACCAGATTCTTCTCCTCTAGCTCCCTGGGAGAGCCTAAATTACTCCTCAATCTGTGTTCCCAAGGGATCTAACCCCTATTGGGTATGTTGTGGATTAATATCCCCCCGGGGGTTTTGCTACAACTCCAGTGAGAGGTGTCGAAAGGTCAACTACAGTCAACCTTAACAGATACTCTTACCTTTTGTGGTCGTACCAATTCATGGTGTAGCAGATCATAGCCTTCCGTACACAAAAAAACAAGCAATCACCCTAACCTATTTATCAGCCTATATATACATCTTATGTTATCTATATTATTGTTCTGAACTATAAACACACCAAAAAAGTATTTATGGATTTATACCGCTTGAGTGGTGTTCAATGGAATAAATGGATCAACTATGACTATCAACAGTAACATTTTAACATTTTGAGGCCTATACAAACTATTACAAATCTGCCCAGCATCCCACCGTCTGTTTTGTTGACATAACCCCATGTCTATTCATTTTACAGTACATCATGGATTACATAATGAATAACAAATGAATAATAAGTACTATAGTAGTGTTGACCAAGGTCACCCTGGTTTTATATCCTTTTCGGACGTCACCTGTGTTTTTCATCAGTGTCATCATGTCACATTACCTAAACCTCAAACAAAACATTCTGTATGTTCTCCACAGCATGTGGAAACATTCATAGCAGTTAATCGCTGCCCAGTGCCGTCACACACACACACACACACACACACACACACACACACACACACACACACACACACACACACACAGACACACACACAGACACACACGCACACCCAAAAACAGACGCACAAGTCTTTGTTGACTCCCTGTCTTTCGGGTCACCTGCTTTGGCTGACGTCTTAGATAATGTGTGGAGTTAATTTCCATTTGTTGAAATAAGCATGCCCACCTGTTTAAACAAATCTAAAGTTTTATTATTTCAACAGTGAATATTACAGCATCTATATGGTACAAATCAGATATCAAAATATAAGCATTTTGTGTATTATTTTTTTGGAGATAAACGTCAATGCTTTATCAATGAACCTAATAGTGTAACACTGAATGATTTACTCTTCTTTTTGTTTGCATGCTGTACATATCTATCAATAGATATTGCATATCTATTTCAACTCTTATGACCAGCACAATGCAAACATGAAAACATGAAAACATATATATAAATCAGTATAGAATACTCTTGGACACATTCGTCCCAAGGGTGTAGTAGTACATGTCAACGTAATCCAAATGACATACAAATCAAGGACCCATTATCCAATCGTAAAAAAACCCAAGGGCACTCAAATATTGGTCAAAGGAAGTACACATTGGAACAGTTAGGAACACTGTGATTTAGTTTGGCGATCAGCAATGTGTGGTATTTTCCATTTCAAAGGCCTTTTATGCATCTCATCTTCAAAGCCCCTGTCCAAGCGTCTTCGGTAATTTGATACATCGGGGGTCAAAGCGAGGATCAGAGGTCAGACAAATCAGTAAATCCCATCAAAGCATTATTTTTATGTGTGGATACATTATTCGCTATGAAAGTCTTCCTTCAAACACATGCATCTTTGTGAATGGAAATTAACTTGGGAATTAAGAAGTGCGTACTACAGATTACATTGTTACCATTACTTCTGTGAAAAACTTCCCAATCTCTTCCCATTCCCTCAAATGAGCCAATAGACTTGTATAATATCTTTAAAAACATTGAAAAAAGGCAGAAGACACATAAGCAGTTCACAACGCTGTCTTTGAAACAATGTGGACCGACAGTAATGATAAACAATGGACGATGGCCACAGTACTTCCCCAGCCATGTCATAGGATGTGCATTCAGTATCTATTATAAAACGACCGATACATCTACTGTCCTTGTGCTACCTGGAACTGCGACTGACACTTATTATGGGCGTAAACTACATACACCTTAGTAACCCTTAGTAAAAATCTATTTTCACCCTAAGAGGAATTGATGGATGGGAGGTTGGAAAATATACAGGCAGAGCGGGACGGTGTCTTTGGCTGTCAGTGCCGATAAACATGGAGGGTTTCCCAGCTGTTGCTCCACAGTCAAAGCCTTCTTATCTTAAGAAGAGGACAGAGGTCAGAGGTCACATATCAGACCCCTTATTTCCCCCTTTGTTTGTGTCATCTGGTTCCCAAAAACACAATCCGTAAAAAAGTGGGGAAACTGTAAGCACGCATTACACTGTGTCAAATGAGTGAATTCAGCAATGAACATGACCGTTTGTTTTTGTCTGTTGAAAAAGGCACTCAGACTGTGTCACAGCTGCCAGTGGACTGTACACTTTGCTGCTAGCTTGTTCTACTTGTATCTACTCCAGGTACTAGCATTTTAGTAGGTATTTAAAATGGAAAAAAGGCACACACTTGGCAAATCCATGAGTTTTCTGTTTTCAAACAGGATATTTTTAGTTTTTTGCTGATTTTAAAGGCTTCTACAACTGATGGTCAACTGTCATCCCAATGTTAAACTTTTCAGTCGAGCTTTACACATGCAATTCCTTCTTAATGTGTCAATAGTACAATCATTGGTAAACGTATGTCTTCATCAAACAACCAATGTCTGTATCCAATGTACAGTACATGGATAGTATTTTGGTACTACGCAATGCACTGCCTTTGTTTTGGCAGCTATGGAGCACATTAATGTATTGCAGAACTGTCTTTGCAACTGGAAAGAAGGGTCTATGAACACTGCATATCACCCATCAGGAGTCCAACATGTATCACTGGCCTTTTAGACTATGTTGATCTTAACATTTCCCTTTGAAGCCTTTAAAGACGAGAGAAACAGGAAGACGTTAGTGTCATCTCTTGAGTTCTGGAAACTTGGTTGTTCTTGGCTGGAAGACCATGTCTATGAAAGCAGCACTGTGCAAAAAGGAAAAGGCTGCAAGCTTTCTTGGATGGCCAGGGGACATAAAAGCGAAGGCTTGCTGTGAGAGATAAAATTCGGCCAAATGATTGTCTGCTCTGTTTCCATTTTCTGTCAGGAGTGGGTTGGGGGGGGGGGGGGATGCGCAACGTTCATTCAGATCAACTACTGGGCTGTAGAAACAGACAGAGAGGACACTGACAGACCCACAGTAGTAAATCGTACGAGGCAGCGGTCCATGTGTCCATCTGGTCATAATCAACCTTCCTCTTCTCGGAGTATAAAAGGATGCGACACCCCTTCTACAAAACAATGTCTGTTTCCATGTGCCAGATCTACTTTGTCACAGGGTTTATTGAAGTTCATTTGAAAGGAAAAAAATGTGTTACGCTTTGGCTGAGCCTGCGTAGGTAAGGTGAGAGTTCAAAAATAGTTCAAAAGCCATTCATAACATAGCCTAATAATGCTGGTGAAATTAGTTGCAGACAAAACGACAGCCTGTTCTATCAAGGCATTTTCTTTTGAGTTTCTATCTATGTAGGTGTTTCAACATTGTTGACGGAAGGACCACGTAATGGTCCTTAGACAACTTGAGAAGCCCAGATTCCAGCAACACCTCCACAAATACTGGACACAAAGGATAGAGTTTGCGCTTTTGGTGTGTCGCATAAGGCAGCTTCAAAGTGGTACACGTTTGCAGCCAATATACTGAGTCAAAACTTGTGACAGTGAGTACTTCATCAAGTTGAATAACACTTGAATGGTAAAGGTTAATGCTGCTGCTAGCAAGTTAGTGTGTAAAAATGTCTGTAAAGCTATAGTGCAGCCAACAAGCTAGCTTAGAGAGCTAGGTGGCTCGTAGGAAGCTTGCAGGCGTTTGAGGAGGTGCTTTGTGAGTCGCTAGGAGGATGCTAAGTGTCGCATGTCACACCGGCGTCCTCGACGTGTCCACAGTTGGTTTTCCCCCAGCCTGGAAACTTGCACTGGTGAATGCTGAGCTCTGTACCAAAGCAGGCGACGTCGTCCATCCAGATCAGACCAGTACCTGCAGGTAGAAGAACCAGAAAAGATCTGTGGTTTAATGCAACTGGAAGTTATTTGCATGATAGGTTGTTCAAGGTATTCTAGGTTTCCTTTGAATATTGAATATCTACGGATCAGCGTTTAAAATGAAAGGAGTGGAGTGAGTAAAGTCCTTTTTTCCTCCGTCCTCTCTTCTGATCCCTCTGTTTTTGGGTGCACAACACTCCCTTGCTACATCATCTTATAGACCAAAGTTCAGGCAACCCCTCTTCAGATATATGTATTTTTATTATTCCAAGAATTCTGCCTAAATTTCTTCCATAATATTTTCGCTACTTTGTTTCCAAATCCAATTGGAAATGTCTTGGATTTATCAAGACCAAAGAACAACTGAATATTAAATTACCAATGGGCTAGGGCCAGTTGTTAATCATGCACGCTTTTCTACAGCGAAAGTGGATCTTTACTACGTATCCGTGAGAAAAGAGGGATCCATACACAATTGGAGGAAAATGGATTTGGAGGTTTTGCATTTGTGCCTTACAGGAACAGCCACTTGGAACACAATAGAGAGATGCGGGAAGGGTTAACATTATACCTTCAATACATTTTTCTTTCATTGGTAGACATTACATGGCCATCCGTCCAAAGGTTGATGGATCATGGATCTCAGTAGGGCACTCACTTGCAAATCTTCATTTTAGTTTTAAGGTCCCTAAATCTGAGGAACCCTGCGGTGCCTCACTTGGATACAGTTCGGATACAGTAACCTGCACACGCAAGTAATGACACACTAATACCAGCGACAGATGATATTTTTCTCAATAGACATTGATTAATTGCGCCACTTAAAAAAACGAAACGTGAACCACGTCCTGTCATTAAACCGATTGACTTGTGTGTGTTTGTGCCCTGACTTGGATAACCATTATCATTATCCACCATTATCATCATCATCATGACGAACTGTGAGTGGAAACACAAAGGTTCCAACTGAAGTTATGGCTCCATGGTTCCTACAGCTTTATAGCTCTAACTGAGAGGCCTGGATAACTGTGGCCTTCTTCTGGCAATGAACAGTTCCAGGCACTGAAACTTGTGTGCACACAGCGCATACGTGATTGCGACGATTCGAACCAGCAACCCTAGGATTGGAAGGCGAACACTCTTACGGCTATAGCCATTCAGTTCGGTAGTTATGACCTCTTCATGCATTGGGAGTGAGGTCAACCCTGGAGGACTTTTCTCCCTCCGTTACACTAGCAAGCTAGAGTTAAATTGTGTGTGTGTGTGTGTGTGTGTGTTTGTGTGTTCCCGGTGCTGCCTGTTTCAGCCGGGATACGTTCCACTACATTAAAATACTCCTACAGAGCTTCCAAGATTCCAAGACGGACTCCAACAAACGTAACGTGTCAAAACACTGTGTAGTCACTCTGAAAATAGTGCCTGAAAGGCAGAAGAATGCTCACAGGAACGGCCTATGCTGTGTGGAAGGAGGAAGGTGCGAAGCATGTGTGTGTGAGAGTAAGTGTGTGTATTAGGTATGTTGGGCACTGGGACCGCAGTAGCCAAGACGGGTGTAGCTGTGCATAAAGCCCAGCTGTTCTGGTCTGCACGTGGCCAGGGTTTGTTTTGGACACACACACACATACACGCACACACACACGCACATACACACACACACATGCACACAGGCACAGAGACACACAGGTACACACGCACACACACAGGCACAGAGGCACACACAGGGGGACACACACACACACACACACACACACGCACAGACACACACACACAGGCACACACAGACCTTTACACTGTTTTCTCTGGGGTACAGCGGCTGATGGATGTACAGGCTGGGGCTCCGTCAGCCTTTCACCAAATTCATTATTCTTTACGGTTTGTTTATGTCAATACGTTCCACGGCAGTGATCTCGTGAGTTCTCGACATACAGAGAGAAACAATAAAACCGAAGGGTACTTGAGGAGTAAAGGAGAGTGGTTTTATTAGGACCTAATGGCCTTTAAATTAACTTCCCGGTAAAACTGGGACGACGCGCCAGGCTTGCGGTGGAGAGCGCGTTGGTTGCTTTGTTACTCTGCTTCATTGCTCTCCGTGGACTGTCACGCCTGGTTCTGATCACAGGAGGTTGGGCCAACGCCCTGCATGCCTTCCTGTCGCTTGATGGCTTTGAGTTGGATACGGAAACAAACGATGCCTCTGTGTAATATAGGAGCTAATAGGAGGTGAAATACGCTGAGCCCATGGAACGCAAGACAATGGTACAAACATGGTATCATTTATTTGACCTTTATTTAACCAGGAGAGTAAACAACATAAACAACTCCTCCTGTCAACTCCTTGTTGACAAACCTGAACCGCGTGAAGAGTGAGTGCTGGGAGGCTTCGGAAAGACTATACGGAGAAGCTTTTTGAAGTATCAAGATTGAGAGCCAAGTTTCAGTGTTGTAACGGACGTGTGCGACTCCTTCCAATATTTATTATAAAATATATGTATATCGGAATTGCTGTGTAGCGAACGGCTCTCGGCTTCTGATAGTGAATATTTTCATCGCACTCATGTTCCTCTGGCAAACTTTTCTTCGCTTCAGTATCACATTTTTCCAGACATGCTTTAATGACTTGGCCTCCACGGCGGGCACCGAATGACATCATGGTGAGCCGAGGACGGCGGGAGAGCGTGAGAAGGAGGGAGAGGAAGAAAGAGACAGACAGGGCTACGATCTCAGAGACTACAACTTGACGACACTTTAGCTTGCCAAACTTCCCCATTAAAAGTATATATTAACCTCAGTAGAATTGTGAAAAATACCCACTGAAGAAAATTGCATAAAATTGTCACTAAAACAACGCGTAGAAATCGAGGCCCTGTTTTTCACCGTGGATGTGCACGGTATATACGTTATACAACATCACAATAATTAGATTAAGATTTCACACAACACGTGTATGAAAAACAATTGTTTATTATAGTTTTTTGCTCCAAACGCTTAATCACGCTAGGTGAGTTGTGTGTCGACTAAACCATTTGAACAGAAGTGCATTAGAATCTATTGATAACATTAAGTCACAGTGGAACGATGTGGATTTCCCTCTGCGCCGCTTACTACATGTGTTCCTGGTCAAATAAATGCCATTCATATTTCAAACACTGCATTCATCATGATGGAGCTACTAATGCTGCCGCACACATATGTAAATAGTGGCTCCGTTTGGCAAAACAGAACTGGGACATTGAGACGGTGCTGCAACATGTACAAATTTGGAGCAATTCTTCTCTCTAGAACCCCCCCCCTCAAATGAGTTGATTTTGTGTTTTTTTTGGAGTTTTGCCTCAAACTCGATGCAATTCATCTCAACCTACTAACTAGTGTTTGGTGTTGTTGACTAATCAGTCCGGTCGGCCCCGGGCTCCCTACCCTGTCCGAAGCGTCCGGTCTTGTGCACGTCGGTGGAGCTGCGGTACCCCAGCATCCTGCAGACCACGTCCCCGTCCTTTTGGTCCCAGGAGTCGTCGCACACCGTCCCCCAGCGCCGCTCGTGGAACACCTCCACGCGGCCCTCGTGGGGCCCCGAGCCGTTCACCAGCCTCACCAGAGGTTCCTCCACTGGGGGGGACAAACACACACACAAAGATGAACAGTTGCACAAAGTTTGTCACAGTGACAGCTTTTTATTTGCGTGATTATGTGCCCATATTTCGGATAATACTCTAATCCATGTGTGATTTGAAAACACGTTTTCGCATGCGCACAGGCTTTTATCAGGAACAAATATTTAGTATCAGATACTTGACAATAAAAACAAGGACATTTATTTTCCTTGACTCTCATGACTGAACTCTTTTACAAGCGCTCAGATGTTAACTGAAGCCCAAATGACATAATCACAAGCTGCGATGGAAAAACATTTCCATAAACAACTGAAAATGCCTTTGATTTTGTTAGAGAAACAAGTTAACTATGAAAAACCCAGCTGAATCCTGTCCTGTTCTTTACTATTGGGTACCTCTCGATCAAATGTGTAGTGTTCCTGTATCTGCAGACCTAAACCAGTTGGTTGTGCGGATAGATTGTGTGCATACTGTGTATTCTGCTGCACACTGTGTGAAGGTGTGAATGAGATTCTAACGTCTTGGTGGACAGAGTGATGCCTGTGTTTAGAAATTGTAACACACACGATCAATGTTTAAAAACAACACACGGCTTATCGCCTTTTTCTAAATTGAATGGAAGAACTTCGGGCGCACATTTATGACATTTAACATATTGACACATTGAAAAGGAACACACACGGTCACTGTATGTGCGGGTGGGCAGGTATGTGTTATAGATACATACAATGAAAGAAATCAATACCGGCAGAAAATGTTCACACATTGTGAAGGATCATTCTCAGTGCAGCAGCTGCATCACAGCCGCCTGTTGACATGTCTCCATGTGGTAACCAACATACATAATCTGTGTGTGTGTGAGTCTGTGCGCATATCTGCGTGTGTGTGTGTTTTTTGCTGGTATGTTTGTGCGTGTATGTGTTTGCATGTGTGTGCATGTGTGTGATTGCGTGCATGTGTGTGTGTGTTTGAATGTGTCTTGCACTATCTGGCTCATTCCCCATCCTGTCTTTACACACACATGTACACACTGGCTGAGTGCTGATCTCTGGGACAGTGCTCTCTGTGCTGTGGGGCCTGAGTAGCGGCGGCGGGGCCGGGATGATGAAATACTGGAGAAGCAGGGCCAAGCCCACACTATCTAGACAGGATGTGGGCCTCATCAGACCATCATGCATGCACACGCGTCTGATTCTCACTAGACCGTCGTCATTCATTACATAGCATGGAATGATATGTTATTGTTTTCATAACATGACACACTTGTCAGTGCGTATCAGAGTGATGTTTGCCATTTTCTCTTATACTTAATCCTATTTCTCTCTTTTATTTTAAATAATAGAGTTCATGAAGGAAGGATAGGAGGATGAGGGTAAGAACAAGTAAAACAAACAAATAGATGGACAATGACAGAATACTGATAGAGATCAAGTATGTTATCTAACTTTATGACAGAGCACCTTTCAAAAGAAATAAAGTTGATACCACAGATTAAATTCTAAAATAATCAATATTTCACTGCAGGGTTTAAATAAATAAAAACATAAATATAAAGAACTGGGATCATTTTGAGTCAACTTTTAGTGATAATGCAGAGGAGGAGGAGGAGGGGGGGGGGGAGGAGGAGGAGGAGGAGGAGTAGGAGAAGGAGGAAAGTCCCGAATGAGGCCTGCCTGTGTGGAATTCCAGGACTGGGAATGAAGGAACAGACATGAGGGTGGGGGGAGATACTAATGTGAACCACATTGTACATATATAGCACTGGGGGAAAGGGAAAGGGTGTGGAGGGTTAATATATAGAAATTACTGTGCGCTTTCCAATGGTACCTCCAGTAGAGGCGTGCCTGATTTATATCGTACCTTACAATCCAAGAGCATCACAGGATGACACATTGAAGGAGAGCTAACATCAACATCCAGCACATTTTCTTTTCGGTCCTCATTCCTTCCTGCACACTTTGGATTTATTCTGCTATGATGGATCTGAGGGTTGATAGGGGGATTAGCTTACTGGAATCACTCTTGATGAATGAAGTTTAATTGACAGAGAGAAGGTGTGTGCAGGAGAGAAATACCTGAGATGTCATAACTCTATCTTTATGGAATTTGTGTTTCTTCCACGCAAATATTTTTTTAAATTGACTGCAGACCGAAAACATGTGCTACATATTGCACATATTGCGTATTATGCATGCATATTTGCAAAACAGCAATCCAAAAGTTTGACGAGCTAAAAATGACTGTGCTGTACTTCTCGTTTGCATTGGTGGCTGTTGGAAAATCTTTGCATGCAGATATATCTGGGCCAGCATGGACACATTACACACAGATACACGCACAGATACACGCACGCACACACACACACACACACACACACACACACACACACACACACACACACACACACACACACACACACACACACACACACACACACACACACACACACAAACCCACACACACACACACACACACACACACACACACACACACAGACACACACACACACACACACACACACACACACACACACACATTGGCACGAGTGCGCGCACACACAAAGACAAATGACCTATTATGAAAACACAAAGACAAATGACCTATTATGAAAATACCATTCTTTCTCCTCAGAGATATGAGTCCAATCCTGCAAGGGCCCCACCATATTTCTTTGCAATTGATTCCTTCTCTAGGGAATCTGACAGCTCCCGCACATACTGTAGGACATGCTTTCCAAGAAACCACCCACACACACGCACACACACACACACACACACACACACACACACACACACACACACACACACACACACACACACACACACACACACACACACACACACACACACACACACACACACACACACACACAGGCCAGCACACTCCCCCTTAATTTGTCCACATGATTTCCAAATACCTTTATCGCTGGCTAAATGCGAAATGTACTTTTCTTTCCTCCTCATTTGGTAGAACATAGAGTAACTAATGGTGCATAGATGTGAAAGAATGCTGCTTCTCCAGTGAGGAAGGAGGAGAGCTATCAACCAGCAGTATCCTTGGATAAACCACAGCTTGTTATTCTAAAAATAAAGTTTATTCTTACTTATTTGCTCCCAGTGTCCTATGAGACCAGGACACTTCTGCTCTGAGTTCATAGCAATCATTTTCATTCTTTCTCTTAAATTTATATTTGATGGGATTTTGTATATTTTGGGACAGGAGAGTCGAGACAGAGAGGGAATGACAATCAAACTGTGCATCTTTCCTTCCTTCCTTCCCAACTTCCTTACTTCTTCCCTCCGGCCTTCATACTGTGTATTTATAATACTTTTCTCTCTCCATCTGACTTGCTTTCATAACCTTTAACGGGGCCAGGGACACTTGGGCCTGATATTACTAATGTTTGTCTGGCGAGAGAGTGAGAGAGAGAAGGAGGGGGGAGTGAGAGAGGGAGGGAGGGAGGGAGAGAGGGAGAGAGGGAGTCAGAGAGGGGAAGGGAGAGAGGGAGAGAAGGAGGGAGGAGGGAGGAGGGAGGGAGGGAGAGAGGGAGTCAGAGAGGGAGGGAGTAAGAGAGGGGGAGGGAGAGAGGGAGAGAAGGAGGGAGGGAGGGAGGGAGAGAGGGAGAGAGGGAGTCAGGGAGGGAGGGAGTAAGAGAGGGGGAGGGAGAGAGGGAGAGAAGGAGGGAGGAGGGAGGGAAGGAGAACCTGGACGAGAGTGGAGTGTATGGCGCAGAGACAGACACTAACTAGAGCCGTGTGTTCACAACGTCCCACCCTAAAACACAATAAAGAGCCCAATCTTTCTTGCGGTTCAGTAAAGTGCGTCTCAGCGTCTCTCTCTTCCCTTCTTCATTAGAGTAAAGGAACAAAGGACGCACAAAAGGACACACAGAACTCATAACACAAACAAAAACATTTGTATTCTTTTTTTATCGGGATGTTATCGTTCTGATGCGCAACAAAAAACAAAGAAATGAGAGAAAGAGAGGAAGAGAGGAAAAAGGCAGAAAGCCAGAAATACCGAGGCAAAGGAACCAAATGAAGCCCATTGTCTGATAAAACCCCTTCTACGCTGCAGCCCAGGGGCCCTGCCCCTCAAGGGCCCCGTGCAGCCCAACTCTTTCATGGTGACCTATGGACATGGGGGGCTGCAGATGATGTGGAACTGAGAACCTGAGCCATGTGGTTGTGTGTGTGTATGTGTGTGTGAAGGGGGGCATGGGAGTGTTAAAGTGAGGGTGTAGGGGTCTAGAAGAATGCTAAAGTGACTCTGGCTTCTTGGGACATTCGCGTACACATTTTCTGTCTTATCACTATTTTATTTTTCTTGGATAGTATTTTCCAGAGTCAACAAGACTACTATTAGAATACAGTAGAGAGGGCATGAGGGCCCCAGTGTAGTCACTCTCGCAAACACACACACACACACACACACACACACACACACACACACACACACACACACACACACACACACACACACACACACACACACACACACACACACATACAAACTGTGCAAAAAGAAAATCCTGTGCTAAATACGTTGTGTATTGTCTGTTTGCCATAAAACAATCCAACAGATTGAGTAGCCAAAAAATACTGTGTGTGCTGCACTTTTCGTGTGAATCGGTGGCTGCTGGAAACATATATTTATGCACATGAATCCAGGAAAGTATGGACACAAATTAATACGCATTTACACACACACACACACACACACACACACACACACACACACACACACACACACACACACACACACACACACACACACACACACACACACACACACACACACACACACACACACACACGTGAGAGTGGGCATGTGGACGGGCAGACCTCAGAAGATTTGGATGGAGACTAAACCACTTGGGAGAGTTTGCGGAGGAGGACAGTGGTGATAAGGATGATTAGGAGGATGTCATAGAGTTATCAAAACAGCTCCCTTTGGCCCCAGTTGGAAAACCAAATGAATCACGTCTGATCGACTGTTGTAGTACTGTTAGGTTTGTTTTGCCTTTCTTTCTCTTCACCACACAGGCACACACACACACACACACACACACACACACACGCACACACACACACACACACACACACACACACACACACACACACACACACACACACACACACACACACACACACACACACACACACACACACACGTCTAAAGTGTGATGCCATGCGCTCTGTCTGTTTTTGTAGGTCTGTGTTGGAACCTCAGCCTCACATCGTTGATACGTCACATTTTCGAGCGATGTGCTTTCAAATGTTCTGCCCGAATGTTCGGCATGGCACCGAATTCTGCTCAATAAAAAGTACACCGTGTGATCATTCCCACAGGGTTTCATTCAAGACAGTAGACACCCTAACCCTAATAGGTTCCCAGTGTGTTTGTGTGCGTGTGTGTGTGTGTGTGTGTGTGTGTGTGTGTGTGTGTGTGTGTGTGTGTGTGTGTGTGTGTGTGTGTGTGTGTGTGTGGGTGTGTGTAATATTTTAATTTTGCCATAAGAGCATTCATACATGCCATTAGTAGCTAGGGCCCATTAACAAACCACAACCAACTGATTTAGTGAAGTTAAGTCATTCCATGGTTACGGTCTGTCGAGGCACTCTGGCGGGAAAGGAATAGTATGCAGTATGCTGTGAAGAGGCAGCCTGCCTTGGCCTCTAATCCACACTTGGCTAATACGCCAATGCCTCCATTTTCTATAAACATTGATGATCACTAGTTCATTATGAATCATTTGGTGTTTGTTTGGTGGGTACCCTACTTTAAAGAACATATCGCAGGTTGGCAAATCCCAGTTCATTAATGTGGGGAAAGTACACAGCAATTCGATTGGAACTTTACTTTGCATTTTCTCAAGCCTTAGAATTAAAGACTTGTCTTCGTAATGCGCCAAGCATGCAGACAACAGAACTAAGTCGAGTGTGACGTAACATGGGGTAAGTCAAATAAAGTACGGTCAATTAAAATATACGTGACCAATTACCATGATTTGCTTCATACTTTCCCCCACATTAGCAAACTTGCTTTATAAGTCTGATAAATGGGAATATAGGTAGAGAAGTCCAGTTCTACACCTGCAAACACTATTACAATAGATGTGAGGAGGTCATTTTGAATGTATGTTGAACCACACCATGTTTTTCGTGGATGAGATTGTTCAGGTGCTCACAGCACTGCTTACCTTTCTTCTCCACTCCGCCATCTCCTCGTTCGCCCTTCTCTCCCCTGAAACCCCTGTCTCCTCTCTCACCTGCGGTACAGGACACAAAGGATAGAGAAGGAGGGAGAGAGAGAGAGGGAGAGAGACGTAGAGATAGAGGTCATGTATACGCTGGAATGAGCAAGCAAACACATCCAAACTATCAAATAAAATACAAAGCCTTCCACAAATGATGACTCATGATTCAGTGCAGCTACGCCTTCAGTATGGTTTGTGTACCTCTCCAACCCTTTTCAATAAGCAAATAAATCATCTGGGTTGCATCAGAATCGAATACGTTTAATAATTTGTTTTATTCAAGTCTGTCTTCTTCTAAACAGGTCAGTCTTCACAAAAAACGTAGAAACCAGTGGATTAAAGAATGTTAAACAAAGGCAGAACATTTGAGTCAGAGAATAAAAAACCTGAACTTGAACCTTTCTGGCCTATTTGTAAGTTGTTTGCACAATGGTTGACCTCTGCCCTTATTCAGTACAGCCAAATCTGCATGTTTTTGAATGGTGTTATTTGATAGGTTGCTATCATGGTGGTACTAATGAATGAAAATAAAAGGGTGTAACCCATGTTCAAATTCATATTTTCTTGAGACTTTGGAAAAAATTGGTGTGGAAGTAAATGTATCAAAAAAGGACTTTCAGATGTCGCGGTTCTCAAAGCAGCCCGTTCAGAAAGCCATAGGGGGAAAGGACATGTGAACACATGACACACACTTAGAAGATTACACGCTACAGGAGACTTACATCGAAAAAGACTATGGGTTGGGCCAGGGGGGCTTTAAACACACAATTAGAGAAACCTGAACCCTGGGATATGTGAATAAGAACATGTGTATGTGATTGAAATCACACAAAAGTGAAGAGAAAAAGTTATTTTTTTCTTTCATTTAAAATGAATAAATAACGCAAGCCTTCAAAAAGACTCTCGCTCTCCTCTGCCGTTTCATGTGTGGTCCTCCATGGTCTTTTTTTCAACGTACCTCAAGTCTCTAACAGTGTAAGCCAGCACTGTAATTGTTGTATACTTTAGGCATTAGGCACAAAAACTAGAGGATTGAGCCCTGTCTGGCCCACTCAGAGAGGAGTGGACCAGACAGCCTAAGCCTCTGGCTGAGAGAGAGAGAGAGAGAGAGAGAGAGAGAGAGAGAGAGAGAGAGAGAGAGAGAGAGAGAGAGAACAAGAGAGAGAGAGAACAAGAGAGAGAGAGAGAGAGAGAGCACAACAGACTCTCAGGCCCCGTCCACACGAAGCCGAAACGGGCGAAACCGTTACGGTTTCGATCTATCCGGTTTCGAAGTATCTCCGTAAAGACGAAGCCAAGCGAAACCGGATAGATCTGTAGAAACGCTGTAGTAAACATTCCAGGCCCATAAGGGGCGCTGCTTCTGGTACACAAATCCAGAAGAAGAAGAGGCGAGCATGCGCATAAAGGCTGCCCCCCGAACCACTAACAACACAAACAAACAGCTCTTCTACGATGGCGAACTAGATTCTCAATAAATAATGGCTTAGCAACCCAACAAGGGACATGATATGCTGCAGAACGATTACAAGCTTGTAGTCCGCCATCATCTTTTTTGTTGTGATTTCTGAGACTCCGCGGGCTTAAGAGCCATTGGCTAGGAGGTCGAGGGGTGGGGCGATGACGTCATGGTTTGCGGTTTCAGTCGGTTTCAGGCGTCCACACGAAACCAAAACGAAACCGGAAAGATTTGAAACCACCTCCGAGGGTGGTTTCAGAAGTTTGCGGTTTCGGTCAGCGGATTCGCCGGCTTCGTGTGGACGGAAGGCCGAACCGTACAAGACCTTTGCGGTTTCGCCATGAAATCGGCTTCGTGTGGACGGGGCCTCAGAGAGATACAAAGAGAGCAAGACAGAGAAAGACAGAGACTGAGGGATAGGGAGAGATAGATAGAGAGTGAGTAAAACAGAGAGACAGAGTGATTAAGAGTGACATACAGACAGACAGATGCAGACAGACAGACAGTGAGTCAGAGAGAGACGGAGAGCGATACAGAGTAAACAGTAGACAGAAAGACAGACAGATAGATAGAGGGAGTAAGTAAAACTGAGAAATTGATTTCTTTGCGGAACCCCAAACAACCAATCTGGCTGGTTATAGCGGAAAAACCAAAAGCAATCATGGGGACTATTCTGGTGATCTCAGCTCAGCAAATCCCTGGTATTTCTGTGGTTCCAGCGCTGGCAGCAGACATACCTCTGTGTTTATGTGTGACACCTTCCCTCCAATCAGCATGTTCTTGGATACCACTTATTTCCATTTCAAAACATTGGTTAGCTTCCAGCGCATCAACCCACTCCCTGCCCTACCCCCCTACCCCCCCAGCCCCCACCCATCCGAGCCATGCCATATCCTACCACCACCACCACCTAACCCCACCCCTGCCCAAACCCCACCCCTGCCCAAACCCCACCCCTACCCAAGCCCACCAAAAAACACCTAAGGAGACCCTTGGTTGGAGACCTGTATCATTAGCATTACTAAAGGAGGGTCGGGGTGTGGTGGATTAGCTAAAAATAGTAGTTTATCCAACATGTAATTAAGCCTGCTTTTTGACCTACTGCATTGAAAATGTGTGTGTGTGTGTGTGTGTGTAGAAGACATAATTAGGTTTTCTGCATTTTGTCTTGACATTATTAGTTAAGATATAATTCTTTGTTATTAAGTTCATGAGAAATGATTTCAGTTAATATATGCATGAATCAATGTAGGCCTACTATATTTTGTTATTCACCTAGGACTCACCTGCATGTGTTACCGTAATCCCCTAGCCACTCCCTCTCAACGTGCTTCTGTGTCGAGCTTAATTGGCCCATTGACGGTGAATGTATCGGGTTAGATGGCGGCGAAGGAACAGTTTTCCGACCGTTTACGCATACCTATATGCATTAGCATACTGAAGTACTTTCATATTGTTTTCGCAAACCGTATTTGTAATCCTTTATTTTGAACGGCTGGAAAGTCAACCGGACTGTTAGAATAAAAACTCAATAAGATTTCTACTCTCCGTGCGTGATTCTTCAGAATGTGTGTCGGGAGAACTCCGCATCAGCCTCATGGCCTCAAAAATCTGGTAGAATGGCCATAACATAGTCGGAAAACTACCCGAAGACCGACGTCTTTGAAAGGATTGTGTCCTCAAGGATTGTGGACAACGTCACTGTTGAATACCGAAGGGGAACGCAATCGATGGAATGTATGAAGAGCAGACGCATCGTGAGTAAATCGGTTTTATGAATGAAACCGCGCTGCGCTGCGCTGGAAAGGAATGTTTGGAAGCAACGTGCGTGCCAACAAACAAAATACTGTTAAGTGAAATATCAACATCAGCATTATTGATTGGACTGTTTAGCGAATTGTATAAACGAACAGGAATTGAACAAAGGGATTTGTGAACTTTGAAAGCAAAATGTCTGACGAGGAATATCCGACGGCCGAGGAGGCTGCAAAGCTTTTGAAATCAAAGATTGCAACGCGCAAAGGAAAGCTAGGAGCTTGCACTAGGAAAACGAATGAAATTAGGGAATTGATGTTTGAAGGTGGAAACATTGAGGAAGTGGAGAATAAAATGACGATATTGCATAGCTGTTTTCAAGATCTTCAATCTGCCAATGATTCAGTTTGTGCACTTATTGAAGATGAAATGGAGCAGATCGGATCAGAATAATTGGTATGGGCCCAGTTTTATGAATATTGCCTTCTTCCTAAAATAAGTGCAAGCATGGAAAAAGAAAGAACAGCTAAGGCTACAAGCCACCATTGAACCCAGAGATAGAATCTCAATTGTATCTGGAACATCTAAAACATCTAGAACATCTATAGCTTCTGCTACTAAAATAGCCGCCGCTGAGAAGGCTGCTCTGGAGGCACGTGCCAAGGCTCTTCCAGCCATTCATGCCATGGAGATGGAGGAAGCAGCTCTTAAGTCTAAAACAGCGGCTCTAGGAGAGAAACAATTGAATTACAATCAGAAATTGATGCAGTAGATGCAAAACTCAAAGCACTTAGTTTAAGTGAAGATCAAGGTGATGCTATGAATGAGTATGTAAGGAATAATCACCGAGAGGCCGGGCAATAAACAGTTTGATATGCCCGGCTCGTGGACGATAACCTTCCGCGAGCCGGGCATATCAAACTGTTTATTGCCCTGCCTTGAGGTGATTATTCCGTTTATTCTACTTCGCGCCGGCCGACATAATAAAACAATTCAAATACTTCAATAATTAGCCTTTTTCTCATTCGTATTGCATGCTTATTAAATGTATACTCTGTTTAAGTTCATCTCCCTCGAAAAGTAGTTCCCTTTAGAACTACGGTGAATAACGTTAGCTCAGCTGTAGGTAACTCGTTTCTATAGCAACCACACAAGGCTGGATCTGATCACTAGTTTAATAACGTAGTTACTACATCCGTATCAAGTCAGCTTTAATGACTATCGATCAAACATGCACTCCTTGGTTTATTTTTACTATGGACCTCATGTTGGAAATGTATGTGATAGAAAACGATGCAAGCGGCGTATTGATCTACTGTGCTCAGTCAGCAGCAAGTAGAACCGACAAGTCAGCGTGCAATATGCCAGATTAATGCACCCCTCCCAGCCAATCAGAATCGAGCATTCTTAAATGAAGTAGAATAATATGATGTATTATGACAGATAACACACAAACCAACACCTTTTCCAGTGCTGTCATGCCATCATGTACTTTCTGTCAATGCCAACACACAGTAGCAGATTGCATAAAATTCCAGTCAGAACGACATGACAAGAAAGTAGAACACTTAAAATGGAATGGCCACTGTTTTGGATGTCTAAAATGGGGCCATATGAGTAAGAATTGCAACAAAAAAATTGGACTGTCAAATTTGTAATAGGAAGCACCCCGCCCTGCTACACATTGACAGTAAGAACTCAGATCAGCGGCCCTCGCTGAACACATCTTCCACAACCACAAGGACTCTCAACAGTGCACTGGCATCAGCTGATCACGCAACAGGGGCCAGTAAGGAATGCGCTTTAGCAATAGTGCCAGTTCAAGTCAAGGTGGCCAACGGCAACAAAGCCATCCTGTATGCCTTCCTTGACCCGGGCAGCTCGGCCACCTTCTGCACTGAAAACATCATGCATCAGCTGAACGCCAAAGGTCGCAAAATTGAATTCATCCTGCGAACATTGGGACAAGACAGACCTGTTAAGAGCTATGAGCTCACAGGATTGGAAGTAGGTAACTTAGATGGAACTGTGTACATTGATCTGCCCAAAGTATACACCCAATGCAAAATTCCTGTTTCAAAACAAAATCGACTTATTCAGCATGACACAGAAAGATGGCCCTACCTTAATGGAATCAAACTCCACAGCATTGACGCCAACATTGAGATTTTAATTGGAATGAACATTCCAAAGGTGATGCAACCCTGGCAAGTAGTCAACAGTCAAGGGAATGGACCGTACGCAGTCGAGACACTATTAGGATGGTTGGTCAACGGCCCGCTCAACTCTTGTTCTGCTACGGAGAAGACTGGATCAACGTCAGTGACGGTAAATCGAATCTCGATGGACAATATCAAGGACTTGCGCATCAATCAATATAACAATGAATTTCCCGAAAAGGATTATGAGGGAAAAAAGCGAGATGTATGTTGAGGACAAAGAATTCATGAACTTGACAACAAAAGCAATCACGGTCAAAGAGGGATATTACTACCTACCCCCACCCTTCCGTGACAAGGATGTATTGTTACCAAACAACCATGATGTGGCAGCACAACGCACACAGTCTCTCAAGGAGATTCAGGAAGGATTCGGCTCTTGCAACCGAGTACAAAGCATTCATGGAGAATGTACTGCAAAAGGGCTCTGCAGAAAAAAAGCAACAAGAACAGCTGCCAAAAGATCTTGACCACATTCCACTGAATGATGAAGTAAAAAAAGACTTCACTGCAAACTGCCTTAATCTGCAATTTAATGTGACGACCAATGTCAAGTGGCTATTCAATCCTCCATTTGCTGCTCACTTCGGAGGCGTGTGGGAGCGTTTGATCAGGCTGGTGAAAAAGGTACTTCTCTCAGTGTTAAAACACACTAGATGACAAAATGTTACAGACAGCCTTGTGTGAGGTTGAAACCATCCTGAACGACCGGCCAATCACAACTGCATCCGGTGACTCAAATGACCTTGAACCACTCACGCCAAACCACCTTCTACAGCTAAATAGCAAACCACTTTTGCCACCTGGACTCTTCAAGAAAGATGATTTGTATGCCAGAAGGCGATGGAAGCAGGTACAATACCTGGCAAATCTTTTTTGGAAAAGATGGACTACAGAATACCTCACTCTGATGCAGTAGCGACAAAAGTGGGCCCACATCAAAAGACATTTCAAGGAGAATGACATCGTAGTCATAGTGGACCCGACAGCTCCAAGGAACTCCTGGCCCTTGGGTCGGGTGATGAAGACCCTACCGGGGCATGAAGGTCTTGTTCGCAGTGTCCTGGTGAAGACCAAAACCAACACTCTACAAAGGCCCGTCGACAAGCTTTGCTTGGTCCTTGAAGCTGAAAACTCAGCTTAAGTCTGGCAAGGCCAGGCTTGAAGGCCTCAACACACCGGCGCCGAAGCGCAGCGGCGCGCATTTCACGGGGGTCAAAAGCCGCCCCTAGCACCAACTGGAAGCGGCGCGACGGTCGCGCTGCAGTATAATATCAGGAAGTCACCTGTCGATCAGCCGCAACAAAGAGACGAAACGCAATGGGTGAGTAGCCGATTGTAGCCTAGTTTATTTATTTTCCATATTTTTTCGCTGAATAATTTGAAAAATGTATAATCTGCGCAGTGAAAGTATGTTTCCAAGCAGCAGATCAACTTAGTTTGTATGGCACTTTATCGTTTTATTTACTGACATTTCTTATTTATTTTATATTTTGCAATTATTCATCTACTGCATCAACAATCTCAATAATTGCAGGACCTTCTATTAAGCCTTTTTAGTATATAGTGCAGTCACCTTTTAAGGCCAATTGTTATTGTGTGTATTTATTGTATTGAGCTACTGGATGGCTTTATTGGTCCCCATTGGGACCAATAAAGTAGCTATCTATCTATCCATCTATATAGCCTTAACATAGCCACACATTTACATGTATGCAGCCAGTAGTTATCAATTTTAATTTAACACAAGCTATTTTACATTTGATTGAGGTTTTTTTATTTCAACAGAACAATTGTCGCCAGACAGAGGGTGGCTGCCCTTCTTCTGCTGCACGTAGGAGCAGGAGGGTTGATCGTAGGCGGGCAAGGAGAAGACTAAGGGTTTTTTGAACTTTGCCTGTGTTTTCTTTTACTTAGCCTATTCTTTTACTCAGCCTCTATTTTATTGTATTGTATATTTATTGTATTTCTATGTGAAGCACTTTGAGTCTGCTTCATGTATTAAAAGTGCTATATAAATGAAGTTGCCTTGCCTTAAATAATATATTACAATTTAAAGTAATCTGGTTTCTACCTACATGGTGTGATTATATGTGACTTGATTTCGTCTATTTCCCATTATGGTTAATGGTTTGGGTACTTAGTCCACCATTGTTGATTTCTCACCAGAAGAGCCAATCTCCAGAGCTATGGCTCGCCAGGCAATGACCTTTTTGGAGTTGTCTTTGTAATGACGGGAACATTGGTCATACAATTCGACATATTTTTCCACCTCGACGACCAGTCTCTCATCGTCCATTCTCGTAATTGTTTCTCACAAACGAAAGAGGGCGACATCCAGTGGTGAGGGGTAGATATGGAGGTGCCTACGGGACCCGGGATGCACAAACCAGCTTTTAAAAAGCGCTTTTTCAGGGGCGGCGACGCTAGGGAATAGAACATTGGCTCGAAGACTAGTTGGGCGGCGCGGCGCGTCGGCGCCGGTGTGGGCTAGTACATCCGGAATAATGGGGGCCGACTTTTGGACGCGCCACTTCGGCGCCGGTGTGTCTGACCAACATACATACTTGGATTTGCGGGCCCACACACCAGTACATACATGTGCATTCATGGACTTCTCGTTTTCGCACCACATTTACATTCCTCGATCAGCACATACATGGACTATTCATACTTGCACTACATTTGCACCCATGGAGTTCCATGGACCGATCCCGAAAAAGGAAACTGTATTGTCTTAATATGTATTGACAATGACATCTTTAAATGGATGATTATTGATGACTGACGTTTGAAGTAGCATCAGATTACTTAAGTTTGACTATGCATTATGGCTCCATTGTGTCGATATTATTAGTAATTGTCTTTTCATGAAAAGCATCAAGAGTAACGGACAACGATTGAGTGTGGCTTGGTTTTCCACACTTGGGATTTAATTGACATTTGATTATGTGTTTACAGTGTCACATAAAAAGATTGTTATTGACACATGTTGGACAGATGCTTTATTCCATGTAGTCGCGCCGTCAGTGGACAGTATGGAGTGACGGGATTAAATATAGTTTTATTTATTTTTTCTATTCTAAGGAGATGTTTCTGGAGTTATAACTGAGAAATAACGCAGTTGACTTAAATGAATCTGATGACATAGATTTAACGCATGATACGGGTTGAAATTAAATTTATGAAGGGCGATGATAAAACATAATCGTTCTTCTCACTCTACAATTCTTCTGTCTGACTTCACATCATCTGTGTCGCCAATTCTCCTTTTCCTCTGACCCATGCGTACGCATGGGTCAGAGTTTGCTTAGGGCTGCGCACATTCTCCCGTCAAGTTGTTTTTTTATAGATCACAACCTTGGCGTGGAAAGTCACGTACGCCAATTTCAGCCCCGTTTTGTGCGTACGCAACGGTTATAAATGAGACCCCTGGTCTTTACTTATAAAGGCTGGCTAATTGGACACTCCATAGACACAGGTGGCAAAGAGATAAGACATGCAATACCTTGATATCTCGCATGAATAGTATCATTCTTTCACTACCACACAAAAGCTTGGGTTTAACTAGCCCAGAGGGACGATTTCGTGTTGGAGATGTGGGCCAAGCTCGATGCACACACAGACACACACACAGTCAGAAAGAGTGTGTGTGTTTGTGTGTGCGACCCTGAGACAAAATGAGGAACGTTTGTGTTCCCAGGGATCTGAACGCTCCAGTTTGACGGATGGAATGGACGGACGGATGAAAGGATGCATGGGAGTAATACAACCAATGGATCAAAATCAGAGAGGAAAAGACCCATACCTTTAGGCCCAGCAGGACCGATGTCCCCCTTCTCACCGAGACTCCCGTTGACCCCCGGTGACCCCTTCAACCCTCGAGAGCCAGGGAACCCCTTTTCTCCAACGATCCCTGTCAACACAGACACACGCACGCACACACACACACACACACACACATACATGCACACATGCACGCACGCACACACGCAATCACACACACACACACACACACACACGCATGCCAACACGTGCACAAGCACGCGTGCAGACACACACATACACACACACAGGCGTCATTTCACTAAAGATCATATCTGGCATGCATTTGTTCTTGGTGAAAAAAACACTTCAAACTCGTTCCAAAAGCTGCCATCCCCACTCTCCAAATCCCAGGGTCAGGCTTAGATCACCGCAGGACAACAGTTTAAGGTGACCGTGTCAGTCTGAGACAGAAATCCCATGAATGAGTTCGGCCCTAGCATTCCTAGAAAGCATTCACAGGGTTAACCATCTCTAGCCAATCGTCTTTAGCCAACTAGCAGTTGCTAGCGTTACAACTGTGTGGCAATTATTGGAATCACGACTTAAACACGGTTTGGCTAGGTTTGCAGTTTGGCTAGTTGTGAAGGCGACTTGCTCATTGCAAGTCGCAATCTGATGTGTTTGCATTGTGTTGCCATGGAAACCTTAATGATAAGATGGGATTCAAACCATAAAGTAGTAAACGTAAACTAAACATGATGTCATGATGCGATCTGCAGCAATCACATTTTGGACCCCGTTCTTCTGCCATCACAACTTCCAACGGATTAGTTCATTGGATCTTATAGAGGATATCATCTTGGCCTTTCCCCTGCCTTGGTTTGCTGAAAGGGTTTCAGGGCTGAATATATTTTATGAAAATATTGAATGACGCACAATGTCACGGTTTGTGTTTAGCGGCACATCGCCTGCTCATATTTGGTTTCCAGCAATTGTTGCATTTGTCAAACGCACACACAAGTAACATATCCAAGTCCCCGTCAAGGCTGTGTCTGAACTGTTTGAGTAAATAAACCCACTTCAGCGAGTTCTCATGTTTTCAGGGCGACTGTTGCGTTGTTTCTAATCCTAACTCTTGTCTTTGTGGTGTGGTTCTCTGTGTCTCGTGAAGCTTGAGTTCGAGGGTACTTCCAAGGCATTAGCATACTCTATCTGGCATACTGCTGGGTGATTTTCCGTGTTTGCACGTCACTGTGTTGGAGATGTAAACACAACTGCCTAGCGTCTTAAAATCCCTCCTCTGTGATGGTTTTAACTTGTGTGTTTTGTGGTTGTACCCCGTTAGTCAATAAACCCCTGAGGGTGTGAATGTATTATTATCCTGATCTCATAGCCTCATAGCTTACTGAACAAAAAGAGGTTCTGAGACTAGGCCTGGACTTTTTCCCCTCGCTCTTTTTCTGCAGCTTGTTTTGATGGTAACAAATGAAAAACATTAAGATTTCTTTTTCTAATCATTCATTTTTGTAGGTGTACTTTTTCATTTGCGGTTTTTCCCGGAAGACTTCCTCCTGCCCAGTATGTTTCAAGGGGATGTGGAGGTTCTTGGACGAGCAACGTGAAGACTCTAACCTGGTGATTCAGGTTGGGGATTTGGCAGGGGCTATTGTTTTCCAAATAAGTAGATGTAGTTTGACCAAAAGTTTTTTTTTTTGTAAAACACAGTTTTAGCTATATTAGACGAAAAGAGTCTGAATTATTTTCAACTGAAAGCCTCGACCTGAATATGCTGTTCTGTCTTTTGAGCTGACTTGTGAATACATCTGTTATGTTTTAAATAATCTTCATCATTTATTTGGGTTAGGGTTAGGGTAAGGCTTAGGGATAACCCTTAGTGCAGACAATCCTCAAGACTGCTCAAGTGGATCTCACAATTCACACTGCACTGGGAATGACACGATATTCTTTGTTTATCGTGTCATTCTCTCCCTCCTTACGTTCACGGTGGCTCGATATTTGAATCCTTGAACATAATAATGCAACAATTTTAAAGTCAATATGCATACAGAATGCATGCCAATCCATATCAACAACTAGCCCAGATCAAGCTTCAAACTGGATTACCCAGAAGATATGATCAATATATTGATCAATGATTTGACAGTTGTAAAGAGAAAGGGAGCTAAAAGAATGAAAGAGCAAGATTTAGAAACTGAACAACCCAAAACACATCCCCTGCCACTTTGGTCTCTCCCTCCTTACGTATCTCTGTGATCAGAACTGTTGCATACAACGATACCTGATTGGTCAGAAATGAGCCAGGATCGCTCTAAAGTCTAAATTGGCTTATAAAGCAGATACAAATAACACTCCTTAAGTAGTCCTTCAATCTCACCAACAGCACCTCTAACTCTCGTCCAATGAGAATAATTCCTTGCCTTGTTACCGGCAAAGATGTGGCAGATCACTGTGCGGTGGGGGCATCTACACGGATGGTGAAACCATGATAGACTATTTGAACATCCACCCACCTCTCATCCCGGTTAATCCTGGCATTCCGTGGTACCCTTGGGTCCCGGTATCCCCCTTTTCCCCTTTTGGCCCCGGAGGTCCTGTGGAAGAAACAAAGGGGATCATAAGGGCTGGTTCACCTCACCCTGCAGCATGAGCTCTGTGTTTTCCTTCACTTTGTGTTTACTTCCACAATGTAATGAGACTGGTGCCAGCATGGAAAAAACACAATGAAATGATATTTGTACAACAAGGGCTAATATTTAAACAGTTTAATCTGAGGTTTACTCATTTCTATTTACATGACTACAAATTCTGCCAGTTTACTCCACAGACCGCACACGCTTACACACAGACACACACACACAGACACACAGACACAAACACACACACATACACACTCCACATGCACATACACGCACACGCTCTGTGTGTAAAAGGCCCTGTCCAGATGTTTGCTGAAGTTGGACTTTACTCTGAAAAACAAGAGGAAGAGAGAAGATTTTAAATTTAAACAAAAAAAAGCAGAGACAGAAAGACAGAGCGTAAAGGGGGAAGAGCAAAAAAAATAAAAAAGCTTTCTCCCAGCCACGATGGGAACCACATGTTTGAACAAGATGGACCACGACGGTACTGGGAATACCATGTTTTCATGTTCTCTGGACATGTTTGTCCTTGACCTAGTCTGGACAGAGGGTCTGCCTCAGGGGGGTTGGGGGGATTGACGGACAGAAGAGAACATGGGGGAAGGGGGCTTTTTCATATGGCACCCTTTTTCTGCGTTGCAGGTGTATACACACACGCACGCATGCATTTACACGTACGCACACACACACACACATGCAAAAACACACACACATACACACACTAGGAGACACATACGTGTATGCACTCGTGCACACACACACACACACACACACACACACACACACACACACACACACACACACAGCCCAAACAGCCTGTTCCACCTTTGAAGTCACTTTATCAATGTTTTTAATGACGACACAAATGACTAAATATAGTAAGTATATCTTACAACCGCTGATAAACAATGTGGTTTGACTAATTAATTAGATGACAACAAGTATGAAATGTTGAAGAGTGTGAGCAAATAACCGCTAGCGATTTGCGCTAGTTTAAGTTTCAAAGCCGCAAACAGATGGCAAGAGATGTGACAATTAGCGTTACGCTCAACACATGGTGACAGCTCGTGAGCCACAGCCTTCTACTCTTTAGCCAGTGAGACGAATTCAGCTTGAGTTTATGTTTTGGCGCTTTCAATGCTATTCAGTTGCAAAGCCATAACAACTGGAAATCCATAATTCAACCTCTGAATGTATGCCAACTTTCCCTTGGTCCCTGAACAAAAAGTGTAAGATAGGGACAGAACAGAATTAGATACACATAGAGTGTGTTGACTATTTTGAGTGTGTGTGTGTCGGAAAGAGAGAGTACGCGTGCCTACATGCGTACCTATGTGACCCGGTGCATGCGTGTGTGCATGTGTGTATGTGCTTGCCTGAGCATGTGCCAAGTGACTGTTCATTGGTAAAGCAAACATGCCACTCAGACTCTCATTACTGGTCATTAGCAGCCCATCATCAGCAGCCAGATAACTGTTTCCATCCCTCTGGTCCACTTGTGACACGTTCCAAAATTCCCTTCAGTAGAATTGGCCATGCGCAAATATTCCTTTCATCCCAGGCAGGATGCATGTAAGCATTCATAATTGTGTGAGGATATGGAATTATAAACAAGTTGCATGTTCTTATGTAAAGAAGCCCAGCCAGGAATGGAGGGGGATTTGGCCAGTACACATAAACATGCGGATATATTACACACACGCACGCACGCACGCGCACACACGCGCGCGCGCATGCATTTCCCTCGAACACACAATCAGGGTTTTGCGCACGCACATATAAACACACACACATAGGTATACATACACTGTAAAATTGAAAGGTTCGTACAGTGTTACAGGGCAGGTTTCAGGTATATATTTTATGATGTCAATTTTCAGGTGCCAGAGCATTAGCTCCACACCTCAATTGAATACATACTTCCAGGTAATTGATATCTTTAATAAACGAGGTAAAAAGTAAATCTTGCAAAAGAGCAACATTTACAAAATACAAAAATACAAAATATACCTAGAATACAAAAATCATCCCCACCAAAAAAGTGCTCTCACAAGTCTTGTCCAACCCCAGGAGGAATCACGAAAGGTGAAAAACCAAAATCTTAATAAAATACACAATAAAAAAAAGGCTCTGAAACCCAAGCAGAAAGGCACTTTCTGAAAAGAGAGAGTAAGAAAAATGTAATCAAGATGAAATGGGAAGATTATGAACATCCATTCCCTTCTGTCTTACTGGAAACAGCTGTAAAACCTATTTTGCAAAATAGGCATATTCTGATACAAATGAATAATAATAATAATAATGCTAATAAGACATAGAATCACAATGTAGGACTATAGACTCCACTACTACTGTGATCCATCTGCTCATCCATCCAAAAGTTCAGATCTCCCCTTAATGCTTTAGTCACACTATAAAGATCATCATCACACCTCACTTGTATCTAGCAGAACTTTAGTCACACTATAAAATCATCATCACACCTCACTTGTATCTAGCACCTCTGGGTGTATCTCCATTAACACAAGTCATTTGGATGACTCCTGTATAGCATTCAGGAGAGAAGAGGAGAGGAGAAGTGAGAAAAGAGGAGAGGAGAAGTGAGAAAAGAGAGAAGAGGTGAGGAGAGGAGAGAGGAGATGATAGGACAGTAGAGGAGAGCCAATGATAGGAGAGGAGATGAGGGCAGAGGATCAGATCGGAGAGGAGAGAAAAGGAGAAGAGCGGTGCAGATAAGATAGAAGAGATGAAAAAAGTTCCAAAATGCTCCTGGATAAATTGTTTTGCAGCGACCGGCCGAAAAGAATGATATATATTAGGGCTGTCAGTTAATCGCGATTAATCGTGAGTTAACTATGACATTAATGTGATTAATCACGATTAAATATTTTAATCGCTTGACAGCTCTAATATATATATATATATATATATATATATATATATATATATATATAGCAAGAGAGAGATAAAATGAAATATAGAGAGAGAGAGAACAAACTGCATCCCACACACATGAAAGTCAGAGATTGGCAGTGAGGTGGCCCTGTCTCATTGGTCTTCAGTTGTATCAGTCACCCCGAGGGGGAACGCCAGCATTACATCATGGCATTCCTGACTGGTTCCTTTAACAAGCCCCGGGATCTTGTTCAGTCCACTGGCAACAGGTCCCAGTACCATGTCGGATCCAATAAGTCAGAGTAGAGCAAGAACACACACACTGCCCCGCCCACACCTACACCACCACCACCACCACCACCACCACCACCATCACCACCACCACCTCCCCCCCACATGGGCTTGAAGGTGTTGGCACACCACATACTCTCAAGAGTACTTGAGGCAGTCAGTCATTCTTTTATACACCAGTACACGCACAAAGCACAAGTCAAAGATCAGCAGTGTGGACTGTCTGGGGCTCAGTAATGGGGGAATCAGTGGATTTATTTTTGATTAAATGCGGCGAGCTAGCTAGACTTCTAGCAGGGTTGGCCGTGTGTGTAGAAACATCTTGAACCAACCAACCCGATTCGATTTGGGGCCATATTTGCCGTTTATGCAGTTTATGACGGCCATAACCTAGCTTTGATCACTCCTTGAGTGTGCCATGTACACAGACCAGCTCATATCCACGATTAGATCTTTTGACTCATTACTAATCTATTTTTTGAACATCGTTCTACTTCCCTTTAGTGTCGTCAGAAAGCTGCAGCCGTAATCAGCCGAACCAGCTGGAATGTCATCCTTTGGGGCAATAAGGCCAGGCCATGTACGTCCTCTAAAAGTGCTTGTTTTTGTCCCTGACAGGCTCTGATTATTATTGTGTCATCATGGAAAGTAAACACCACCTTTTTTCTTTACCCTTCGCTTGTTCTGGTCTGTTTGTTATTGTGTCCCACAAAGTCTCGCTCAAGGAAAAGTCTCACAAGACTTCAGTTGTACAGGAAGAGAACAGTGGACGTGAATGAGAGATGGAGAGATCAGTTTTTTGTGCTGGGAGACTTGAGATTGTAATTGCATGAGATTGTTGCAGATATTTCCTTCAACAAAGCAAACGAGATTTTAGAGCGAGACTTCTCCTTGAGGGGGACTTCGCTGGACACTAGAGCCCGACCGATATAGGATTTTTAAGGCCGATACGATACGAATATTTTGTGATTAAAAAATCCGATATGCCGATATATCGGCCGATATATATAAAAAAAATAAAATCCAGAAACGCGCAACAAAACAAACAGATTTCCCTAACATTGGTTAATTGTAGTTATCCTTTAAATCCTTTTCACTCTCAACTAACACGTAACAACAGCAAAACTGGACATGGTAGTCATGAATTAAGTCATGCTTATCGACTTTAGAGAATTGATGGGGATGTTCTTTTAATTGTTATTCAAGCAATGTATGTCTTGTGACAGTTGCCAACTTACCATGAACACACTTGCACACATGAGCTGTGTTGGAAATCATTCCCTATTCACTCCCTCACTATTCCCGATATAGTGTTTATGATATAGTGCACTATATAGGGAACGAACAAACGAGAATTCGGACACTACGCTGAACATTTCTAAGCGTCATTTGCGTCAGTAAATGCGCCGGGTATTTGTGTGACGCAGACAGATGCTCCCACATCATGTAAACAAACCGGGCAATCCCGAGGAAAGCTGGAGCTTGTATTGATGTTGAATGCAACATTTCCTTGATCAAGTTTTTTTTATTAATTTTGAATATTACATTTTCTATGTTAACTCCCAATTAAATTGTTGACATCTCTAAAGGAAAGCCGGAGACTCCATCATTAAATGTATTAGTTTTCGCGGTTATTCAGCTTCTTCTTCTCCTCCGGAAGAACACTACCGCATTGCATTGTGGTATACGGAGTAACAAGTAGGGAACATCGTATGTAGGCCTACACTCAAATTTTAGTGCATGAAATTAACCACTGAGAATTCGAACACCACTGCAAAATGGCGAGCACCCTATACAGTGCACTATATCCGTGATAGGGAATGATTTCGAACACAGCTATGAACAACACCGATGATCTCCGTCGATCTCCGTCATTCACTCTGCCTGAATCAGCGGGTTTGGGGCGTTAGAGCGCCCTCTGGTGGACAAAGTGTGTGTTTTTTTTTTAATATTCATTTATCGGCCATTATAATGCGATACCGAATAGTTTGAAAAATGCCTAATATCGGCCGATAATATCGGCCTGCCGATATATCGGTCGGGCTCTACTGGACACAATGACAAACAAACCGGGATCAAGCAAAAGGTAAAGAAAAAAGTTGTGATTCTCTGTAGGGATCCCTACCCCAATGTAAGTTTTATAATCTGATTAATAATAATATAATGAATTATTGTTATTATTAATCTGAGCCTGAAAACAGCCAAAACAGGCATGCTTATGGCGCGTTTCCACTGCAGGGTGCGGAACGGATCGGATCGCAAAGGTGCGGGTCGGGTCGCGTTTCCACCGGCAAAAGTGGGCGTGACCCGGACTTTGCCGTACCCGTTCCGGCCCCGTTCTCGGGACTCCTCTGTTGGGGTACCGCAAACGAGACGAGACGCCTGAAAGGGTCCCGTGAAATTCTAGCTACACCCCCCCTCCGTTGATTGGTCGACAGAATCGGCACTTCCGGGTGACGCGGGGATAAAAACAAACGAACAGTAGCCTCGAGGTATTATTCTTTACAATTAACTTGTCGCGTAAAACGCTTGCTTGGGCGAACAGGGAGGTGGAGACGTTCGTCTGCATTCTTGGGGAGGAAGACGTTTTTTACGATGTTTACGTAGCTGCCGCGGCGATCGACATCTGGCCTACCACAAAGGGTACTGTCGGCAGTGGAAACGCGACCTCGGAACTGAGCTGGGCTATACCGCCCCCTCCCTACCGCACCTTTGCGATCCGATCCGTTCCGCACCCTGCAGTGGAAACGCGGCATTCGACGTACATCGACATAGTGCTGCAGTCCCAAAGGATTCCAAGCAGCACGTTTTGCGTGCTAAAACTCTAACTGGGAATGGACTCGACCAACTTCAGAGTTCCAACAGGGCGGGGGCACCTTCTAGTATGCTGAGGTTCTTGAGGAACACGGAGTGCTCCCAGTCCTTGAGGCGGAGGTCCTCGGTGATGGTGTTCAGGATCTCCATCTCGTTCCTCAGCTGGGCCTCTGTGTTCACGTGGGTCACCCACAGGCTGGTGGTGTCCTCCGTGATGTTGCTGATCTGGATCTGGGGGGGGGGGGGGGGGTGGAGGAAGAGCCACAGTCACATTGTAGGTAGATACAAAGATAAGCATGGGCGAGCACATGAGAGAGAGAGAGAGAGAGAGAGAGAGAGAGAGAGAGAGAGAGAGAGAGAGAGAGAGAGAGAGAGAGAGAGAGAGAGAGAGAGAGAGAGAGAGAGAGAGAGAGAGAGAGAGAGAGAGAGAGAGAGAGAGAGAGAGAGAGAGAGAGAGAGAGAGAGAATTTAGTCGAATGAGAGAGAGAGGGGAAGCGAGAGCCAGAAAGCAGGTAGTTAGGTTACATGATTGAATAAACAGTAAATGGAAACAGGGGGTCTGGTTTAGGGGTCATGTTTCAAATCCCCCTAACCTGCAGGTCCTTGATCTTCAGGTGATGTATGCTGATGTCACTGCTGAAGGTGTGATTGACAGCTCCCACTGTCCAATTGACCTCCTCCAGCTGCTCCCTGAGCCCGCCTAGCTGTCCTGACGTCTCCCTGGTATAGAAGAGAAACGGAACCGGATATCAGAAAAATTTACTTGATACCAAAATGTTTTGATGCAGTGTCCCACTAACATTTTATCATGTATGTGTTATATATCTTTATACATACAGTACGTAAATTATTGGTGCCAGATATGAGTACAATTACAGAAAACAGTGTGTGTCTGCGTATGCGCGCGCGTGTGTGTGTGTGGGTGTGTGTCTTTATGTGTGTGTGTGTTTGCATGTGTGTGTAAGTGTGTGTTGGTGTGTGCGTGTCTTTGTGTGTGTGTACGTGTCTGTGTATGTGTGTGCGTTACCTGAGCAGGTGGTCCTGGTCGCGGAGCCAGGTGGAGGCCCGGGACACCTCCGCGATGAGGCCCGACAGGTTGCGCGTGGCGGAGCTGCTCAGGGAGGAGAGCCGGTCGTCCAGCTGCACCAGGTAGCCCTCGGCCTGCAGGGAGTGAGCCTGGGCGCTGCGCAGCTCCGTCTCCAGGCCCTGACAACCGCCAACAGCATCAGAGGGGATCAGGCTGGAGGCCGTTCACTGCATTTATACAGCGCTTCACCAAGGCAGCTAAAGCTTTACATGGTACATGGAGTGTGTGTGTGTGTGTGTGTGTGTGTGTGTGTGTGTGTGTGTGTGTGTGTGTGTGTGTCTTCAGGGCAATGGGGGGGATTTAGAAAATGATCTCAGATTTAAATTTGATTAGAGTTGGACTGGTTTAGATAGTTTATATAAGTCTTTGTTATTGTTGGATTAGATTAGTTTACATATAATTTAGTTTAGATTTGTTTGGTTGAGATCAGATCACATAGATAGTCTATTACGTCATTTTTGATTCGATTTGTACCTTTTGACCGTCTAAAGGGGATTTAGGTAACAAACAACCATAAACTTAAGGTGTACATGCAGTCGAGTTCCACGTAAAGCTCTATCATCTAAAAACAGTCGCTGGGGAGACGCAACTGAATGTGGATGTTGATGATGTTCCCCTCTCATATTGGTTGAGATCCAACATGGCCGCTAGGTGAGTCCGGCTCCACAGAGTCTGTCCAAACCTTGATGAGGATCTCCAGCCTCTGCAGCCAGTCGCTGTGGTTCTGGAAGAGGTTCTCCAGCTTCCAGATGTTCTCCAGCAGGTCGGCCTGCGTGGACGCGGCGTCCCCCGAGGGCTGCGGGGTCAGCTGCCGCGAGCGCTCCGACATGCGCGTCGCGTTCTCCATCAGCACCTCAGGGTGCTCGGAAGAGACACGCGAGCGCGAGACTGTGGGTGAGGGAAGGGGGGAGGGGGAGGGGGAGGGGGAGAGACATTACAAGGAGAGAAGGGCAAGGAGAACAGGGCCCGTTCTCAAAGACGGAACAAACCAAAAGCGTTGTTTTTCATCTGCAGACACGGGTTGTCCGTCGAGCAAAAAGGCAGATAGGACGCCTACAATGCAGCGGAGCAGATTTGCGTTTGTTGGTTGACTTCTTCTGCCTGGCTCTTGCCTAAAACAGAGGTTTTGGACATAATCCCTGGAGCCTTCGGAGGAGGATGCTCTGTCCGGAAGCACCTCAGGAGGACAGCTCTGTAACTTTAGCCGAATGTGCTTTAGGGCAACAATGCAAACTCGATAACGTGGGGTTTGGAGTTTGTTTGCACTCTGGAGAGAGAGAGGAAGCACTGTTCCCGGCTCTGCATCACATCGGTCACGGTGCATTAGTCAAACCAAACAGACGCTTCAAATGTCTCTGCTATTACGATGTCAGCGGGCGCTGCGTCCACGCGCAACGAACCATTTACGCTAAATCGTCCCGTTGGTATTGGCAATTACATACGTATTGGACTAAAGCAGGTTCGATATTTTATGATGTCATAAATTGTGCTAGCATGTACAATTTAAGATTTCTTAATGAAGCAAGGAAAAGTTTGACCATTCCCTGAGCAATGGCGGAAAGTTTGCCATGGTGACCCTAACCCAAACCTAACATCTGATATAGTCATGGATAGGAGGAGAGATAAACATACAGAAAACATGTTCTGAGAGAGTCCAATTAGACATGTCGTAATCTGGCCTGGCTCTTAAGAGCTAGCGTGATCTGCTCAACTTAATGCCCCCAGCTAAAACAGAATACCCCCTGCCACCATACTTTTCTGGCTAGAGTGTATGTTTAGCGGTTAAATCACTATTTGTTGACAGTTAACTTACTGCCAGTGACCCTTAATCTTGTTTTTGGCCATGGCAAAAGCAGGACAAGTAAGGTATTTTCTCAAGCGTGTCTAATGAGAACAAGCTTTGCTGTTCCGTGTTCTGTTAAGGGCATGTTGCTAGGCGATGGGCAGGTCAGCGCTCCGAGATATTTAGAGGGGAAGAAAAACTATTTGCAGTGACGAAGTCCTGTGTTCCAGGACTGCCTGGAACCATGTTGAACCTCCTAAAAATCAAAAGCCTTGGCTTTCCTGTTGTTGGAGAGTGTTAGAGTTAGAGCTAGAGAGGGAGAGGGAGAGAGAGATGGAGAAAAAGAGAGAGATGGAGAGGGAGAGAGGGAGGGAGAGACGGAGATACGGAGAGATGGAGACAGAGACAGAGAGGGCAAGAGAGAGGCTTGGAGAAATGAAAGGAAGCATATAGGAGCTCTTCCCATACGGGTATGCAGGCCTCTTGAATACATTAACATTAGTAATTAATTAAGTAAGTAAGTCAAGTTTATTTACAACGCTCCATTCACACAGACAAAGGTACAACCAAGTGCTGCACTGCTGTTGTGCATCATCTTACAAACACACAAAACAAATTCAACTTTGCATTCCTTTCACTGTACTACCGATTTGCCAATTCCAGTGTACACATGCATGTATCACACACTATGTATGCATAACTCATATACACATACTTGTGTGTGTGTGTGTGTGCGCATGTGTGTTTGTGCGCATGTGTGTGTTCATTGGCACGTCTTTCCTCGCAAGTACATGCACAATTGCAGAGCAACACTTGAGTGAATGCACTGAAGAATTCACATGGGTTTCGGCGAAAACCTCCCCTCTTACATTACAGCCACATTCCAGCCTATTATGTGTGTTATGTTGGTTCCTAATGGACTGCAAAACTAAATAAGCCCAGGTCCATCTACTGCAGAGAGGGCTTAATTGTTAAACGATGGCCTGTCAGAGTCAGTGTATGTTTTAAATATGAGTCTGTGCACACACACACACACAAACATACTGGATGCACATGCATGCACGCACGCACGCACGCACACGCACACGCACACACCCAAACATACACACACATCAAGGTGTTCTAACCCACCCACACGGACTAACTAAAAAACATACATGTGCAAACACACACTCACAAACAGACGCACACACAGAAAGGTATTCGCACACACACACACACACACACACACACACACACACACACACACACACACACACACACACACACACACACACACACACACACACACACACACACACACACACACACACACACACACACACACACACACACACACACACCCCCTCTTGATTTAATCCAGTGCCCTTTGCCCAAACCCTGTGGTGGAGTCAGAGGATGAACAAGAGCCAGGGGAATATGGATGAGATGAGAGGAGCAGAATCAAAAGGCACTAAACCAAGACCACATGGTCAGGCCAACCCAGTAGGAAGAGAATGAGGGTGAGGGAGTGAGTGAGTGAGTGAAGGTGAAGAAGGCCTGCACTTTATTAAAGTGATGACACTGATTTTCAAGTAAACCACACACACACACACACACACACACACAAACAAACACAAACACAAACAGCCTGCATGCATGCATGTGCGTGCTAACAACTCGTCTAAATGCATCCTAACTTGATGCAATCAACTGATTAAAGGTTTACATTTATAAAGGTCTACAGCTCTTCAAAAAGGCACTCCTTTTCAAAATCCATCTACTTTTAATCACAATAACCATGGAAAAATTGCTCAGCCGAAGATTGGGACTTTTCTGTATGAGTCAGAACTCGGTCTCCAATAACAATCAGGGAAACGCCCCATTAAGCAAACATCTATTTTAAAGCTGTCGCTGACCACATTTATCTCATTCCTTAAACATAAAACCACCAAAGTATACCACATTGACTCCATCCCAACCCTCAACATAAGGAGCCACAGGCATGCTCAGAGTTTCCCATTATTAAAATGTTTTCATCAGATTTATTTGCTAGGCTAAGGCTGATTTGGCCTGTATTGTGTCTAGAGGTGTATATGCCTCTAGAGTTTCATGTCATGTCTCCTGGCATTATTCTTCTTTAAATTAGGCTTTGTTTTATGGGGTCAATGTTAGTGGTTGAATCTAAGCAAAATTCTTAAATACAGTGAGTATTATTGATGTAGCTTGTTATGGTAGTGACACCTCTTTCCTGATTACTTTGGGCTTATGGGAAATGGTGTTGGCTAAGGCCAGCTCGCCATTAAATGAACAACTCTATGCCAGTAATAGTGCCGTTGCTTTGCTATTGTTTGTGTTTCGGTTATTTGTGTAGAAATCACTAAGGGGATTTTCTTTTACTTCTGACCCAGGAACAGGATGTTCAGGAACAGGATGTTCGGTTGCATCTTTTTTTTTTGTGCAAGGTTATAGCGAACAAATATTAAAACCAGATCAGCCAGACTCTGATCCAGATCCGCCGTCTCCGCAGCCTCCAAGTGCTGCGCACCCATTGGTCGACATGTCCCCTGTGTGGCTGACACTATATCCTTCGTTCTATCATGTGTTCTGGCTCAGGACTTGGCCTGGGAGAGCCGATCAGACCGCCAGCCCACCACAGCTGCAGGGACGCAGCATGTGTGTGTGACCCTGCTGGATCTGTTGCTGCACGCTGCTGCACTTCTTCAGGGAGGTAAACCCACTGGTAACAAGACACACTTATTTCCACCTTAAACAAATAGAAAAGCTTTGAATTTGATATAAACACAGTTCAATGCACTTATTTTATTTACGTGAAGCTATTGTACCACTGAGAGCCGATCGAGGCTTAAAGAGAGGTATGCGTGTGTAAATCAAAGTATTAGCTTTGATTGAAGGGTCACATTCCTGCGGTTGTGCCCCCCCCCCCCCCCACACACACACACACACACAATGTTGCCAGAATAGAGATCATCTCTATCCAAATTAAACCTTTCAAAAAGCTCTTTCGCTGCTCTAATGGATGTGTGGTTTCTACATCATATTGCCAATTTCAGGAGGTTTTAAACATGGTATCTAATGTTGGACTCACGATATATAACACATCCAATGTTAAAGATATTATGACTGAATCTTATCGAGTGTTAGGACCATGACCAGGGAGGGAGGAGGGGAGGAGACATACAAGGACCAAGGAGGGAGGAGGTGAGGAGACATACAGGGACCAAGGAGGGAGGTGGGAGGAGGTGAGGAGACATACAAGGAGGGAGGAGGGAGGAGGTGAGGAGACATACAGGGACCAAGGAGGGAGGAGGTGAGGAGACATACAAGGAGGGAGGAGGGAGGAGGTGAGGAGACATACAGGGACCAAGGAGGGAGGTGGGAGGAGGTGAGGAGACATACAAGGAGGGAGGAGGTGAGGAGACATACAGGGACCAAGGAGGGAGGAGGTGAGGAGACATACAAGGAGGGAGGAGGTGAGGAGACATACAGGGAACAAGGAGGGAGGAGAGAAGGAGACATACAGGGACCAGGAGGGAGGAGAGAAGGAGACATACAGGGACCAGGAGGGAGGAGAGAAGGAGACATACTGGGACCAAGGAGGGAGGAGAGGAGGAGACATACAGGGACCAGGAGGGAGGAGAGGAGGAGACATACAGGGACCAGGAGGGAGGAGAGGAGGAGACATACAGGGACCAGGAGGGAGGAGAGGAGGAGACATACAGGGACAAAGGAGGGAGGAGGTGAGGAGAGGGAGGAGGGACCAGGAGGGAGGTAGGGAGTAGTTGAGGATGAACAACATATCCCCCTGCCAACAAAGAAACCATCCACCATCACCGCAGACTGTGAATAAAGGTCTATATTCACAGGAAGGCAACGAACCATGAACTCATCAGCTACAATGGATACACCGATAGATATCTGTTTAACAAAAGATGGCCACACACAAACCGATTGTCCCAAACGACAGTACAGCGACGGTGTGTCAGCTGAGTGGGGGGTGTGGGTCTGAATTACGATCGTCCATTGTGGTGAAGCTCAGAGTTGTGCTCTGGCATTGGATTGTCGGAGTGCAGAGGTGAGTCTGCTTGTCGGGGGACTAGGGACATTTTTATGTACGGGTTCGAAAACCCAGGAGGTGAGCTCATTGAGGAATGTGGTCATGCCTCCAGACGTAAGACTGGAATCACAAAGGGCTCCTCTAATGGTGCTGCCCGACCAACTCCTGGGCAGGTACCAACCGTTAGACAGACGGCACACTCATACTGGGGATCCCGATTCCTGCGTCACATCGGTGTAATTCAGAGCGTGAATATTGGTATCAAATATGTTTGCAACTAAACAAATTTACTTTCAATGTTTGAAAGTGTACGGTAAGTAGAATCTAATTCTGTGGGAAAAAAAAATGTAATGTATGTGGTAACGTTATTATGTTAAAACATTCCACATGCTCATGAAGTTATTTTTGTATGATTATCTCGACCACATATAACAGCGCTAGGCTGCCCCATGATTGAATCTGCCCCATAACATTACCTACAGCTGTTCGGCTCGTTGACTCATCTCATGGTAAGTAAGCAAGTTAAAGTTATGTTGCTTGCGGAATTTTCATTCTAATTAAATGAAATAAAATGAATAAAAGTGGGGTAGCGTAGCATCAATGAAACTCTCACACATTAAGTCGTCCGTGAAGAGTATTACTGCCCGAGTCCCGTCAGACAGATTTACACCAGCGGCGGGCGGCGGTGACGCCAACAGATCTCCCGTTCCCACGCTCCTTCAGACGTCACCCAATGAGGTATTTTGCTATTGTTTTGATTGAGCGCCCCCTAGCTGCAAAGATGACTCATAATACCTTTAAGTAGAGGAGAGAAACTTGAGGGGGGCAAGGAGAACAAAGCCTATATCTATATACATATTTGAGGATATGAGAGATTGTGAAACAAGTCACCCGGCCCTTAAAGTATGCCGTATGGTTTGTGGTCAAAGAGCAGAAGGACAGCAGAACATTACTGGCTACAAGTCGAGTGCATATCACTTTCATAACACTACATATGCCAGCAAAAGGGGATATTAGTGTGGGAAAACCGGGAAGACTGTAAATGGATCTGACAGGATCTGATTGGATCGTGTGGAAGTGAGGAAACACTCGCGAGACAGCTGTGTCTTTTAGTGTCAAGAGACAAGGCAATTAGGGCTTCTTGAGCAGAGTGGGAACATGCTCCCATTGACGAGCCTGCTGCCATGGGACCAGTTCATATTCCATTTATAAAGTTACAATGTCTAAGATTGGCGCCTCCAAGGGTTGTTGGCATTACCAAAGAAAGAAACAACAGCAACAACATTGCAACTGATTTTTGTCTCAACGTTCCACTTCCCACAACCAGCAGCCAGGGCAAACAAGCTAGGGTCGTATCAGAACTCTGTTGATATGTAGCAGCTCTTCATTTCTCTCCTATTCTCAAATTTCCCAATATCAATCCTGGTGTAACCCCTCCTTTTGTCCTTTGCTTCCTTATACATGCAGCAAGGTACTGGTGCAGCTGAAGGTGCTGGACATGTAGTAAGCTCCTTCAAAGCAAGAGCGCAACTAGTGTAGTGTGGTAGGGCACGCTATTGTCTGTCGTTTTCTACACGTCTGCACAGGGATGGCTCGCCAGCTGGAGTGACTGCATTTAAATAACATATACATATAAATCATATCAATATGATTTTACTCTGGCCGCGAGCATTGCACCATTCTAAAGCTCTAAAGATCTCCGAGGAAATTCACAACTCTTGGCTCACTACTTTTAAAGAAAGTGGAGCTTCCCTTGTTGGATGAGCCTCAGGTTGCTTTAAGTTTCAGCTTTCGGTCATTTTAAGTCCAGTTTGGGATCAGTAGTTCACAAGGGCCTATGTGTTAAGTAAAACTTAACTTTGTAAAACAAAACCCTGCTCTTTAGAATTTGGTTTTGGCATGGAAGTATTTCTCACACGTTTCAAATCTGAACTTGACACAGTCTACAAACACGGTGTCAATATGCCCCTTGGTGATGGCTCTCAGACATTCAGGAAGGACCGAATGCAGTTACATTAACCGTTCTATTCTGTAGTGTATAATAAACTATATCTCTTTATCAACCAACACACACACACACACACACACATACACATACACACACACGCATGCACACACGCACGCACGCACACACGCACGCACGCACACACGCACACACACACACATTCCTGGATGGACAGACAGGCTTGGGTGGACAATGCAACGGTTGATGGCAGACAGGGGGGAGAGCAGACATGGGCAGGGGGTGAGTCTTCCCCCAGGGGGTCGGAGTCAATAGAGACATGCTCAATTATCTGAAAACATGTCACATCCGCCTTGGGCGTTGGTCTGCATGTGTGCCCTTATTTGTTTTGTCTGGTTTCCTAGTATTAAGAAATAAGTGTGCGTGTGTGTGTGTGTGTGTGTGTGTGTGTGTGTGTGTGTGTGTGTGTGTGTGTGTGTGTGTGTGTGTGTGTGTGTGTGTGTGTGTGTGTGTGTGTGTGTGTGTGTGTGTGGTGTGATTATGGGCGCCTTTGTGCACGCGTGCATGTGTGTGACCCTTTTTCAGGATGCGTTGGGATGCCCGGACCATCTGGTCTGCATTAGACTTTGCAATGGGCTGTGTGTATGTGTGTGTGTGTGTGCGTTTGTGTGAGAGTGCGTGCGTGTGTGTGTGTGTCGTGTGTGCGTGGGCATGTCATGTCCATTTAGCAGCTTCTTAACTCAGAACCATTAACCGTTAGAAACAGGCACTTACAGGGAAGAACCATTCCAAACATCCAATGTAAGTAAGTAAGTAAGTAAGTAAAATGTATTTATAAAAGCACATTTATAACAGTTTGCACTGACCAAAGTGCTGTACATAGTGCATTCAGTAGGCAAAGATGAAGGCAAAATAACATTGGAATAGAATACAAATAAAAGACATGACACCGTCAGCTCCACCGTGCCAACACCGTGCGTGACTAAACTCTCTCCTCTCTCCTGGCGTACACAACACAGTTACATTGCTGTTCCTTGTTACCGCCCCCCTGCTTAAGCACAGAAAGTACAAGATGCTTTGAGATATGACTGCTCCAACTTCATCTGGGAGTGAGTTGGGTGAAGAGTGTTGAAGAGTTTAATTTGATGTGTTGTTCTTTGGTTGCGGTCCAATCACCAAGTGTCTGCTTGTGTTTCCCGCCATCTCCTCATTGCCTTGCCGGTCAAATGACTGGAAGTATGCGATGGTATGACGAGAGTGTTTTGTTCTTCAGATGCCTTAAGGAAATGATATGAAGCTAATAGTATACTTTCCTAATTGTGATCTGATTTTCATAACCTATCATCTCATAGTAATGTTGCGAGGTAAATGCACAGCTGAAGGTGCATGACAGGTTGCTGTGGAGAGCTGAAGTGTCACCTCAATGCAGAGACTGAAGTGACGTTTGGACGTTTCATTGCATAGAAGTGTCTGCTAAATTACTATATGTAAATTACAACACAATCCGGAGAACAACCTATGATTAACAACAGCATGATGAGTCAAATATAATGCGCAATGTCAAACATTTTAGGTCCAGTAAGTGAGCAATGCTGTTATCTCGGTAAAATCCATTTTGTTATACATAGATCAGGACGAAATCACCCACAAACTTCGAGACAAGACGCAGCACAAGAATAGCTCAACACAATGGAGCTAACGTAATATCTGAACGCCTGAGATCTGTCACCTTCTGTCACCTTCCGCTCCCAGAGCATCTGTTCTTCATCCTTACTGTTGGGCGTTCATCGAGTGTAGAACAAGTCAAGTGTTCGCTGCAGTGCCCGGCTTTGTGGCCCCGGGCCCCATGGTTACTAATCTCTCTGTTCAGCTCTCTCACAGCTTTTTAATAAAATCGCTTAATGGGATGTGTGTGTTAAGGGTAAGGTTAGGTGCATCTGTGAGTGTGTGTGTGTTTGAGTGTGTGTTAAGGATACGGTTGTGTGCGTCTGTATGTGTGAGTTTGTGTGTGTGTGTGGATTGTAAGTATGCCTTTGCATTTGTGTATTTTGCATTTGTGTATTTTGTGTGTGTGGACGTTTGGTTTCAATGTGTGTATTGCTGTGTGTGTGTGTGTGTGTTTGTGTGTGTTTGCGTTAGCGGAAAGGTTACGTGTGCTTCTGTGTGTGTGTCTGTGTTAAAGATAAGGATCTGTGTGTGTGTGTGTGTGTGTGTGTGTGTGTGTGTGTGTGTGTGTGTGTGTGTGTGTGTGTGTGTGTGCTCGGGTGAGATAGATTGCGAGTATGTAATGGTGTGTGCGTATTTGTGTTTGTGTGTGTGCTTGTGTGTGCTTGTGTATGTCTTTGTGTTTCTGAGGGTCCTTGAATGATTCAGAGCTTTGTTCCTACCTGATAGCGAGGGGCCATTACAAACAGACTTACTGCCCGCCTGGACTCATTTGATCTTTAAGTGACATTTCACACTCGTAGACAAGCTGACCTGCTATTGTACTTTGGAGGAGCTGCTGAATGGCTCACCACTGAGACGGGTTGCTACGGACACCCAAAGCCAACGCAAACCCTCTTTCTATCATTAAAAATAAATACCTTGACAGAAAATGAAGGCATACCATAACAAAAAGGTTGGTTCATGTGACATTAATAATACTAAGCAAATAACCTTGTTTCTTGTGTCTATAAATGAACGTCTACGAATGCTCCTGACCGCTTAAAATGTGCTTAAAAATACAAATGAATAAATTCCCGAAATACTTAAGTACTCATGTGTTCTTAAGCATTCTTAAACGTAGTGAAAAAATAAATCAACTGAAGTAAAAAAGATATGACTAATAAAATCATTTCAAAGAGAAAAGTTCATCAAAGGGCTTGTGTGGCCCCGCACGAACGATACACACGCACAGCCTTGGTTGTCCTTGGTTCCCAGATACAATGTGGCGTGTGGTGAAACACACATATGTCACGTTAGGCCTCAAGGTTTGGCCCCTGTGGCGCTTTGCTGAGATTCAATGCCACAGCAGCAACAACACCAACTTATGTTGGGTTAGACGGCACCTCATCACCGGCATGTTTACTTTGGTCCTCCTGTTTAACCAAACTTTATTCAGTCTGAACGAATTTGGTTTAATCTTTGACTGGTAAAAAGATAAACTCCATGTGGCCTGCAGCTGAGAGGATGTTGACGCTGGAGTGTTTTGGGTCGGAATCAAAAAACATGATGCCCCCCCGCATATTGTATCAGATCCAAACCAAAAACACACTTAGAACGTGGTGTTCTTTTACTGTGCTTACCAGCTAGTCCCAATGAAGATTAGATAACTGTCATTTGTCATGACCAAAAAAAAAAAACGATACCAAATGAAAGCCTGGTTGAGGAGTTTAACTTAACCGTGCCCGTCCCGGCTATGACCTGCCTCAGAGGAATAAAATCGGGTGAGAGAATGAGGTTCTCTGTATTCCCACACTTCCCCATCTACCCGCTATCTATCTGTGTGTGTGTGTGTGTGTGTGTGTGTGTGTGTGTGTGTGTGTGTGTGTGTGTGTGTGTGTGTGTGTGTGTGTGTGTGTGTGTGTGTGTGTGTGTGTTTTAACACCCTGCTGAATCAGAATTCTGATGCAGACTTCACTATCTTGAAGGAACTGCCTGAATTTCCCCCTATGGACCACCTCAGCCAACCTCCAACCTTCCTGGAAGTTCTGTCAGCTGTCCGCACCCTGAAGAATAACAAGTCTCCCGGCTCTGACAATATCCCTGCAGAACTGCCTAAACAGGGAGGGTATCTGTGCACAAGAACATTACACCAGTACATCACCAAGGTTTGGGCTGATGAAAACATCCCACAACAATGGAGAGATGCCAGCATTGTTACCATATTTAAGAACAAAGGTGATAAGGCCATCTGTGGTAACCATAGGGGCATATCACTTCTTGCTGTGGCAGGCAAGGTCCTGGCCAAGGTGATGCTTCGAAGGCTTATTAATAACATCACAGAGTCAATGCTACCCGAGTCACAGTGCGGGTTTAGAAAGAACAGGAGCACAGTCGACATGGTCTTCACAACTCGGCAACTCCAAGAAAAGTGCAGGGAGCAACATAAAGACCTGTTTATGGTTTTTGTCGACCTCTCCAAAGCCTTCAACACTGTGAAGAGAGATCTCTTGTGGGATGTCCTAATGCGGATTGGTTGCCCCATCAAGTTCGCCAACATCCTCCGTCAATTTCACGATGGAATGACTGCTAGGGTGTCCATAAGAGGTCAAGAGTCTAGCCCTTTCCCAGTGTGCACAGGGGTAAGACAAGGGTGTGTATTGGCACCAATGCTTTTTAACATCTTCCTCTTATGCGTCACCCAGCTTCTCCACAAGGGTATTGAAGAAAACAGTGGGGTGACAGTAGAGTATAGGCTGGATGGTAACCTCTTTAACATCAGGAGGCTGCAGGCGAAAACCAAACTGCATAAAGTAAGGATACTTGAGATGCAGTATGCAGATGATTGTGCTATTGTATCTCACTCTCCACAAGGCCTCCAGTCTGTTCTAGATGCAGCAGTTAGGGCATACAGCAGGATGGGGTTGACCATCAATACAGCCAAAACAGAGGTGATCTGCCAATGGAGTACCAACATCCCACCCACACCCCCCATCTTCACTGTAGCAGGGGAAAAACTGTCAGTTGTTCCATCTTTCAGATACCTGGGGAGCATTATATCTGGAGACAACAGCATTGACAGTGAGGTCCAAAACAGGTTAAATCAAGCATCAGCTGCCTATGGGAGACTCAGGCGTCGGGTTTTTCAGAACAAGAACCTTAATTTAAACACAAAAATCAGTGTCTACCAAGCAATCTGCATCACCACCCTCCTCTACAGCTGTGAAGCCTGGGTTACTTACAGCCGCCACATCAAGTCCCTGGAACAGTTTAACATCCGCTGTCTGCAGCGCATCCTAGGAATCACTTGGCGTGACCGAGTGCCGCACACTGAGATCCTTGGGAGGACAGGCTGCAAAAGTATTGAGGCCACAATCACTCGGCACCAACTGCGTTGGCTGGGGCATGTGACAAGGATGCCCTACAACCGTTTGCCCCGCAGAGTGTTATATGGCCAGCTACACCAAGGCCAGCGCTCTGCTGGAGGTCCAAAGAAACGCTTTAAAGACCAGATGAAAGTTACGCTTAAAAAGTGCAAAATAAAACCTGGAGACCTGGAGAACACGGCTGCTGACCGCAACACCTGGCGGCAGCTGTGTCTAGATGGGACCAATACATTGGAGGAAAAAAGGACTGCCAGAAGACATCAAAGAAGGCTCAGGAGAAACACACCCACACCCATGACTGCCATCAACACCAATACCATGTATACACATGCCCCACCTGCAACAGAGCCTGTGGATCCAGGATTGGGCTATTTAGCCATCAGAGAACCCACCGGTAAAAGACAAAGATGGACGTCATCATCGGACTCGATGGACAACAAAAGAGAGAGAGAGTGTGTGTGTGTGTGTGTGTGTTGTGTGTGTCCGCTGTTGGGGTGGATGTTGGCCATCCATGACGGAGTCTTCGACAACAACACAATTCCAGATACCAACGCCACATCTGTCAAAGGGAAGTGTCTCTCATGGTTCCTTTGCATGAGAGGGGAGAAGAATGGTGAGAGAGAGAGAGAGAGAGAGAGAGAGAGAGAGAGAGAGAGAGAGAGAGAGAGAGAGAGAGAGAGAGAGAGAGAGAGAGAGAGAGAGAGAGAGAGAGAGAGAGAGAGAGAGAGAGAGAGAGAGAGAGAGAGAGAGAGAGAGAGAGAGAGAGAGAGAGAGAGAGAGAGAAAACAGCGAGGGGAATTCATTCACCTTTCATTCCAGGCAATGGCAAAGTGACTTTATGTTTCACTTTGATGGCGTGCCAGGAGACAGGAAGGAGGGAGAGGGAGAAAAAGCAAACAGGAATCCATTGTTGAGCAGCGGAGACCAGTCAGTGTTGCAAGGTCAGCAAGAGAAGCACGGGCCCTTCCATGTTGAGCTAAGTGCACTCTCCCAATCCTCCAACCCCTCATCTCCAACATCTCCTGATGCAGTTCACAGCCATTTTTATCCGAGTATAATATAAAAAGATCTGAACAGCCACAACCACAATGGGTTTGGCTGAATTCTTACAATTGTAAACGTACAAATTACATAATTAGCAGAATATCGCCTCCCTCTTCTTTAGGCTTTACTGCCCGGCGAGTGACTTCAAGGAAACAAAGAGTACTCCATTAATGTGTATCAACTCAATGTTCTTCTCGACGTACACATGTAAACACCCTAACAGTTGATACCTTGCCATCAGAGGCTGAGCCTGAAACCCTGTTTACCATTCAGCTGTAGCTCTACGTTTCCCCCACTGTTTTACAGCCGTTGTTGTCGTCGGTTGCCATGACTCCCGGACCCTGCAGGTGCTAGACTGAGTTGCGCCTACACTGATTGCTTTAACCAACCGTCTCACTTAAAGGAATAAAACATATGCTCCGGCATTGAATCCAATTCGTCACGTTAACGAACACTGTGGTGCAACGTTAGACCCTCGATTTGTGACATCACAAAAATGATCACAGATGATCAGGTTATTACAATTCCAGCACATGACCTAACCTAACATAACCTGTACAATGAAAGGTCAAGCTCCCAAGGGGATATACTCACTAAACCGAAACATCTTTCGATGGGAGCACACATATATTTTCTTTGCTTTGTTTTTGTTTGTTCTGGAACAAGACCGTTGGAACAAAGTACGAAACGAAAACCCGAACGCACTGCAACATCTGGGTAGTGGGCTGTGACCTGGCGGAAAGACAGCTGTACACTCACTCCAGTTGGTTGGCATCAACATCCAGGAGGAAAGAGGCTGTTAAGAGCGTGTGTGTGTGTGTGTGTGTGTGTGTGTGTGTGTGTGTGTGTGTGTGTGTGTGTGTGTGTGTGTGTGTGTGTGTGTGTGTGTGTGTGTGTGTGTGTGTGTGTGTGTGTGTGTGTGTGTGTGTGTGTGTGCCTGCTTTGGGGAGGGGGGAGAGATTTTTTTTCTCACCCAGGACATTGTCTGGTGTCTAGGATCAAAGTGGAGCTCTTGCTGCGAGAGGCTATTGAAGTGTGTTTTTGTGTATGTCTGTGTGTAAGTGAGTGTGTGTGTGTATGTGTGTGTGTGTCCATGTGTATGTTTGTGAGAAATACACCTGTTCTCAGCCACCTGCGGTTGTTTCCGGTTGGGTAAGTATTTGGGAATTTAAATGAAGGAGGCCTTACTCTCACGGGTGTTGCATTTCTTTCCCAACCAAATTGATACAACTCGCCAGAATAGAATAGAATAGAATAGAATGATGTAGAGGTATAGTAGCAGCTTGGAAATACAACTAAAATAAAACTATTTAAAAAATTCAAAACTAGTTATGATGCTGTCTCCCGGAAATTATTTCAATGTTCAATTAACTCTTATCAATACTTAATAATGCAGACCGCATGCGGCCCCTATTCAAACCAGCGAACGCTCTATACTTACCTTAACAAGCGGACCACTTCTAACTTTAAAAGGCCTCTGACGACTCACGATTCCCTCGGGGAAGCGACGTCATATGATACCTTTTGTTTACAAGCTCCATAAACATCCACATTATTAAAACCAAAGAATGGAAAACCAAAACAAATAGAGCTGTTGTTTTGACTTCAAACTGGTCCCTGAAGCCCGAGGCCCCGTCTGACCCTTTGGCCCAGAGTTACCCCGACGACGCTGCAGCTAGCTAAATACAACATGGCCGATGGCCCGCCTCTCATTCCCGCCCGCACACTGCCCCCCACGGTGGATCAGAGGTGCAGTGGAGCTTGGGTCCTACGTCGGTGAGCCGTGAGTTCACGCGGTGACAAAACAGAACAAAGCACGTTGACGCACAACAGTCAGAGTCAGTCAGAGACCGGACAATAGGAAGATAACAAATAAACCTCCGTTGACAAGTCAATGTGTTCAACGGGTGTGTGTCCTGAATCGGTGTGTTTTGCGTCCGTACGTACATAAGTAGGTGCCTTCCTGCGTGTGTTGGTGTGTGTGTGTGTGTGTGTGCGGGAAAATGCGTAAACACAGACTGCTTTACCTCAATGAAAGAAATCAACCATGGCCGAACAACAACCACAAATTCCTGCCTTGATAATTCTGCTGGCAGGGAGCTTTATGACAAAATCTGTGGCGCAACAGTTGTCAAACACGCCGCTGAGAGAGCTGATTCGGCGAGCACAGCTGGGCCTGGCCAGCGATCATGCGTTCGCTCTGTCCCGGAATAGCTTCACCGATTGAACCCAGCCATTTCATGTTCATTAATCTCGCACGCACGCGCATGTTTCTGAGGCTCAGCACGACAACGTGAATAGGTTTACACAAATATAATAAAATGATTACAATTCGATTATATGGACAGAACATCGATCAAAATGCACCATCCGAGATCTTACGCAAACAGACAGACTCATTGATATGTACGTTTCAGAAAAAGCAGGAAATCGATCAAGCAACACACACGTTTTTTCAAATGTATGATTGTGAACATACCTAAGTTGACTGTGCTCAGCTTGCCTTTCCAACCAGCATTTAGCGTGCACTCTAGAAAAACAAGTATCCTGGCCACACACACATGCTCCTGGCCTTCATAAAGGCATTAGTATGGTACTCCTTTTGTGGCCTGTGTTGTCATTTGACCATTGACTAGATCGACTGACTAGAAGTAAGGTCCGATCAGCGTTGGGGTAGTCCCGTTTGGTCTTGACTCCAACAACCCCCTAATAGGAGTGATGCCAAACTTTGAGGAGGCCTCCTCTAGATCTCACACATGCATCATTCTAGGTCTAGAAGGATGCGTGTGCGTGTGTGTGTGTGTGTGTGTGTGTGTGTGTGTGTGTGTGTGTGTGTGTGTGTGTGTGTGTGTGTGTGTGTGTGCATAATCACATGTGCCTACACACGTGTGTGTGTGTGTGTGTGTGTGTGTGTGTGTGCGTGGCCAGCTAGAGGTTCAAGGGCTTTATCTGACCGGTTGCCGTGGCGACACGTGTTTGAGGAAGGGCTTCGCCTTGGCCCTTTGACGGGGGCCCATAGGAGACTTCACATGGCTGTCAAATGTAAACACTCCAAAAGTAGACCTCACGATATACACATAAAAAAATATACGCAGACTTATTGTTTTGATACGGCTGCTCAGTGGTTTCAAGTATTCCCTTTATAGTGTTTATACTGAAGTGAGACACACGTATGGTGCAACGGTTTCTGTTAGCATGTTGTAAAAGAGCGTGTCGTAAAAGGATACAATTGATTGAGAGAGAGAGAGAGAGAGAGAGAGAGAGAGAGAGAGAGAGAGAGAGAGAGAGAGAGAGAGAGAGAGAGAGAGAGAGAGAGAGAGAGAGAGAGAGAGAGAGAGAGAGAGAGATGTTGACTTTCATTGGCGTCAATGGCATTAATGATTTCCTTGCCTCTCATCACACTCTTCTATTAGCGTCATTAGGGTCGTTTTCAACCCTATTAAAGACAATATAGTGGAAACAACACCCTGTAAAAGACCAGATAAAACAGTGTGGCACGTAATCTAACTTTACTGGGCTAAACTGTAGAGTCTGGAGGTCAGATTAGGTGACAAAGTGTTGCTTTTTCCTAATTTTGGAACTAACAAACTCCTTGCTCAACATACTAGATGAGCCTTAAAATGGGAACTGTAATGTTGTGGGGAATATGTCCATGAAAAAAACAGTAAACACGAACCGAGCCAGGGAGTCACACACAGACCCCGTTTGTTCCATGGCGATTCACAGGGACCTTTATACATAGCTGTCGACGATCAATGAACACAACAGGGGAAAAAAAAGAAATAAATCACCTCTTAAAAGAGCTCAAGTGGATATAAAAAGATTTGTAGAAAACCTACGACACCATAATATTTTCCAACGATTTACAGTCCAAAGGAAACAAAAATATGAACAAATCGCAAACATGTTGCTGGTTATGTGTCTGGAGGAATTGACTCACCTATGGTATTACATTTACCCTTCGTGCATTTAGTAGACATATTAGCCAAAGCAACTTAAAACCATTCATACACATATACATACGGAGGAGTCAACCATGCAAGTTTTACACACACTTATATAGACACTTATGGCGGAGTCAACCATGCTAGGCAAGAGCCAAGAGGGAGCAGTTAGCGCTACGTGTCTTGCTAAGGGACACCTCGACAATCAGCTAGGAAATAAAACAAATGGCGGTTGCTATTAACGCTTCTCCATGCAAAAGGCCAGGAACGATTAAAAATAAAACACCCACTGTATTTACTACATTAGCATAAATAGATTATACGGTTGTTGGCCCATGTTGACTGCAACACAAATGCAGTTAACAAGGACATTAGGCACATTTAGAGGTTAACCACCGAGGAAATGGGGAAGGAAGATTGAATTTGGTCATTGGTATTGGTAAACATCAGAGGTTCATGAAAACTTATATAGGACTATAAAAGAAAGGCTATCACCTCTAGCCTTTGTTTTATAGTCACTTTTTTATAATCCTGTGTAAGTTCATTATAAAGAAGCAGCATAATGTTACATTTACAAGATTTACTAGAGGTCTTTTAAAATCCTAAAAGGCATAAATCTGGAAGTAACCTGTGGGACTCTTTCCCTAACACCGCACAGAACATCGCCACTTCAAGTTCAGACGAACTAGTCTCATTCCTTTAGCTGACAGCCAACGTCTGTTTCCAGTTAACGGACAGGCGGTCGGGGAAACCACACCTCCAACCAGTAATTCCAGGGTGATTTCTTACCGAAACACAGAATTCAACTTGAGCGTTGAAGTGATCTTTTCAAACTCTTTCATTCAGGGACCACCTTGGAACCAGATGGCCCGAGAATGAGGTCCAGGTTGCTGGCGAGAGACAATCACGACCCGAAAGAAGATAAAAGCCTCATTAACTAAAGCTCATTATTATACGATACCAACAAACTTAAAACATGCATAACATCTAGGGGATACAAATGAAGAAAGAAAGATGATGCATGAGGCAGGGGCCTTGCAACACTAATCGAGAAGGCCACAAATTTAAGATCCTGTTACACCAGGGTGATATGACTGTGATTGACTGTGATTGCGGCGATAAAAACTTGACAACAAGCACTCTTAGCAGATAACAGCTACATTTACTAGGATCAAACAGAAAGTCCCTGAATGCACTAAACACAGACGAAAAGATGCAGTAAATGTGCATTATAATAGATAGTAGCAATGCACCTGGTCGTTAATCATGTTTTGTGAACAGCCATGGAACTGTGGTTGGACGTGGGTTTGCATGAGTGTTAAGATGAAGGCTTCATAAGTGCATTTCTCACGGCCAACGTTGGGGTAGTACCATGTTCAACTGAGGTTCATCTCACTTACAGCAAGGCTTGCAGACCGGGGTACCCAAGCCAACCTCCAAAAACCAAACACCAGCGTTTGTGAGTCTGTTCAAAACACATCAAACATCAGCACGGCTGGCTTGAGTGAGAAGGATGTCCGGTAGCTGCAACTCTACAAACGGCAAACAAATACCCGGAGAGTGAAACCAAACAAAACCACGAATAAAAAGCAGAAGCCGACAAAATGACTTGAAATGTGCGGAAGGAATAAGGAAAGGAGGGAGAGGATGAGGATGCTGATGATGATTATGGTGGCGGTGATTCAGTGATACAGCTTTGAATAATGCCACAGCAAAGTTGTGATATATACGAAAACATAAAGATCTAAAGTGATATAGAACTTAAGTTGTGTGTATGCACACACACACACACACACACACACACACACACACACACACACACACACACACACACACACACACACACACACACACACACACACACACACAGAGTTAAACAAGAGTTTGTGATCTAAGCTTCAACTGCCATGCATGTATCTCCATGTATGGTCTCCATGTGATTCCAGTTAGATGGTGAACTGCTCTATATCATCTGGGAGCCAATACTTGCAACATAAGTTATGCATATTTCATAGACTGCAGAAACGAAAACAAGTGATACACCTTGGGGATCTTACAGATTAGACTCAGCTGTGGCTTATCTGGAACCCAAGTTTTGTTTTATTGAATTTGTTCCAGGTGAATTAGTGTGAACATATTTGTTGCAAAGCTCCGTTTGTCTTCCCATTTCTCCAAAATGAAAGTTCAAGTTACAGCTAAACATGTGTTGTGTAGATGACAAGACATTACTCTTTAACAAATCCTTCTTAACAAACCATTAACTAATGCAATCCTCACAGAAACTCCTTCCTATGATCTTGTGTCGGTGAAGGCAAGAGACGAACAGCAGATCTCACTGGTGGTTTAACCTGTGACCTTTCAAATCACACAAGTCCCCCCCGTGCTTCCCTGATGAACTCAGTCATAAAATGGACCTTACTTTTTATTTCTTTTCACAATAATGACATTTAGGTAAGATTTTGATTTATATTGTTATATTCTATTCCAGATTTTGATTCATTTAAATTTTTTTTGAAGAACAATGTTGATCATAAATCCTAATCCCTCAGCATCGCCCCTTTCTTTTTGTTATTCTAGGATACTCTGCAGGGAGGCTAACGTTCGCCGACACAGAATTGGCTTTCTTCCTATCACAGCTGTGGCGCCCGCAAATGTATGAAGGCGCCTGGAGCCTAAGATGTGGTTGCAATTCAGCGTATATAAAGGAGTCAGCAATTTCATCTGTGATTCATTACAATTATGTTTTGGATGCTTGGATGACATTGGTCTGCCCTTCACTTGTTTATCATATGTTTATCAAAATGCGTCACATGCATCTATTTAAGCTTTATGTTGGTATGAGAGTGCTGCAACGATGATTTGGAGAGGAAAACAGAATATAACGCAATCATCGGCTATAAATGGATTGGCTATGACGGTACAATGCTAAAATAAACCCGAAAACATGACGGTGAAGTCGTGTAACGTCTCTTCCTCTAAGCTGCAATGACGTGATGAGTGAGAAAACTGTTAACACCCTGTGTAGTTAAAGAGGGATAGTCATTTGTGCTTCATTTCCACATAGGCAACATGTATCGCTAGAAGTTTGTGCCCAGGGACAAAAAGGGTTGCAGAAAAGAGGGATCCGAACCACTTTCCAGCTGTTTCTTCTCTCTCTCTCTCTCTCTCTCTCTCTCTCTCTCTCTCTCTCTCTCTCTCTCTCTCTCTCTCTCTCTCTCTCTCTCTCTCTCTCTCCCCCCCCCCCCCCTCCCTCTCTCTCTCTCTCTCTCTCGCTCTCTCTCTCTCTCTCTCTCTCTCTCTCTCTCTCTCTCTCTCTCTAACTCTGTCAATACACAACCTCCTTGTATTTCTGTGTGTGTGTATCATTATTACAAACATGTGCACAACACATTCACACACACACACACCACACACACACACACACACACAACACACACACACACACACACACACACACACACACACACACACACATACTCACACAAGCTGTTGCCCGGTTGTAATGGCCGCTAGGCTTTGTGTGCCAACGTGCCTGGGGCTTTTCAAATCTACTCGGGAAAAAAATAAACGCAGCAGAGTCCGCAGTACTGAAGAGGCCGGAGTTTATGATGCCATCGGGTCACAAAGCTTGTCAAATTAAATAATAACAGCTTGAGCCCATTTCCATAACGCACAGATCTTAATGGGAATTTCCATGTTGCACTCTCACCCCTTAACCACAGCCACAACTGTGACCAAAGACCTCCCTCACTCTCAAGTCAACATTTGTTTCTAATTATATTTCTTGGAAACGTATCTTCAACTAGTTTGTTTTTGCAGTTCTGGTCCAGATATAGTTTTTTTCCCATCTGCCGCAGAAAGAGAGATTGAGCGATCCACTGACAAGACTTTGGAGCTGTCATGGTTCAAATGACAAGAGTGCAATGTGGTCACAGGAAATCCTAACACAGAAACCCTAATGGTTAAGCTTTGTTTTAGAGACAGCTGCTTGCTTATTTTGTCAACAATAATAACTATTATATATCAGCCATTAATGGCATTTGTTCATCATGGCTAAGCCCATTTAGTTTCTAATTTACAATACTATATCAAATGTTTGTACGTTTTCTGTACATGAAAGTAGGATAGCGGCAAAGGCCCGGAGAACAATGCATATAGCTCCCATTTCCATCACAGCAAAAGTTCAGTTTCCAAAACTCAAAATAAAACTACAGTTAAGTCTCTGAACTCTATGAACAAATATAAAACAATAACCTCAAACTTGCTGTCGCTGCTCAAGGAGCATCTTGGTTGAGTCACTTAAGCAAAATCAAATGGAAATGGATCCCCATAGCCCCATAGAATCCACTACAGTCCACCAACCCAGTGAGGGAGGGGCCAACCTGTTGTCAGGGGCCATAATGGGCCCCTCATTCCTCCTGCGGCCACAGAGAGCTGTGTGGGAACGATGCAGAGTGCACAGCCGGGCCCAAACCAACGTCATGCCTCATTCTGTGTACGCTGTCATCGACGTAATCCTACCTCTCTCTGTCTCGCTTTGTTCTCCCTCACACAGACACACACGCACCCATAAAGACCCAAACACACACAAACAGACAAACCACACGCACACCCACAGACACACACACACAAACCACCCACTTAGACCCACAGACACACCCACACACACTCACACACACAGACAAGGAGAGACGGGCCGGACCCACTTAGGTTTCACATCATCCACTGCACGAGCCCTGAGTGGCCCGGCAGCCTCCCTGGTGCAGGTATCACGCCTCAGCAAATGATGTCCCAAAGGCTTTACGCTTTACATTCAAATGGGAACAAATGGATGAATGAAATGGCATGTATAGATACGGATGTTGCATGGAGCATTGTAAAGCATAAGCTCTCTTTTGGTGTACTTTCCAACGTTCCCTGTTTCATGGGTCGAGCAAGGGTTGATTATTAGTGTTTGGGTTTGGTGGGAGGGTTGTTTGTTTAATGTGGTTGCAAAAAAAGCAGAGAGAGGAATGGTAGAATCCAAACAATTAAGGCTTATGCGGCCCTCTGGGTATGTGTCCACATTGAACGTTTCTTTAAAATGTATTTCTTTTTTTTGTGGTGCAACTTAATTGACTTTGAATGAATGACACACATCTAGGCCTGCATAAATACAACTCTAATGTGCTTTGGATATTACCAGGGGGATACCATATGGAGCTTATTGCCACAGCCAACCAAACTAGCATGGATCAAACCCATAAGAGTATAGGTCCTTAAAACAGTATTGCTTGAGGCAGCAAAAAACAAGCACTTAAGCTAGCCGTGGCTTTCCAACTTAATAACGTGTTCATAAAATGCTAAAAGCTTGACTTCAACCACAACCGCAACCACATAAAAGTGTCAGTAACTCCAGTCACAAAGCGGCATTTAAATATAGTGCGTATCATTTTACAAAACCTTCAAGGGGACTTCCTGGACGTGTAGGTGTGTGTGTGTATATATGTGTGTGAGAGTTTATTATGATCGAGGGGAAATGCTGTCAGTCGGCCGGTGGGCTCAAGGGAACATTGGCCAGTTTAGCCGACCAACCCACACGCAATCCCACCACTGTCATCAATCACAGGCTCTCTTGGCATGTCACACACCCACAGGCAGACCAACAGGCTCTCACACACACACACACACACACACACACACACACACACACACACACACACACACACACACACACACACACACACACACACACACACACACACACACACACAACACACACACACACACACACACACACACGCGCGCGCGCGGCCTCCTACCTGCCAGACAGAGGCCGAAGATGGTGAGCAGCACCAGGATGTAGAGGGACACGATGGCGTACTTGATGGCGGAGAGGGAGTTGAGATGACCGCAGCACTGCTCCTGCTTCCTGCGCCGCCTTGCAGAGCCTGTGGTGGACGGCAGCGGCACAACCACGCGATCCATTGTAAAAAAAAGAAGTGTTTGGTGAACCCAGAACCAGAATCGTTTTGGTTCCGTTTTCCAAACGTGATATTTTGATAACATGACTTCATAATATGATAATATGAAATTTCACATAGTAATCGATGCCGTTTTGTCTCGGTAACTCAAAAAGGAGTCAAGTTGTTAAGAGAAAACAGGTGTAAAACGCCATGTTTTTGCCATTTCCTCAGCGTGTGAACGTTTTACTCTGCCCTGAACCTCAACTCGTGTTCTCTTCTGGTCGTCGAAGGGCCTTCTCTGAGGCGCTTCAAAGAGAATATCATCGTTTTGGAACATGAGCTGAAACAGGGGGTTCACTAACACTTTAAAGAGGGAGCAGCAAAGTCTTGTGTTTAGGGATTTAGGCTCCCAGCCCAGAGGCATTGGGTCGGATCCTCGATGTCCACCACTGACCTGTAGGCATCCTTGGTGCCAAGATGCCCGGCCCTACCCCCTACCTGCTCTTCAATGACCTGGATCTGATTTCACTCCATGGCGCTTTGGATTAAAGGTAAACATGCAGTGTCAGTCTCTTGAATCTCCCTAAAATCAAAATATTTAATTTAAAAAATAGCAGTTCTGTTGTGATGTTGATAACACCACAGGGCTCCTTGACCGCGGCGCGAGAGAATGCTAACCAGACAAACGGTGTTGCTGAATGACCAAAGTGAGTTATGTGTTCTTTGGGACAGAAGAGAGCAGATTTTACGTGCCTTTTGGGAGGTTTCACTGTTTTAATGTGATGAGTTGTCTCAGGAGGGGAAAACACTCTTCACTTTGTCATTCGTCATTATACTCTTACTTACACTCTCACACGCGCGTGCACACACATACACACAAACACACGTGCACACACATACACACACACAGCCAGTATAAACACGCCCACACGTATGCAGAGGAGCAAGATCTACAACTCAGTTACCACTTAACCTCTCTCTCTAGGCCAAACAGATGTTCTCATATCACTCATAATAAAACTGTCTTCAAGGCCACATAGATGATGGAGCTGTGACATCATGCATGTGTGTGTGTGTGTGTGTGTGTGTGTGTGTGTGTGTGTGTGTGTGTGAGGGGGGTCTCTGGCCACCTGGCGGTGCTTGGCGTTAAACTCAAAGTAGGGCTGTGAAGACATTTTACTGGAGCGTCTGGCTTTGTTTTTATGCTGTTTGTTGGTCCAAGCCTTGAGCAAAACGACCAAACCCCGACCACGATGAGCTTGCGCAGTATAGCTGGCTTTGCGTGGTTGTACACTGCTAGTAGAGTGGTGCAATTTCTGACCCGCATAAGGTCAGAAATGCAGACACTTTGGCTCTCCGTCTTGCAAACACACACCCACATTCACACCCAAACGCAATTCAACTGATCCTCTCTCTCTCTCTCTCTCACTCTCCTCTCTCTCTCTCCTCTCCTCCTCCTCTCTCTCTCCTCTCTCTCTCTCTCTCTCTCTCTCTCTCTCTCTCTCTCTCTCTCTCTCTCCTCTCTCTCTCTCTCTCTCTCTCTCTCTCTCTCTCTCTCCTCTCTCTCTCCTCTCCTCTCTCTCTCTCCTCATCCCTGTCCGATCTACCCCATCCTACAGAACACACTCTCTTCCAGCTTAAGACAACACAAGCTGGCTCCAAGGTGTGTGCGTGTGGATTTGTGTCTGTGTCTGTCTGTGTGTGTGAGGTGCAAGTTGTCAGGCAGATGGAATGTATGGAGTAAGGACGTACCGGGCCTCGGAGCAAACTACTAAGAACATGAGATGCATGAGGTGTACTCTGTGCGTGTACTAAAACACTTCTCATCTCCCAGTTCTCAGCCTGTGATCAAAAACGTGAACAAAATATAAAGAAGGAAATTATGTTTGAGAATAACGATGAAGTCACATTTAAACTGGCGCCAAAGCAGAGGCCGTTTAGTGTAGCCAACGTGCATGGAACATGGTGACTGAGTTTACTCGGCCAATCAACCTAAAAGTATAATGCGAGAATAATGACAGACGAAAATGCATTTTTGGAACCATATAATAGGGAGAATTATGTACATCAAAATGGGCAACTAGAAAACGCCTGTTTATGTGCCAGCCTTCCAAGAAACAATTGGTTCCAGATAGGAAGGGCCAGTCAGGGCATCGCATAGGGAACATGATAGACACCAATAGATAGTACATAATAACATTATGATTATCAGTGAGTTACACAGATCCTGGGAAGTTGAACGTGTTGATCCGAGTGTGTGATACTATCCCACAGTTCTGTTGCGCATACAACTCTATCATGTATGGATGACTCTTAAGGGGGAAATTGTACTTGACAAAACGAGCATGTCATTGAGACCCCAATTAGTTCAAAACAGTTTATACAGCAAACAAGTGGGAGGAGGGATTCTTGGCACTGCATTGTACACACCCAACATGCGAAAGAGACTCATCGTAGACACAAACACATTTGACTGCGTGCGTCGGTGTATGTTGGCGCGCCCATTACAAGAGACTTGGAAGTGTTTCTCAATTGTAAATATGAGCAAACAAACTCCAATCCAAAGTATCCAAAATCTCAACTGACAAACCCAACTGACATGTTTTATGTGGTTTTATTTCTGCCGAAAGAGACAATCACAGGCTGTTGGAGAGACGACGTTACAGGGGAGAAAAAGGAGGAATTCAAATAAAGTGTCTGGTTAGATTGATCATCAGGACATTTGCAGACGGTGCCTTCCACTGCTACATTATTATCCACCGAATATCTTCAACACATCAGATCAGTTCCCTGACCATGCTCTCCAGGGAAGAAGCGATTATGCTTGCTAATGTATTTTTCTATAGTTTTTATATTTATTAGTCATGAGTCCTGGGGACAAACCGCCCGAGCCTCGCCACCACAGTTCACCACAGTGAAGGTCATATGGCTTTAAGACGGTGTAAACATCTGCGTTTTATTGAGGGGAGCTTGTTTTACCGTCATCATGTTTGAGGGGCGGAAAGCCTTGTTTTAAAAAAAGGGTTATTGTCTCCCCTTTTTTGGCATGCTTTACTTGGACTCGTAGGGCTTTGTTGAGCGAAGAACCGGGACAAACATGTGTGGCGGGGCACTTGGATGAGGCAACCTCTCTTAAAGATTGTCTAGAGGATTCGTCCGTCAGTATCCTGCTAAGCCTTTTCCCACAGAAGACCGAGAAACACCGGCTGGGGGAAACCGGAGAATCGTCTGAGGACGTTTTGTTTTTCTACGTGCACCTGTCTGAGCCCTCCGTCTCCTCACAGATACACACACACACACACGCACGCACGCACGCACGCACACACACACACACACACACACACACACACACACACACACACACACACACACACACACACACACACACACACACACACACTCAAGATTGAGTTTATTTTGGGTGGCACAATTGGTGTCGCCGACAATGGTTCTGAGCACATGGGTCTTGTCCGCTTGGAATCTATGATCATAATCTACTCATTTTGATCCCCGCTTCAAGACACAAATAAACTTCCCTGGAGGTAAGGGTTTACTGGCCCCCCCTACCGTAGCTCCTCCTCCTCATCATCCCTCCCCCCACCTCCTCCTCTCCTCCCCTTCTCCTCCTCCTTCTCCTCCTGATCACCATCATCATCACGCAGGCCCCCTCCCCTCCCTCCTCCTCTTCCTCTCCTCCCCCCTCCTCCTCCTCCTCCCCCCCTCTCTCCTGCTCACTGTCATCATCACACAGGCCCCCTCCCCTCCCCTCCCCCCTCCTCCTCCTCCTCCCCCCCTCTCTCCTGCTCACCGTCATCATTACACAGGCCCCCTCCCCTCCCCTCACCCCTCCTCCTCCTCCTCCCCCCCCTCCCTCCTCCTCCTCCCTCCCTCCCTCCTCCTCCCCCCCCTCCCTCCTCCTCACCGTCATCATCACACAGGCCCCCTCCCCTCCCCTCCCCTCCCCTCCTCCCCCCCTCCCCCCTCCCCCCCTCCCTCCCTCCTCCTCACCGTCATCATCACACAGTTGTAGTTTGGAGAGGCTCTGTCCCTCGTAGCTGTCCTCGTAGGTGGAGCCGCTCTCCCGCTCCTCGTACGTGCTCAGGTACATGGCCTTGTTCTCCATCCTGCTGGTCACCTGCTGGGGGGCTAGGGGGGCTAGGGGGGCGGGGGATGAGGAAGGGGGGTGGGGGAGTTGGTTAACTTGAAACATTAGCATTAACCTCATTGTGGACATAAGTACACCCACAGAGGTGGGGTATAAACGCTAGTATCCTTGTGTCTGTGTGTGTGTGTGTGTGTGTGTGTGTCTGTGTGTGTATGTGTGTGAGAGTGTGTGTGAGAGTGAGAGTATGTGTGTGCATCCGTGTGTGTTGCCTATGATGCATGCTTCCACGTGCTTTTGCATTGTTGCCCTCAAGTGCTTTTTTAATCTGCAAAGACACACACACGCACACACACAGACACAAGGACACACACACAGACACAAAGACACACACACGCACACACACAGACACAAAGACAACTGCCGAACTGCAGTTAGTCAGGCAAAAACGACCAAAAAATGTTACGTGGACAGAGTGACGGGTAAATTCATGCAAAAAATGTATACAAATAAAAACGCTGTCATGTCGCGCAGACTACAGAACCCCACGGTAGCGTTTGAGAACGCACTGTGTGAATGTGGGCGAGACGCAGAGGCAGAACTCACCGAGGAGTGTTTGACAAAGTCGTTAAAAGGCACTCACTCTGGACTTTCTCATTAGGTACGCTGTGGGTGTGTGGGTGTGAGTGTGTCTGTGTGTGTGTGTGTGTGTGTGTGTGTGTGTGTGTGTGTGTGTGTGTGTGTGTGTGTTTTTGTGCGTGTGTATGTGTGTGTGTGTGTATAGGCGAGGAGGTGCTTGACAGGTTGACAGTTAGACCACTCTTGAGGCTAGACAGAGCAAGTTCGCACTCTTCATTGTGTGTGTGTGTGTGTGTGTGTGTGTGTGTGTGTGTGTGCATACACATTACTCTTGAGGCTGGGCAGAGCCAATTTAATCTGCAAAGATACTGCCTCTCTTTTTCATTGTTTGACTTGCTGTGTGTGTGTGTGTGTGTGTGTGTGTGTGTGTGTGTGTGTGTGTTCGTGTGTGTGTTTGTTACTGTGTGTGTGTGTGTGTGTGTGTGTGTGTGTGTGTCTGTGTGCCCACACAAGTGTGTGTGTGTGTGTGTGTGTGTGTGTGTGTGTGTGTCTGTATGCCCACACAAGTGTGTGCGTGCGTGCATGTGTGTCCCAGAGAAGTGAGTTGTCTCTATAAAACGTGAAACTTATTAAAGTCTGGCTGATTTACGATATATCTTAAATCCATCAGACATCATGCCACTAAGGAAAGGAATACCTGCACACTTCACTAAGCACCCAAACAAAGTGCGCAAATCCTGCGACGTAAACCAAATATTGAGCTTGGTTTACTATGTGACCACTAAGGTGAAACGAGGAAACAATTCGGCTGCATTGTATTGAAACACTGTTCCACATGGTGCTTCTCCATATGCTCTGAATAGACACACAATCTATAGGAGGAACGCCTCGTTACAAATAGGGGAAGAAAGAGGCTGGATGTACAACAACCAAAATAGATGTCCCCGCTTGCTTCGTCGCCTCCACCACATTGTCACAGCCGAGCGGCGCAAGTTTCTATGCAGGATCTACCACTAATGCACAGACTGTGTGTGGTCACCCATTGAGGATAGACATACCATGACAGCTCATCCATGTCACACATTAACCCATTTCCCGCTTAATTAACAGGAACGATATACTTCATCCATGAGTGCCGAAACATAAAGCATTTAATTTCCCTCGCACTCTCCATTGAAAGGGCATTTGTGCGCCCATGTGACGTAGTAAACCTACTCACTGGCTTCATGTATGGCATCCAGGTCTAATTGAAATAGTATGCGTAACAGATTTAGAAAAAGGTAATTAGGTCTCAATCGAAAAATAAGACATAAAAGTATAGCAGGACTATTATAGCAAAGCCAGATGTTTTTTAATTAATCTAGAATATTAGATTAACATAATAGCCTATGTTAAAATTCAACAGTAATGTCAGGGTTTTCCCCGCACAGATGAGTGTGGCTATTAAAAGCTCGCCATCCCTCACCTTGTCAGCTGTCACCTGAATATGATCACAGATGCGACCTCTTCATAATTTCCTCCAAGAAAGTTGCGCGTTCGCCTCCAAAACGACTCCTCACAATCCGTCAGCTGTTAATGTCAAAGTGTCATCAAAGTTTATTTCAACTTTCCGAGAGGGGGAAGCAAAAAAACAGAGAGACTTTGTACAGCTGAGCACTGTGCACTGTGCGAAGCCTCACTCACAACCTCACTACTGATTCATGTGGAGCGAGAGTCAACGCTTTTAGTTGAGGAATATGGCTCACTCGTTTGGGTTTAGCCCATGCCACCATGTGACGAACTCATCTCCGAAATCCAGCGTACACGTTTATCTGCTCTGTGTGTGTTTGGAAGGTCGCTAAATCGAGCATAAGTAGAAGACAGCTATGCACTTTCCTACAGGGAGGGGATGGCTCCCTCTGCTGGACATTTGGTATCAGTGCAGTATAAAGTAAAAAAATAAGAAGTTTATAATAAAATACAATAAAAATTGCATATTGTGCTGGTTTGATCGTTTATCACACACACAACGTATGCCTTAAGAGGATTTTGGAGAAGGTGCGTTCGCCGTTGACTGGCGGGCGGGACGGTAGTCCCTGCAGGACGCATCCGTGACTGGGAGGCGGAGCTTATCGGTTCTCCTGGGAGAGTTCGGCAGGTACAGACCAGAGGGAACCCGCCCGGCCGACGTTAGTAGGCTGTTATCTTTTTTGGTCAGGAAAAAAGGTCTCCAATTTCAGGTAGGTTCTTCTGAACAATCGTACAAACATATCAACACGGTATAGTATTGATTGGCAAGTTGTCGATGCTGTCATTTAGTTTAGTTTGAGTTTATTTATTATTTTTGGTATAACATGCTGTGTTGGTACAAGAACAAGGTCACTGCCATCGAAGACCTTGTTGACCTTGCTGGTGTAAACATTGAAAATGTATGTTGAAAAATGAAACGCCTTGTTACATTTTAGTCAATGTAGATTATTCGTCTCGCCACAAGGTGTCGGAATTGAACGGATCTATTTAGTTTGATCAGTGAGGGTCTTGGCCAGCCCTCAGAGCTCGATGCCAGTGCCTTGTAGTTGTTTTTCATGATCTGATTGTTGTTCTGGCAAAGCAAAATGAGGCCAATAACAAAACCTCATATTTGTTCCGTTATTGTTGTTGAAGTGATATTTGAAATGTTAATATCCGTCGTACTCTGCCACAGGTGCTATTGTGTTATTGTGAGATCTTTCCAAATGCCTCTCTTCCTGCTCAAACCACTTCTGCCTGCTCTTCCTCTGAGGCAGAGAGGGGAACAGTTACTTTAATTGTCGGAAACAAGTCCTGCCAATTGGGTGTTGCTTCATGGAAACGACATATCAGGGACACAGAGTTTAGTCATTCTCACTCTCCAGGGGGGTAGGCCTACTGTTCAACACTTTTCAAAATTGGGCCATCGTTTTAAAATAGGCAGAGGTTATAAATGCAGAAGGAAGTTTTTCATCAATATTCTGTTCTCCATTTGACAGAATCTGACCGAAAACATCCCCCTCCACTTGATCCTGGTAAAGTCGTGCTGTAAAGGTCTCCACACTCCACAGGTGTGTGTGTGTGTGTGTGTGTGTGTGTGTGTGTGTGTGTGTGTGTGTGTGTGTGTGTGTGTGTGTGTGTGTGTGTGTGTGTGTGTGTGTCAATCACTCCGCCGGGACCTTGTTATACTGCTCTGGCCAATCAAATTCCTTCTTTAATTAACACAGGAAATTGCCTTTCTATATTTATAGCAGCAATAACAAAATTCACTCCACTGAAAAGGTCACGTAACTGTTGAGACATTGTTTTTAGTCTTCCCTTGGGCAGTGTTACCCCTGAGGTTTACGGCTTTGAGAAAATGATGGTTTTTATTTAGCATTTGTTAATGTCATCTTTGAAGCAAACAAATACCCCTGTCCCCCCCTTCTCCCTTCTCCCTCCCACCTCTCATTACTGGAGTTTATTCCAAGATTGGAGGAATCTGAAGAAAATTGCAAAAAAAACATTTTATACAATAGCTAGAGCTGTCACGCTTCTACTCCAAGGTCTGGTCGGTGAGACTAACATCATCCTTTTTTAAACCCTCTGGCCCATAGTTTATGTGTTCCCTCCAAGTTGGGAGCTCTATATTCTCAGTCAAAATCTCTGCCTCCCACAATATCTCCATACATATTTCCAAGTATATTAGCTCAGGGCTAAAACGTAGGATGCATGCAATTTGATTTGAGCCACCAAGTTTTTATGGGGTCACTCAACAGTGGAGAAAAGTTTTGCTGTCGAGTGCATCATGGGTCGATCTAAATTACAGTTCTGCGTCAAATAGCTTGTGTTGCAGCGCCAGTTGGTGCCGTTGCTTGTTACTCTGCATAGCAGAGCGGGCACAGGCCCCCGCCAATAAATAACCCTGACGGTTCATTGATTTGAATCACCATAGAGTTGTGTTTGTCCCAACCCCACTTACAGAACGGTTTGCGTTAGATGTCTCCCTCTATAGATTAAACACATGCTATTGCAGGACATAATATCATCTGATGTTGATAAGCGTTGATGCGACACACCTGTAACTGAAATCGAATTGAAGGAACATTTACAGGGGTTCAGACAGCAGCCGACAGCCCTGCCACTGAAAGAAGAAGAACCTGAAGCAGCATTTGATAACAGGTGGGGTCAGCGGGAATGGGTTCTCCTGATGGTTTTCCCGGTTGACTTTCTGTTGTCCGGACACATGCGGCAGCAAGCGCGGGGGCGATCCCGGCGTCAGGGCGGATGGAATCGTCGAAGCGCGTGTCTGACTGGTCGGTGGACGAGGTGTTGGAGTGGGTGGAGCAGCAGTTCCCGGGTCAGCAAAGCACGCTGCAGACGGCCTTTCTGCAGCACGCGGTGTCAGGTACGAGGAGCTGATGTGCTATTCTCTCGCTCTATGAGAGGTTAGGGAGTGCGTCCAATTATCCATCAAAGAATCGGTCCGCTGGCCAAATCTGACAGGTTCTTGAGTTCGAGCCGGACAATTAGGCTTTAACAACTAGCAATGAAGCTTCCCGTTGCTCCCCAGCCATGCAAGTCGACAAATCAAAGTAAAACGAAATGTCTGCAAGTAAGACCTTTCTCCTATGTTTAATAGAAAGTTTTTCTGCATTGCTAATCTAATCGTTCAATTAGATTAGATTCAAAGGTATGAGACTCAGTGTTTTTATAAACAAACGCACAGTATACCACAGGGTCAGCAAGGCAAGGGTCGACTCCGTCATCCATATCAACCAATGTAATGTTGTGTTCCTCCTGTCCCCGCAGGCCGAGCGCTGCTGCGGATGAGGGGGCACCACCTACACCACCTGGGGGTGGAGGCCCCGGCCCAGCAGGGCATCCTGCAGGACATCCTGCTCCTCCGGGTGCAGCAGGAGCTGGACAATCTCAACGACATCTTCTCGGGTGAGAATAACCATCGAGATGATCGTCTCGGTACTTTGAATCAAGCACCGGGATCTGTGACTTAAGCCAGAGCTCAGTGGGACGCTGAGTGTTTGAAACCCCTGTTTACCTGCTGTATGGCTTAATCCATACTGAGATTTATGATACTAAGAATATATAATATTTAGTACCAAATGGGAATTTTGTGGTCCACAGGCAAAGCGTGTGGTATGTATGTATGTATGTATGTATGTATGTATGTATGTATGTATGTATGTATGTATGTATGTATGTATGTATGTATGTATGTATGTCTGTCTGTCAGTCCTCACTCAAGTAAATTATCTCCCCCCCCCCCCCCGATTTTCTCTTGCCCCAGAATGCTTTGCTTCATGAATGAAGACCCACAACAGCCAAAACATTTCTGCCATGCCAGACATCATTTGCCTTCCAAATCCGATCCCAGTGGAGGAAGAGTGCACTGGAGAGACTGACAAGAAGGGAGTGAGGGACTGATTGAGCAGGTCAGCCAGATCGCAGGCACGCAAGTGAGCAGCAGAAAGACAATTCGCCCGTTTCCTGTGTGAAATCGTGTCCTGTTCTAGAGAGACCAGACTATGCTGTTTTGGTCCGGGTTGTGTCCTCTCTCTCTCTCTCTCTGTCTCTCTGTCTCTTTGGAGTGCACTGGCTGGCAGCCATTTCAGCGGAGGAGAACATAATTTCCCACAGCTTGTCTGCCACCCAGCCCGCCTCCCACTAATCATGACCAGTCGCAAATGGACTTTTTGGGCCTTTTTGTCCATCACAACCACCATACATCTGGCCTATAGAGTAACGAAGTGAGCTGTGGGAAAGAGGAGCAAAAAGATAACTACACAAACAGGAATGAGAACTATAAGAGAATGAGGCAGTTAGTGTCGAGTTCCCAAGTAAAGTCATTCAAGAAGAGGTTGGAGTGGTTGTCAAGGTTCGGACCATCTTAGACTAATGTTCAACCCAAAACTGCGCTCTCCATAATGAGAACTGATGGATACGATATGCATCTGTGTTTATTTAACCATCGGTATCGCTTTCAAAATATCAGATACAAAATACTTGGGAGATCGTAATCTCTTCACAATGCCATTGCCGTTCACTGCCTGAATAAAAACATCCAAACTTAGAATTGGTTTGGACAATAACGCATACAAAAATGTTTTCTTTGTTTTATTTCCAAATGTTCCAATGATATGGTCTTGTATCAGACAATGTGACCGCCATACACATCCATGCTGGGATGTGCATATGCACAGGCCTAAACATACGCATAAACATACAACACTAGCAGACATTAATGCTCAAAGAGCGGTATTTTAACCTTAAACAAGGATTAATGATTGATATTCCAGTACATATTTATTGAATAATATCTAAAGCCTTTTATTTGACCAAAGAGTTGGATTGAGCAAGAATTGTTTTCTTATTAGCAGTATAAATTCCTCTACTTCTATGATAGACCCGTAGCTTCCTCCTTTTGATTTTCTTCCCTGGAATGCACTGGCAGGGTCCCACATTTATAAAAAAAGTGGTGGGAAAAAAGAGTGGCAGGACAGAGGCAGGACATAACATGTTCACCAAAAGGTGTGTGGATGTGGGTGTTTGCGAATGTGTCCAAGCATGTTCGATGCAATCACATTTGTGGCCTACTAAGCAACACTAGGAGCCCAGTTCAGATCAGAGATTCACGACGAGGCGTGACCGAATCAGGACGGCGCAGTAGGAAACATTGCGGCGGTGTGAACTGGTTAATCGCAGTGTCTGAAGCCGTCGCCAGGAGTCTCGAGACATTTACCTTCTCCAATCTTCACATTGTTGTTTTACAACATATCCGCTGTTTCAACCTGTCAATCACAACACTGACAATGCGGTGACTTGTTTGTGGCATAGCAAAATTGAGCAATGGTACTTATTTCAATATGGGGCATTATTCAAAAGTAACACAAATAAATCTCACCTCGTTCATCATTTGTTCTTTTGGTGCCAAGAAGCGCAGCGTTATTAATTGAGTCTCTCCAGGTGAAATATCGTCTCCGTAGAAGGGTTATAGTCTTGGATGAGCCTGTGCTTTGCCAGCTTCCATCTCCTGGCAAATAGTTCTCTGCCGCTTCAATGATTCAGGTCCAGTTCCAGAATTGTATCTTTATCTTTATCCATCTATAATTTGGCACTTTAGGTAATTTGCTTCTTTGGCTAATTGTATGCATTTACGCTTTTGACAAAAGCATCAGCTAAATAAATATATTGCAATAACATTTCTATCAAATAACATCAGACTACTATCTCATCTCTTACCCATACAACTCCTAACAGTTATGATATTCCTTTAAAATGATGAACTTGAATGAACTTCAAGGCTATGGGTATATAAAAAGGGGGCTTCTCAATTCCATATAAGTCAATGAAGGCTTTTTTACGTTATTTCTGTACGTAGAAACCAGCCAAATATGATAATAGTAAGCTTAAATTAGTAACAGCAAGATAGTTGACACGTAAAAGCCAAAAAGAAAACACCAACAGAGGTAGCAATGTATCACATGCAATTTTCAGATGAAAAACCGAAAACCTGAGTAAAATCTCGTGGTAAAAATGAGCATTGTATTTCATGAAACGTACGGGCACACCCTCACGACGTTAAACGATCCGCTCTTGCGAGCCCGACTTCTGCGCGCTGCCTTGAACTATACTCGATAAAATATGAGGAATACAGCGGAGCAGTGGGACAACAATGACAACCGGGCCATTCGTTGTCTCGTTTGTCCTCGTGGGTGCGCGTGTCAGTGAGTGGAGAAAATCCTGTGTTGACACAAACAAAGTCGTTACTTTATTCCCAGAGACAAGACCTGGTTCTTCGCGCTCCTGCTCCATCCATTTCTCACCATCATTTTTCTAATCCCATTACCAACCTTCAGACCACATCCCAGATGCTCCTCTCCCCCCCCCCCACCACTCCAACGTCTCTGCTCTCCCCCCTCCACACCATTCACAACTATTCTCTCTCTCTCTCTCTCTCTCTCTCTCTCTCTCTCTCTCTCTCTCTTTTTCTCTCTCTCTCTCTCTCTCTCTCTTTTTCTGTTTCTCTCTCTCTCTCTCTCTCTCTCTCTCTCTCTCTCTCTCTCTCTCTCTCTCTCTCTCTCTCTCTCTCTCTCTCTCTCTCTCTCTCTCTCTCTCTCTCTGGTGGGAGGAAAGATTAATTCCAGCGCCACAGCAGCCAGGCGAGAAAAAGATCCATTGATTTTCTTGTCTTCACTTTATTTTTTTTTCCTGACAGAGAAATGAGTTAGTGGCAGCAGGCGAGGTGCAGAGATGGATTCATCCTTGTCCAAGCAGCAGCTTCGGAACAGAACGCCAAAGAGCTCCAAAATTGCGCAAACAATTCTCCATTGTTGATCCGTTTTTCATTACATTAAATCGTTTCGATTGTTGTTGTTGTTGTTGTTGTTGCTGTGGTTACAGTGGATCATTTTTTTGCCGAGGTTTACGGCTAGCTGTTTATACCCTGAGTTTCTCTCTCTCTCACTCTAATTTAGTCTCTCTCTCTCGTGCCATAACCCTGAAAAGTCCCCCATGTGTGAGAGTTTCATCAAACCGAAGAAAAGAACAAGCGGGAGGAGACGTCAGGAGATGAGACAAAGAGAAACGACAGGGGAAGCGTTGATTTCACATGTAGTGCGTGTGTGAAAAATCCCTGCTGAAGAAACGATGTAGTCGATAGGTTAAAAAGGGGGGCAAAAGCTTATATCTTCAGAGGAAGGACAGATTTATTGATTGCGAGTGCTATAAAATGAGACAGTAAAGTCAAACGGTGCTGTTTATTAGCGTGCACCTGTTCTCTGGCCTTGGCATGCCTCAAGGAAAAGGCTCTGCTGTGTTTGTGTGTGAGTGGGAGAGTGGTGGTTGTTTGTGTGTGAGTGCGTGCGTGAGAGAGTTCCTGTGTGTGTGTGCAGAAGAGAGGGTCAGCAGTGGTCCGCAGCTGCACTCTGGCCATCTGGATGTGCACAAAGCTATTTGGATTATGCATATGTGGCGACGTCAACAGAAAAAAAAACTGTGCGTTTTTATTACCTGAGGATGGGATAATGAGTTTTTAGCTCGAGGCCCTAGCTCGCTCTGACAAACACACACACAGACGCACGGTCGCACACACACACACACACACACACACGCACACAAACACTGATCTAAAACTGATTGATACAGTGCTGGGGGGTAGGTCTGCCGTGTGTTGATCTTTAGTTTGGTGCACCAAAGGAGCAGCGGGGAGTTAACTCTGAGGGTGGTCTTCATCAGAGGGGCATCCTGTGTTTCCTCCGTCATCGGGGCACCCTAGAGGGCACTTCTCGCTGTTTCCTCTCGCATAGGGGCACTCTATAGCGCACTTTGTAGCATTTTTCTCTGTCGCAGGGACATTCCAAAGGGCCATAAAGCCATTTACTCCATCATAGGGGCACCGTGAGGGCCCTTTTACTCACTCGTAGGGGCTCCGTGAGGGCACTTTGGCAGAGTGTCTCTGGACCAACGCCACTGTGTGGGAGTGGGAGCAAACGGAGAAATGTATTTTATCCATCAGATGCAGAAGTGACAAAACATGCAAAACCAGCCACGTGTATTATAGACTGTAATTGGACTGGCAGTAGAACCCACGTGCAGAGAAGTGGAAAAATTAGAGAAAGGAGTTGGTTCTGTGATTTAATAAGCCAACAAAAAGAACAAACCAAGAACCAAACCAAACAAGAGGGCTTTCAGAAGTAGCTCTGAACCAAAAAAAACTATAATCTAGGTGGGGCCGAAAAAGTACGAGACACGGGATGTCATAACTCAAGCAATTCGACGGCACCTTCAAGTTTAACTCTTTTATTGCCAGGTACACAGAAAGAGACAGGATTATACCGAGCGGCGCAATGCTCAATCCAAGGCGTTAAACAGCATCCAGCCGGCATTGTCTGGCACCCAAAGGGAGAACCAGAGACCATATGTTCCAGTAACACAACCTCACCCACATTCTCACCTTGTGTGCATCTATTCGCCTGCATGCCCAAGATGGCAAGGTGAATATAAGGATGCAAAGGTGACAAAAGGTTTGGTCCCTGCCTTGGCCTGACTCAACCTGCCCTACATTGTTATCTCTGCATTGGATTCCAGCTTGTGAGGATACTTTCCATCCTCCGTAGCCCGTTCCCAAAGCATGCTGGGATATTGCTCCTGCTAGTCTGTGGTAGTAGGTGAGGTTTACTCTCAGGAGACCAGAACATAACATGGCTAAATACTTTCCATTTGTCATTAGGATCACTGGATCGTCAAACATGGGTCCAGTCTCCCATGTCAGAAGAGAGTGCTGTCATCTGTCCCAGCACCTTGGGGAAAAACCTGAAAGACAGCTCGATCCCATTCTATGAAAAGGATTTGAGGTTTAAAATCGTAGCGTAGTATTTTAAGTATTCATAGAATAGTAGATTTTATTTGGACATGGACATGACAATGTCATTGGACGAACCAGATGCATTGTTTACAGTGTATTAGCATAAATGCTAGTTTACAACACCTGTCCACAGGAGGCTTTTTGAATCCATCCAGTTATGAATCCTGTTAAGGAATTAATGTGATTTCCTTAACAGGATTATTATGTCTTACTGTAATGCATGGGTCCCTACTTTGCTTGGGAAAATTGATTAAAATGAGAACCTCTTAGTTAAAATGTATAAATATAAAGTCCTACGTTTTCTGTTGGCTGGAAAGCTATGTAGTGGCTTGGCTGGCAACACAGCAGATGCTATAAATCAAACATTGCTTGAGTTATTTACATCTAGACATGTTTGCTAATTTTTTTTTTTTTGTTAATCTGTATGTGTCCATGCTGGTTTATCAGGCTGACTTGCAAGATTAAAGTTGTCATAAAGACGGAGAGTATCGTAGTTTTAATTAAAACGCCTCAAGATGGCCGCTTCAATTTAACTAGACTCCACAGTTCCCATAGGAAATAATTGAATTTAATTATTCTGAAATGGAGGTGATTTATACCAGAAAGCAATTCATGAACATTTAAAAATAGCAAATGTTGATATAGACCATAAACTTGAGACTGCAAGATTCATAGACTCATAAGGAACACGCTAAATCCCCTGAATTGAACAGTTCCCATAAACATCTTTAGACCTCACTGCAACCCAAAAACCTCTGTGTCTTGACGCTAAGACACAAATCTTTGGTTTTCGAGATGATGGCAAAGTCTTATATTTTTCTCCTTTCAAATTTGCATATATTATAAAACGCCCCTAAATATTGTATGAGAATAGTATGAGTTTGCTGACGGCAAACTCACAGGGAGTTCTGCTGACAGCGGTATCACATAGGCTTATAGAGCAAAAATAGGTGCACCTAGTTAGGCTAATTATGCGTGGCAGGGCCCATAATCAACACCATGAGATACACCTGTGTTTTTCCCTACAATAAGCCTGCATGCTTTTCCCGGTTGATATCACGCTACATTTGTCCTCCTTACATGCAGATGAAACCCTTGTGATTGATCCACCTCAATGAAATGTCTATGCTAATATTACAACTATGGTAATAAGCGAGGTCAATATTTAATGGAGGCCTATTAAGTATTAATCTCCAACGCTTGTGTGTGCTAAAATTGCTCCCGTCCACGGTGCCATTAACTCTGTACCTGTGGCATGTGGGACAGAAGGTGCTTCATGAACATTCACATTATGGAGTACCCTAACAGGCATTGGAATTGAAGGATGTGGTAGTTAAAAAAGGTTGGGGGTACGCTGCCTACAGACAGTGTAGGCACCCCACTCCGGGCCATGCACAAGGCAGGAGCAGTTTGGACAGTGGACCAAGATAAATTCCGTAAGTATCTATTCCTTGAAATGCTGGACACTTGGGTAGTGGAAGCTGCAGCACCATTCAAATCTAGGTCTGACCATTCAATACTAGGTTATAGATTTCAATACATGGTTTACCATTAAATAGTCTGTAATACCATTCAATACTAGGTTATACCATCCAATATAAGGTTTACCATTAAATAATCTAATACCATTCAATACTAGGTTATACCATCCAATATAAGGTTTACCATTAAATAATCTAATACCATTCAATACTAGGTTATACCATCCAATATAAGGTTTACCATTAAATAATCTAATACCATTCAATACTAGGTTATACCATCCAATATGTGGTTTACCCTTAAATACTCCGTACTACCATTTAATACTAAGTTATTTAATTGAATACTAGGTTATACTGTTCAATAATAGCTTATACCATTCAATAAACGATTATATCATTCAATGCTATGTCAGTGTCAGGGATCAGTAGAAACACATAGTAAGGAAGCAAGTTTAATCAGTACGGAAACTGTAGAGACTAAAACATATATTCCCCACTGGGTAGGGGCATGAAAGAATTAATTAACAGTGAAAGTAGGTTTCTAACTTGGTTAGGAATGCATTCATTCTTTGTAATTTGAGAAAGACATGAAGTGAGACACAAGAGGGCACCACAAGGCAATAAAATAAATGCTGAACAAATAGTATTGCTAATTAAACAATACTAATTGTTGGGGAGAAGGCTGTGGTTATTTTGTGTGCATGGACAATACTTTTGCGCAGTTGGGAGGGTCTCCTTTATAGATCTGCTCATATGGCTCTCTTTCTAAATATTCAAATCCAGGAACGATTTTACGAAGAATGATGTGTTCCCCTTAACAATTGTAAGTGTTAATAAATCTTGATCTATGGTTAGTGAGAAGCCTGTGTGTGTGTGATTGCGTGTGTGTGTGTGTGTGTGTGTCGGGTGTGTGTGTGTGTGTGTGTGTGTGTGTGTGTGTGTGTGTGTGTGTGTGTGTGTGTGTGTGTGTGTGTGTGTGTGTGTGTGTCGGGTGTGTGTGTGTGTGTGTGTGTGTGTCGGGTGTGTGTGTGTGTGTGTGTGTGTGTGTGTGTCGGGTGTGTGTGTGTGTGTGTGATTGCGTGTGTGTGTGTGTGTGTGTGTGTGTGTGTGGGGGTGTGTGTCCGTGTAATGGACTTGTCCTGCTGCAACTGATTTATTAAGGACTGAAAACTGCAAAATCACGAAAGAAGGGAATTTTCTTTCAACGTGTAACACACTTTACATCCTATTGCCTTGAAGCAGTTTAAACTTTTATTCAGAAGTATTGAAAGAATAAAGAGCATTTCCCCAACCTTTTTGACAAGCATTAATGTATTTCCTATACTATTATGTTGATTCAAATCCCCTGAGGGTTCATAACTAAGATGAATCACTAATAAACACTAAAGGCCTATGAATGTTTTAAATCATTCCGAAATAACTGGAACTGAATATGCCTTCATGTTGCTTATCCGGATAGTTGTGAACAATCACACACACACACACACACACACACACACACACACACACACACACACACACACACACACACACACACACACACACACACACACACACACACACACACACACACACACACACACACACACACACAACCTCAAGTCCAGATTGGACTTTTGATCAAATCTAGAAATGTGTCATTCCATTTTGTGGTGCAGTGTCTCCATAGCAACGGCCTCTTGGTAGATTCAGCTGTCACAGCACCGTAGCCATTGTCTGACATTCTTCCACCAGCCGCGGAGAGAGAAGGTCACACCTCAGGGGGTTAGGCTAAAGTCAAGGTGTTGCGTGGCGAAAAAGAGAAGGGTAATGCAGGGCCAGGGTATTCATGGGTAACTGACACTGAAGTAGCTTTTGAACCTATACTGCAAATTGGTAAACAACCCCACTGAATTGAAGAGTATAAATGAGTATAGAAGAGCATAAATTGATAGGCAGGCAAAAATAGGGTGGGGGTGGGTCCTTATGGTTACTTATAAGTAGTTTTCGACCACCGCAAATAGGTTAATAACACTGTATGTATGGAACTACATTAGAGAGAGAGAGAGATTATAGAGATGAGAGAGAGAGAGCAGAGTTGAGAGATGGAAGAGTAGTTATGAACCAAACAAAATGACAAAGGCTGATGAGTGCCAGTGCAACTCAGTGTTAGTCAGCATGGTTACAACGTTTGTTACCAGGAAATCCATTGGCTTCTGAAGCCCCCCGGCCTCATCCATGTACAGATGGCAGTGTTAAGTCTGCTGATGGTCTGTGGCTCGCTGCTGCACTGCAGTAGGATATGTTGAGCAGAGCCTGAAATTGTTAAGACCCAATAACAATTCACATCACATCACCAAGTCACATCACAGTGACAGCCCCCATTTTGCAAGTTGTCATTGTTTAGTAATAAATCTTGAATTTATTTGTGATTATGGGGAGACATTGATGCGTATTAATGATGCCAAAGCGTTTCTCGTGCAAGACGTGCGGCAAATTTAAGTTGTCATTAGCCTGAAGGTATATTTACATCAATTTAGGACCCTACAGTACTACAACTCTCTTGAGTCCTCTCAATATGGCGAAATATCGTAAAACCAAAAATCCCAAGGTGCATTCTGATTCACAAGCAAAATACATAGACATATATACATAGATGCCATGTTGACTGCTACGACCCGTTGCTGGCTACGTTATTGCCACCATCGAGAGGCAAAGATTATTTTCAGGATACAAATCCCTTTAAAAAGCACAGTTAACTATATGGTTTATAACTACCTGAAATAATGAGGAATTGCAGCATTGTTTAGTGTTTAAAAATAATAATTAACAAGTTGTGCATATTTTGTAAATCCTCAAGATATGCTTCATAAATTATCTTGTAAAATGTTTCCCTATTCTCTTAATAATGCATAACTCTTAATAAACAGGTTACCAATTAGTATTCATGCATGAAGAATACTTTATACATTTCAATCCAGTATTTATTCACCATTTACGACTGTTTTATTAGCCCTTCAAGGTTGCATTTATTCTAAAACATTACAAAGAAAATTTGATCCAAATGATGCTTGGAAGGAGAGATTTTTTGGGGGATGCCAAGTATGGTAAATTCATATTCAGGAAATGCAAGAGGACTTTCAGACCAGATGTATACACATTTTAGTTTTCTTGGTTTCTCTCCACCTGCATTCCCTGTTGAGACGGTTGCGTTGTGTAATCTCTAAATGGTTAGAACAGATATGGCTACTCCCTCTTTCATTTTATTGGAAGTGGTAGAAATATTTGAGTAAATGAGCTTTGGACTCAAATGAGTAACAGGGAATCCAGCTGTCAAGACTTTTAATTATTAATTGTTAATAATGGCAAATTTAACCCAGTATTATAGTTTGAATAGCACCAGATGTTTATAAAATGTGTGTTGTGCTGTTTGTGTATATGCACAATGCACACCAGCTGGCTGCCTTCGGTGTGTGTGTGTGCTTGATTGTGAATGCATACGTTTTACATTAGTTGTTTTAAATTAGCTGTTAGGCTGCCACTTTTGATGCAATGGTGCACGATCACAGCAGAACAAGGTTATTGATTTTTCTAAATCCACTGTGTACTTGTGTGTGTGTGTGTGTGTGTGTGTGTGTGTGTGTCTAAACCTCAGCAGTACATGCTACCAGCCTAAGATTGGACTCAGTCTACATCGTTAGCATTTAGATGACTCTCCCACAGAGCATACCAAGAGAAGATTTCAAAAGTGAAACAAAATGTCTTATTTGAGAAAAAAAATAAAATTGCTGAAGAGCAAACAATCTCAAACTTTGTAATGCCTGCTACAAACTCCAAACCCATTCTCTCGTCACTGTTCACAACTCTTCAAAACATATTGATCTGAACCAATGTCAGATTAGGTCTAGATAAGTTATATTAAACCTACAATGTGGAACCATTAACTGTCCATCCACCGCTGTTGGTCAATCGAAATGTAATTAGTGTGTACTTTGTCCATTATAAACTCCTAGGCCCAGCTTTTGTTTACATTACAACATCCAAAAACGATTTCCTGTTGAGAGTGGATACACCCGATCACTGTAAACTATAAAGACATGGAGACCTGACCCTAACCCTCGGAATAATACCAACCTAATATATTATACATTACTTTACAAAGGCTCAAGTTCAGCCGTAAACTTGAACAGATTTAATATTCGGCCTAAAGTTTGAATAGTTAAACCTAGATAGACGAAATAGGAATTAGGTATGATCGGAGGATGTGGGTTAATACAGTCGTTAGCCCACCCTTGCTAATGACCACAGGTTAGGCTTGATGCATGCAGACCAATAATGGTGATCCGTCACAGCTGTCAGACCTATAGCTTTGTCAGAGGGAGGGGCCCGGTAGGACATTACTGTTTAGCAGTAGGAAGTCATAGACTAGTAACCTTATTCCCCTTTCCTCTCAACGACGGAGAACTGAATCCTGGTAAAGGCCGTATTGAAAGTGTGGAAGGGGACAAGAGTTTCGGATATCCATGTCCTACTGCACATCCTCTTCTTCTTCTTGCGCCGGGGACCGTTAACAGATGTCCACAGCTCACATGAAGAGAAGATTGGGAATTACATCAGGAACCAAAGATGAACGGATGCAATCTGATAATATTTAGCATCCCCTCCTAGTCTATACTATGCAAGGCTTACACAAACTATGCTTTCTTTTACATTTTATATTTTAACTTTAACATATTTCTTCATCTCCCTTGTTGTGAGCACATCACAATACCACCCAGAGGAGTGAGACTAATGTAGGATAAAAAGGGCAAGTGATGTTAACCTCAGTCCTCAAATAAACGTTCCCCTGATATCAAAGATATCAGAAGATATTGATAAAGATATCGATCAATGTATCACCAAAGAAATCCTTCTGCAGTGGCGTTGTGACTGGGCCTTCTCCTGGAGCTGGTCACCTGGTCAGGGGACACCGTAGGAACTACCACACAGGAGAAGCGGAGAAACCTCCTCTACCGATGTGTGATCCATCACCGGCTGCCACAATGGGAAAACCCAATAAGAAGGTTTCCCCTCTCGCTCTGTCTGTCTCTGACAGCAAAGATGAGTTCATTGTGTGCCTGAACCTCCCAGCAGAGTTCTACCATACTGCTGGCATCAACCTCAATTACAGGCGTGACCGCCGACTGGCCCGAGACGGACGCTGGAATCTCAACCGGCGGCTCAGAGGCATCCTTAAATATGGAGCTTGGATTGAATACAGCTGGTTGCATAATTTGCGAGCCTTCCCAATGGAGCTTCGTACCCAGCTCGGCAGTCCTTGAAGTCGTCTGTAATGACCAGCTGCAGAAGTGGGCAAACACTCTCAGCCCTGTGGTCTGGCCCATTGCCGATCTTCGACACCATTCCTCTTCCCACAATGCATCACTCTACACATCCAAATTAAAACTTGATCCTGTTCAAAGTCTGCAGGAAGAGCCAATCCATGGAATGAGGGGAATCCCCTTATCATATTTAGAGTATTGCTGAACATTAATCATTTAGGCTTTTTAAAATAATCAGCAATCAGGTTCAAAACAAATCCTTTTGTAACTCCCCTCAATTGGCTTCAAGCAACCGATGCCAAACGTTATTGTTTGACTTTAACAATTTTTTTTATTTCCCATTCGGTGAGGCATGGATCATCAACGAGGTCACTGACATCTTTATCATGGCTAATAGGCATTTATTTGGTGTCAAAGTGCCTGAAGTCGATTTTCTTTCAACAAATAAGGTGGAAAAAGGATATGTTCACGTTCAATTGACCCTCTGTTGATGTTTTTCTTCCCTTGGAGCGAGTCTATTGATCGTACCTGTTGAGTAAGAGAACCTTAACAATGTGACGGTGATGTGTTAAAGGCCTGAGGGAAAAGCCGACCAAATAGGCCTATTCATTGCATATGTCAGTATTGACAACTTGCACTAAACTGAGTTCCTTTAAGCTGCAGTCAGCAACATTTTCACATTCACAGACTCACCCGCTCAATTGAACTGAGGTAAGGTGAGGTGAGAAAACGTAATTGTTTAGATTGTCTTTACTACAAGGCTTAGCCAATCTTGGGTCTGAGTCGCATTGGGGAAACTCCGTTTTGGATGACAGACTGAGTGTGAGATAATCCTAAAGTGGCAGCAGGCTAGGGTAGTGGCTATGGTGTTTGAGGCCCGGGTGAAAGATGGTTGGTTTCATCACAACCATGTAGACATCTTTAAGTAGGATGAAGCCTATCCCCTTATGTAACGACCCAGGTGGGTCTCTCGAGGCTCCGCCCATTTGTGCTGCTTGCCTGTTCTGTCGCCTCCCTTTCTTGTGTGCAGGTCTCAGGTGTGTGCAATGACCCTGCTGATTGGGGAGTGTAGAAAAGACCTGCCGTGCCAACACCCAGGGCTCTCTCCTCTCCTCCGTGGGCTTTAGGCTTTTGAGTGTTTGTTCCCATGACTGATCTCACACCACACTTTTGGTTACATCACATATTTCTGACTTACACCACATCCCATTAACTTTACCTTAGTTTCTGTTAAATTGTATTTAATAAATAATTGTTATTCCTTTACTCTGCGTGTGGCCTCCCCAGTTTATGTTCATGCCAGAGCCAAGCATGTTGCATATGGGGGCTCGTCCGGGATTTTGGAACCTGGAAATTGGTATGTAGCAGTTTTTCAATTTGATTCCCACTATTTGCTATTGGGAGCATAGTGTGGATGTGCAGTGCTAAATTGAAATGGAAGAATCTTGCTGGCAGGTGTAAAGTACCTGCGCAGCTCAGTTATCAGAATTGGGGAGACCCACGCATTGTTTGGTTGGTATGGAGATGAGTTGGTTGGTATGGAGATGAGTGGGTCGGTATGGTAAAGAGTTGGTCAGTAACGGAAAGAGTTGGTCGGAAGGGAGAAGGCGGTTGCAACAATTTGCAGTTTGTGTGGTCTGCTGACTGCGAAGCAGCATTTGAAAATGTCAAGCTACTGTTGAGCACGGCGCCCGTCCTGGCTGCGCCTCGGCTTGACCAACCATTTAAAATTCAGGTGGACGCTAGCCAGGTCGGGGCGGGTGCGGCCCTTCTGCAAGTGGATGAGAATAACGTAGACGGACCCGTTTATTATTCCAAAAAGTTTGATATAGTACCAAACCAATTCTTCCACTATTGAGAAAGAAGCCTTGGCTCTTGTTTGGGCTCTGCAACACTTCAATGTATACGTCGGTGGGGGAGTTCACCCCGTCGTCAGTCTCGGATCATAATCCGTTAGCGTTTTTGCATTCGCTGCAACATCCAAATCAACGACTCGTACGCCTGTCCTTCTTGGATCACTTTTCCAGGGGCCGGAAATTGTTGGTCGGGAAACTGGGTGTAAGGAGGGGTGAATGGTGTGTATTGTAGGCCTATGTGGTTCTTTCAAGGTTGCCCATGGCTCTGGAAGTGTTGTATGTGTGGGCTGATACTTCGGGATTTGTTGGTTTAATCACGTGGAGTTAAAAATACTGTGTTTTATTAATGCTGTGTTTTGTAGTTGGAATAGTGGCAGAATCCCACATAGGTGGGCTTCTGTTTTAAGGGGGGGGATATGTAACGACCCAGGTGGGTCTCTCGAGGCTCCGCCCATTTGTGCTGCTTGCCTGTTCTGTCGCCTCCCTTTCTTGTGTGCAGGTCTCAGGTGTGTGCAATGACCCTGCTGATTGGGGAGGGTAGAAAAGACCTGCCGTGCCAACACCCAGGGCTCTCTCCTCTCCTCCGCCGGCCTTAGGCTTTTGTTTGGTTGTTCCCATGACTGATCTCACACCACACTTTTGGTTACATCACATATTTCTGACTTACACCACATCCCATTTACTTTACCTTAGTTTCTGTTAAATTTTATTTAATAAATAATTGTTATTCCTTTACCCTGCGTGTGGCCTCCCCAGTTTATGTTCATGCCAGAGCCAAGCATGTTACACCTTACCTGCTCCACAAAAACCTGTATCTGAAGTATTTTAAGTCGCCTTAGTTGAGTGTCTGCTGCTGATGACTCGACAATAAATTGGTAAAACAGAGTATGTTGAAGTAGTTATTAGCTTGTAGCTTAAAATGGTTTGGACATATGGGTAGTCAATGCTGAGCGATTGTGATTTCAATATTATCAATAAAATCACATCTTATAACTGATCCCCTCCCAGTCACGCCACGCAGCCAGCCGAGCTACGCTAGTTTGCGATGCACCGTTGCACAGCCAGTTAGAGAGCAAAGAACACTGTCAGTGAGTATTTTGAATTCTGAAATTCCTAACTGGTATCGGCTCAATCGTACTCATTGTAGGTCTCATTTGAAAGCAGCCATGTCGTGCTAGCCTGCATCAGCTTCAGTTGTTGGCCAAATGTATTCCATTTGGTCCTTTCATTTAACATTTTCCCTTTTCTAACCCTTACACCAAGTACAGTGATAGGGCACAGTTCGGCCCATTCTGATAGGTCTGAACACCAGACAGTTCCTCCTCTCTGGATTCCAATTGGCCACGGTAAACAAGGGTTTACTTGAGTCTTACCCCATTACGACTCAGATGTACAGTATACTATTTCTCAGGATACTTCTCCTAGGGTTCAAAGGGTGCGAGTAGCTGAATGCTATTCACACCTCTGTTGGTTTCTTAGTGGCTGCTGTTCCACTCCTATCCCTCTCTCCCTATATCCCTCTCTCCCTCCCTCCCTCTCTCCCTCCCTCCCTCTCTCCCTCCCTCCCTCTCCCTCTCTATATCCCTCCCTCCCTCTCCCTCTCTCTCTCTCTATTGTCATGTACACTCGAGGAGAGCCACATTTCCAACGACCAGTGCATTCATTATTGTTGCAGGCGGCTCCATCATCACATGGTTGTCCCCAACAGCAAAACATTAGCTACAGTAACGTCTACCTCAAGTCAGATTACAATAACCAGTATGTTCTGCAACACATTTGTGGCCCTTCCTGTTGGTTGTTGTGAGGCCTATGTTGATTGGCCTATACTCGACGCAAGGCTGGCTCTGGGGAAGTGTTACTGTTAAATGATTGTGTAGTTGATGGTTGCTGTACTATAATATTTGATGAAGCCTAATATATAATTACAGCACTTTTTAGTTTTTAGTATTTTAACATTTCTTCTTTCTTCTTTTTAGTTCTATGGGTATGTATACGATGTATATTAAATTTTGCTGCCAAAAGTGCCTAATTTGGTCTGGTAAACTGATCAAACATTACATTGGTCAGTGTAGTCCCCCTGTCAATTTGAAATCAACGATAGGTTTACTATGATACATTGATTTCTGCCATTGTGAACTTACCCTTTACCTCCCCATTACTTATAATCTCTAATGCAATAAACCTCACCTAACCTCAAACCTCCTTAACCTAATACCTATACATAGTTGTTCGGAAACGCACAGCACCACAAGCTTTGCTATAGCCAATTTAAAAGTTCAAGGACCAACGGAGCATTATTTTCTATTTTCTCAATCTAAGCTAAATAAAAATATAAAAGCCTTAAAAGCCTTACAGAAATACAATCCAAAACAACAACCACAGCACATTAATATTCGAGACAATACCTTATTTATCTATAACCATTTCGTTCAATTGGAGTCGGGCAGTCACAGTGTGTACTTATGTTTTAAATAACTCAATAAAAGCAGTCCATTAAAGTTATAACTTAACTGGTGTTTTTATTCTGAAGCATTGCACTCCTAACATTTGTTTGTGGTGTCCATGCAAATAAATACAAATATTTAGACACCGTAAGATAAAAATATTTATTTCATGTCATGTCATTTGAGGTTTGGCATTTAGCTTATCTTTTTACATTAAGATGTGTGCTTCTATTACTCAAACCGGCCACCAGATGGCGATGTTTGTTGCACAATCTGTCGACGCGCTCCCACCGTACGCGCAACAGCAGCACGTCTGTCTTGGCAGTGGCACGTCTTTATTTATGTGTAGACCAGCGGGTAGGTCAGTCTATGAATCATAAACAACTTCACTGTCTCCATTTCTTGTAAGCTTTTCTGAGTTTCCCACGGATCAAACCAGTTAAAAACATTATGTTGGTTCTCGGTGTCTGTGGTTTAATAAATTGGAACTTAATTTAAATTTGGGAAAACCTATTGGCTGTTCAGATGATTTGAAATGAAGGACGAACCCTTCCTAGAGAAAACAAAAGTAGGACCACGCAGAAAACTGGACGAACTCATAATGTTCTGAACTTTAAAACATTTATTTTATAAAAATATACATATTTACAATAGGCTAAACATAGCCAAATATATTGGGAATAATCTGGTTATTGAGGCAGAACGTGTACTTACAAACGATGTCGCTTATTTAATTAGGCCTACATTTCACATAGGCCTACTGACTCAAATTAGTGATTACACGTGCCTTTGATTTTGAATATAAATAATCATCCAATAAAAAAATATTCCACAGGCTTCCTTTCACATTTGATTAAAAAATATATTTCTGCACCTCGCATCGCTTAGTCTTTTATTTATGATCCCCCTCTGCGCCCCGTGTGATGTGTGAGCGCTGCCGCCTCCGCGCACCTGCGCCCTGCGTGCGGCAGCGGCAGCCCCGACCCAGACCGGCTGAGCCCGACAAGAACACACACTTTTAGGGGGGACGCACAATGGGGATAACGTGTCCGCTCCACGGTAACTCACCGGTCGGATTATAGCCACTGCTTGGTCCTTCACCATCACCAGCCGCCTCCTGCACTACGGCGAGCCACTGGATCTTATCGGACTGGATCTGCGTTATCTTCGCATCCCTAATTGTCGTTCCCCACGTTTTCAACCGCTGATGCCAAAATACAACTCGTTACGGGCAGGATTAGTTCAATATTTCTTTTTTTCTTTTTACAGCAGACCAAGGGACACGGCGCCAGAAACAACATAAACGCTCCCTAACTTTAACGGGATCTGGTACGTCACCTGATGCCGGGTCTCCTCCAACGTGCTCCGGTTCGCGACGCGCAGACACTGCGCAGAGTTTCGGGCTTTTATTTAGCAGGGACTACCAACTATAGGCTGCTCAGTCCCCGCTCACACACGCACGAAACGTCCTGAAACTACAAAGAGGTCCGTGGCAGGGGGAGATTGCCATAGTTGTGGTCGCGTGGCCCTAATGATTGACAAGAGGACCCAATCTTAGTCTAAACCAAGAGCCCATGTGCCGGCCGGGGCGGTGTTGACACTCGACGGATCATCCCGCCAAACGGAGGAACGGCTCGGGGTGGTGGAAGGAGTGCATATATTGCGCACTAGTTGTTTCCCTCCAAAAAGTTTGTAAAGTGGACATGTGGGGATGATGACAGCGCGTTGTTTTAGGGTTCGTTGTGAGCAGGAATGTAATCTGTTAAATGTTGTTCTACCATGTATGTGGAGTCAGAGTATCTGCTGTGCTCCGGCGGCAGAGAACATCGTTGGTTCCTCATCTCAGCGTCTACAGGTGTTCTCTTGAAGAAGGTATGTTTCACTTGGTGCTTTCCTCGATTACCTTTTAAAAGAAATGTTTAAACACACCTATGGATAGCTTTCGTGATCGTTATTTCGGATCGAACCTCCGACTAGCACATTTTCTTTAACTCATTTTAAACTCAATCGAAAGTAGGAAAAGTCAAATAAAAAAATAATCATAGCAATCATCCGAAGGTAACCAAAATCGGACCAAGCGAAATCATAATAATCTGAACTGTAAATATTATGAGTGAATGTAGCCGTTGTGTCAATGCATTGGTAGGACTATGAGGGCCATGAGGGTGATGTGTGACATGGTGACTCCGGCATTATTGGCCCACCATTCATTGTTATAATCTGTAACAAAAATGTAGTCTATTACTCATTATCCAGGATACTTATGAATGAAACTGAATTTTGGCTTCAAGCCAGGCATATCTTTGGACAATGCATAAGTGTAGAACAGCCAACCTCAGTCAACCTCTTTATATTGAAATGAATGCAGATAATGCTCTCAACATTTTATCATCCAAAAGCCACTCTGCTCTCAAAGTTACAAATTACCTCATTTTTATTTTATTCAAGTGACCTCAAGTCCCAGGATGCAAAGCTGTGGGTAGCAGCGACCAAGCCCACCCCCCCCCCCCCCCCCCCGCCTGCCGTTGGGGTCGCCTCTGTCCGTCTGTCCGCTCCCCCTGCCCTCCATCCTTCTTGCTGCACCATCAATCCCCCCCACCCCCCAGCCCCCCTTCTCCAACCAGCACACTCTCTTGTTGTTCTCTCGTTTTGATTTACTACCTTCATTGGTCTGGTGCACCCCTTCCTCCGACCCCCCCCCCCCCCACCCCCACCCCCGGTCCCCCCCCCCCCCCCCCCCCCTCCCCCCCCTCCCACCCTCCCCATCTCCCACCTCGCCACAACCAGTCCATTCCAATCCAGTCTATTCCCCCTCCCCCTCCGTCCCCCCCCCGTCCCCCCGTCCCCCCCCACAGCACACATGCAGGCCAGGAAGCGCTACCTGCTCGTGTCTGTGGGGGCCGGCCTCGCCTTGCTCGTCTACCTCTGGGGGCTGCAGATCGGTGACTTCCAGCCGCCGCAGCAGCAGTCCCAGCCACAGCCCCCGCCTCTCCCCCAGGAGCCCCAGTACGACTACAGCCAGTCCAGCGCCGAGGCGCACCGCCCCCGGAGGCCCCGGCCCGAGCCCCTGAGCCCGCTGCCCCAGAGGGAGCCCTCCAGACAGCCCTGGCACCGGCGCGAGTCCAGCCGGCAGCTGGAGCCTTACCTGGAGGGCGGGGAGCAGGAGGTACGTGCTACCGTGAGCGCGGCGGACGCTGTTTACCTCGTGTGTGTGTGTGTGTTTGTGGATGCGGTGCTCTGTATGGAAGACAAACGAAAAAGATCATTGATGGGTGTGTCGAGAGGATCATCGACAGAGGGCGTGTCCATGTGGGGTCTAGGGGGGGGGGGACGTCACCCCCCCCGATAAGCCATCCTCTTTCGTCGGTCTGAACACACCGCTGATCGTCGTCGTCACCGCTGTCGTAGGGCTGCACTGCACTTTAGAAGACTGGGATTACGTTAATAGTGAAGTGATAAAATGTCATCCATTTGTTTATTGGGGCAAATGGAATCACCCTATCATCCTGTGAGTGTATGCATTTGTGTGTGTGTGTGTATGCCTTTGTTTACATACATACATGCGTCTGTGTGTGTGTGTGTGTGTGTGTGTGTGTGTGTGTCCCCCCCCCCCCGCAGGAGGACAGCCCGCGGCTCCAGCACCAGCACACGTCTCCGCGGGAACGGCGGGCCATCCGCGACCACATCCACAAGAGCCGGCGCTGCCGCATGGAGACCTGCTTCGACTTCGCCCGCTGCCAGCGCCACGGCTTCTCCGTGTACATCTACCCGCCGCAGCGGGGCGCCCGGGAGGAGGTGTCGGAGAGCTACCAGAAGGTGCTCTCGGCCATCGAGGGCTCCCGCTTCCACACCGCCGACCCCGCGCGGGCCTGCCTCTTCGTGCTGGCCGCCGACACCCTGGACCGGGACCAGCTCTCGCCGCAGTACGTGCAGAGCGTGCGCGCCCGCATCCAGGCCACGCCCACCTGGAACGACGGCCGCAACCACCTGCTCTTCAACCTGTACTCGGGGACCTGGCCCGACTACACGGAGGACCTGGGCTTCGAGGCGGGACAGGCCATGCTGGCCCGGGCCAGCGTGGACTCGGGCAGCTTCCGGCCCAACTTTGACGTCTCCATCCCGCTTTTCTCCAAGGATCACCCCCTGAAAAGCGGGGGTGGCGGCGGCGGAGGTGGCGGGGGTGGTGGTGGTGGAGGGGGCGGGGGCAGCGGCGGCTACGTGGTGCTCAACGACGTGCCGCCCAACCGGAAGTACCTGCTGGTGTTCAAGGGGAAACGCTACCTGACCGGCATCGGGTCGGAGACGCGGAACGCTCTGTATCACATCCACAACGGCGACGACATTGTGCTGCTGACCACCTGCAAGCACGGCAAGGACTGGGAGAAGCACAAGGACGGCCGCTGCCACCGGGACAACGCAGAGTACACCAGGTAAGGGCCCTTCTGTTACTCGTTGGAGGCGTGGGAGGTTGAGCCGCTCCCAGTCGGCAGGCGGGAGGCTTTCACTCTCTGTTCCTTCCGCCCGAACTGGCAGGGTCGACTGCGTGATGCGGAGTGACTGACTCAGTGTCGCTCGGCTGTGTGGGTGGCGTGAGTGCGAGGGGTTTGGGGCGTGTCAATCCGTAGTGAGGTGAGACACGACCCCGCTGCAGGAAGTTGTCGTAAACAAAGAGACAACAAGTTTTTTGTGTGATAGATGGGTTGCTGGATGTGATTTTCTTGATAACATTTTCGAAATCGATATCTCGATCAGCATTGACTACAGATATGTATGTTCAAATCCTTTTAGGCTATAAACTAGTTGAAGTTAAGCATTGCAACTTTAAGTACCTCTTATATTGCACAATACAAGGGTAGGGCTTGCTGTTTCAGAGTGCCGTTCAATTCAGTCCTATTTGTTTGTGGGTGTGCAGTAGCTCCAGGCCAGATGCCCTGCATTTACATCAGCAGGGATTCCCGGATCCTCCTTTGCTGTCTTTTGACCAAGCTTTTCCTCTGTCACAGTAAAAGATCTGTGCGTTTTGCAGGTGTATCAGTGGTGGAATTTGGATTCCTGACTTATTTTTTGGCTTGTTTCTACGTTTTACCCTAGTTTTTCGTTTGTCAACCCGGTGTGTTTTCCACCCCCACCGTCACCACCGCCGCCACAACAACAACGCCTCAATGAGTGTCTCGGCTGCACTTGACTGCTGGCGGGGCGTGTTGTTTCCTGGGTGAGACTCCAAGGCACTACACTCTGAATGGAACGGCTTTGTTTGAAGCTGGGGCGCTGATGCCATGTTATGTTTTTTTTCTTTTTTTCACGTTCACATGTAAGCCTCACAGATCTGTTGTGGTAGACGATGCCTATGGTGGCATCCTTCTGTGTGTGTGTGTGTGTGTGTGTGTGTGTGTGTGTGTGTGTGTGTGTGTGTCAAGAGACGAATCGTAACAAAGATGCAAGAGGGAGAGAGAGAAATGGGAGAGAGGGAGCACAGTGGCGGAGGTAGGTTGGGGGTGTAGCAGATGTGGGGTTGGTTCGATGTGTGGGTGATGTTGGTGGCAAAGGAAGGGGGGTGTGTGTGTGTGTGTGTGGGGGTGATGAGTGGGGGGGGGGGGGGGTAACACTTCTAGACTGAGAAAAAAAAATTTGAGACATGTCATCGGTTGATAGAAGGCAAGTTCTGTCAGCTCAGCAGTTGGCCGAAAGTTAGGAGCTTTGTAACTTTGGAAGAAGAAGTTTGATAATGTGTGTGTGTGTGTGTGAATGTGTGTGAATGAATGTGTGTGTGTGTGTTTCAATGTGTGTCTGTGTCTGTGTGTGTGTGTGTGTGTGTGTGTCGCTCTGTTTTCTGTTTTAAGAGAGCTGACAGTTAAAACTGATGTGTGTGTGTGTGTGTTTGTGTGCGTGTAAAGACAAAATGGGAGCAACTGCAGAACTAGCTGTTGAGTTATCTGTTGCATATTTTAGGCTTAGATATTCCACATGCCTAAAGGGAAACCCTCCATGGATCCAGAATCACAGGTTTCCAAGCAGCAGAGTTTAAACTCAATGCCAGCTACTCAAGGTGATTGTCAAGTGAGCGGGTGAATGTTAGTGCCATGGAAACGTGGAGCCTTTGGAAACGTGGAGCCTATGAAAATGTTCTCCTCCCGTTCTATTCTCTGGGTCGGAAATGAACTATAACCTGTAAAAGCAATCGAAAATACCGGAACGGATATTAATTGTATTTTTATATATATTTTCAACGTCAATCATGTTACATTCACATTATATATCCTCCAAAAAAATGTACCTTTCATAAATAAAACAAATAAATAAATATATTATTTGCATAATGTGCTGCTTTCTGGTGGCCGTCGACAATCAACTTGATCTCGTTGTGGGCATCAAGATGCACAACGTTGGATGCTACTCAAAGTGGGCTCCGCATGCGAAAGAGACTGCCCCCCCAGCCTCCACCCATACCCCCAGTGAGAACTGAAACCGCTGTGGATCCAGAACGTCTGTGGCTGGACGGTTGGATAGCTGCCCTCGCCATTGGACCAAGCAGCCCAATGATCATAAGGAGACGGAGATGATGGCGATCGTGCGTCTTGTGTGCTCCGCAGTGGGAGGCGCGGTTCAGTCTGTTTCTCTGTGTCCGGTCGAGTGGGTTGAGGTTAACAACAGCCAGACAACCACTTTGCCTAATGGAAGCAACAGGGGGGCCTTGATTCACAGAGGTCTCGATCGGGCCTGGATGAGGCATAGATCACAGGCAGCGCTGAGGAGGCGTTCATCTTATCTTGGCTACAAAGGAGGGTTTGGAACAGGGAGTATAAAGGCCAACACCCTTACACAGGAGGATGTGTTGCATTTACTAATCAGCTAAATAGACCACACTCTTCATGGTTTAGTACACCAACGTCTATGCTGCTTTGCAGCATGTTGTTACTTGTGTGTGCATTTGTTTGTGTGTGATTTGTGTGTATATGAGTCCATGCGTGTGTGTATGTGGGTGTATATATGAGTGTGTGTGTGTGTGTTTGTACTGCATGCAAAAGAAGTATAGTTCAAATTTGTGATTTTGTAAAAACCTCTTAAAAGTGCTTTCATGTGGAATAGTTACCATAAGCCTTGTCCCGTGGTTTCTTATCTTCGCCACCTCTGCCTCTCTTCTCTGTGTTTCCCTCTCTCATTTTCTCTCTCTTTCCTCCCCTGTGAATACATTTATGTTACCTTTACATTCACACACACCTAAAGCACTAAACCAAACGTGTTCAACACTTTATATGTTTGCACTTTGATTTCTCTTTACGATGCATCGATGAAATCACACATGAATGCACACTAGTATTTATCAATTTAATCAGGACATTATTCTTGTTTACTACCAAAGGTGCACAACCATACACTTATGCACTGCTGTTTGATTACACTTTTAAGGGGACAGGAGGTGTACCATACAAACTCTGCCTGAAGGAGATAGAAAACCAACCCAGCGCTACACACACACACACACACACACACACACACACACACACACACACACACACACACACACACACACACACACACACACACACACTCTCTCACGGCTGTAGAGCTGTCGGCAGGGGCTGTTGTGAGACATTTCTTGTCAAATATCCTTAAAGTTTATCTTTAAAGATCGTTTTCCATGCTGAAAGGCCGTCTGATATATCAGAGAGAGAGAGAGAGAGAGAGAGAGAGAGAGAGAGAGAGAGAGAGAGAGAGAGAGAGAGAGAGAGAGAGAGAGAGAGAGAGAGAGAGAGAGAGAGAGAGAGAGAGAGAGAGAGAGAGAGAGAGAGAGACTAGTGCTACTTTGAGAAGCAAAAAGCTATCGATCTGGTCTTGACGCACGCAATGCAACTCAAGCAATGAGAGAATGAAATGCTATTAACAGGCTTCTTTGGTCTGTGAAAGGAACAACATGGATTGACATTTACCAGTATGAGGCTGAGGCCTACTAGCTCACTCTCGATAGTCCTCTGTTTAAGAGAAATATAGTGGGTCAAAGGCGGCTTTTGTTGAGAGACGCAAGGAAGTCCATCATAAATAAATACAATTGATATTTCTCTCTCTTCCAGCACTGTCAAACCGACATTGAGGAATGTGCAGAGCCTATACGGGAGTGTGTGTGGCAGGAACCATGTCTATATTAGTCAGCAATGTTTTGATTTTGCTCTGGTGTTACCCCCCCCCCCCCCCCCCTCTGTCATCTGACGCATGCACGTGCACTCTCACTCTCACTCACGCACACACACACATCACATACACACACACTCTTCACCTATCTGGCAAAGGATTAGAAGAGGCACCTTCTCATCCTCTTCTGCACTTTGGACTGCTTTCCTTTTCCTCTCTCAGCTCCTCTCTGAGTATTACTCTCTCTTTCTCTCTGTCTATCTCTTTCTCTGAGTCTCCATCTCCCCTCTAAATCACGTTCTTTCTCTCTGTCTCTCTTGAGTGTCTCTCTCCCTCCATGCCTCTCTCTCTCTCTCTCTCTCTCTCTCTCTCTCTCTCTCTCTCCCCCCCCCACCCTCCTTCTCTGAGTATTACTCTCTCTTTCTCTCTGTCTATCTCTTTTCTCTGAGTCTCCCTCTCTCCCCTCTAAATCACTTTCTTTCTCTCTGTCTCTCTCTGAGTCTCTCACTCTCTCTCTCTCTCTCTCTCTCTCTCTCTGGTGGGAGAATGTTGTGTATGTGTTGGTAGCGATGTTGGCGTATGTGTGTGTGTGAGTCTTGGTAGCGCTCTTCGTGTATGTGGGTGTGGCGCCGGTCAGGGTGGTAGGTAGTTGGTAACGTATGGATACTTCCTCAGCTTGACATTTAGTGAGTTTGCAATATAGCAGACTGCATAAGTAAACTGAAGCCAGTTCAACTCTTGGCATTTTGTTATTCAGAGCAATGCGTTTCCTAAGATGGCCTCATTGATTTATAAGAGCCACAGTCATAATTGGGATCATCTGAGGTCCATCTGCCTCTCCTCGTCTCTCATTGGTCCTCGGACCAGATAAACGGACCATGCTATAGTGATTTGAGACCAGCTGCTGCTGCCTGTTGGACATGCAGGGCTGGCTCCGGTGTGGGCCCGCGTGTCTCGCTGTATACATAATGCAGTGAGTGTCTGTGTGTTCAGCACCACGCGTGTTTGCACGGAGAGCAACGCGTCTGTGTGGACGACGGCGTCGATGTGTGTGTGTGCGCGCGTTTTGGGATGTTTACGGTCGTACGTTTGCTTTGGCGCTTTCGGTCGGTACTCGCCGGCCTTGGTAAACGAGTGAACAGTCCTGTGATGATTCATTAGAAATGAAAAAAAAAAATAACAAGGGAGCATCCACCCGTTCCCATCTGCGGTCTGTCTGTAGGCGTGCTGGGCTGTGTGGCTGTATTTAAATGACATGCACATTGTCTGTTTGCTAATAGTAATGAGACCCCAGTTGTCATCCTAAACCTTGATTATGGTCATTATGATTAGGCTATTATTCATTCAGCTTCTTAATTGGCTCATCCAGGTCAGGGTCACCCAATCAAAGTTTGAAGGGACTGCTAGCTTGAAGCCCAACAGCTGCAGCAGTGCAACAAAAGCATATCAATTTAATCTCAGCTGTTGGTTAAATGAAATAACGGAATAGGCACTATTCATTAACTTCGGTTATGAAAGCACATCTTTCGCTTGATGAAAAGTGTAACATGGTTCTGTGAGCCGATACCCTGGAGATAACCCACCCCCTCCTTCCTAGAGATCTCAGCCCATAACACATTTTCTTTATACCTCACAGTCTTCAAATCTTTGCTGAAAAAGCAGGGGGTTCCCTTTCACTTTAAAGCAATAAAAGACCCACTAATTAGGTGTAGAAGAATGAAGAGGAAGATCAAATCAAACCGTAGGATGCAGCCCGATCTCTGGTGGCACACTATCCAATAGTCATAACATACTAGGGCTTTCTGATTGGCTGAAATGGTGCCAGATGATGTCATTTACCGTACGTTTGGCTTTTGGTTCCGTCCTTCTCAGTTGGGCAATAACCACTGTGCTGCAGCAGTCACATCTGCTGTTACATTAAAACGAATGAGAGCAAGATGTAACTATTTCGTTTATTATGCCAATAACTTTGCCATTCGTTCGCCCCGGCTGGTTGTAGCTGAATGGAAGGAGATTCCCAGCTCATTGACTCTGCTGAAGTTTTTTACTGAATGTAATAATTTTTGGGTGATACAGTCTAAATAAAGAGAAGGAAAATTGTATTATGTTTTTATGTCATGATAATATATGGTCATAATTCTCCAAAATGTTTTTTAAAGTGGTTCTA